>NC_042622.1:224709156-225009308 GCF_901001135.1 Rhinatrema bivittatum | reverse complement strand
AATACTGGAGCTTCCTGATCATATCCTTTCAGATTTAAGCATGATTATTGCAATAAATACATTTCCTGAAAACTCCTATTATGTGTATCTGTACAGCACTGCATATGTCTTGTAGTGCCATGAAAAGTAATAGCAGTTGTAAGAGAGATGGAGAAAAGCCATATGGTAAACCATATCAGAGCATCACAATCTGTATAAATACCATATGGAACAAATAATCCATTCTGAGAACCCCTACTCATTACAAGATCAATTAAATATCATATCATTATGATTTAAAATGGTTTTGACTAAAAGTATATATACAAATTGAAATATATTGTAAATATGTTCACTTTCTCTCAGTTACAAAAATATAGGTTTTTATATTATATGCCCTTACAAAGCTGAAGAAAATAATGAGGCCAATATTCAAAGGCATTTAGCTAGATAATTTACAAGTTATCCAGCTAAATGTTGAGTTTTCTAAACTGCTGGTACTTCTTACACTTTTAGCCGAATAAGAATAAGCAGACTCCACTATTTTGAGAATCCAGCAATCCTTGGTAATTTTATTCCACTCCTCCAGGTAGGGATGTATTTTCCCCCCTTCCAGAGGGGTTGAGTGCTAGAACTGGAGACTGATGAAAAACTTGGTCCAGATTTTGGCTGGACCTGCTGTGTTGCTTATAGTTGACAACTTTCACACTGCCAACCTTGCGCCAGAAGTTTCTGTTGCTGTGGCAGCAGAGGAGGAGCTGGAATTGCCGGAAGGGGCGTCTCTGAAAGTATGACTGCTTAAAAGTAAAGTAGGGCTGCCTCAAAGTCATCTGTTGATCAGTCAAGAGGGACTGGACTGCTACATGTTGCTCCTTGATCTGAGCAATCGTTTCCCTGAAATGGCCACTAATTTATTGTGGACATTGTCGTGCAAACTGCTGACCCTTAACCAAGCCATTGAGCGTGATCCGATGGAGGTTGATGAGCAGCAGGCCGTTGTGTCATACGCTTCATACACTGACCAGCTAAGATGGTGTATATATTCGTCCATGTCCAGGAGTGTCTGTGGGAATGTAGAGTTGCTGATAACTGGGGTAAGGAATGGTTTCAGCTTTTGAATACAATCATGTTAGTATTGCACTATAAAGGAGTGGCCTTACTACGCCTCCTTAACTTGTGCAGGATCAGGCTAGATGCCTGGTCCACCTTAAAACCCATAGAGGTAGAGATCTCTGTGGATAGCATCCTGCTGGGCAGGATAAGAGGTGGAGCCCAGCTAGGATCAGAAGTCCCTGCCGCTCCTGTAGGAGCTCCTGGTTACATCTCAGTATTAAGGTAATGGTGGAAATACACTGCTGGAAGGAAGCAGTTTACCTATCTGTATGTTGATAAGTGTAAATAAAGTAGAATCTGTTAAGAAGGCTGGAGTCTGAAAGTTACATACCTTCAGCCTAAGAAAGTTACTTGGCTATCCCACATGCACCATGTAAAATCTGTGTGTGGAGATGCGAGCATTAAGCATGGCACTAGAATACTTCTCTCCAAAAATTATCCAGCAGTCTGGGATCTTTCCCTGGAGGAATGGAGAATATTCTTGTTTTCTTTGCTCATTTTAATGCTGACTCCACAATAATGGCTTGGTAAGGCAGTTGTATTACGCTAAACCCAGAGTTTTTTGGCTACTGGAGCGCAGGGAAGAGGATTTTCCCACATTCTTGTCTGAAATTCTTGCAGGATCGAATGGATCAGAATGGCTGCTTGCTCTGCTGGAGAGTTTAGAATCTGGAGAAGGACAAAGACTTCCATGTAAGGGTCCTTGTTCTTATGAATGTTAACCCCTAGCGCTTTACTCAACTTATCCAGAAACCTGGATAAGTTGTCCTCAGGTGGAGACAAGTGTTCTTGAGGCTCAGGTAAGGGGCTGGAGGAGATTCCCATCAATCTTTTCTCTGCTCTGAGGGGTAAAAGAAACTAATACGTGGGGGGGGAACCAAGATGGCTCCCTAAACGGACGTCTGTTGAAACACTCCAGCATTCTTGTTACCTTTTTTCGATATTTTACCTTCTGTGATGCCTCACAAGAGAAAGGGGAGAGTGAGGGTGTTCCCAGCTGAACCCCAGATCCCGGCTGGTCAGCGAATAATACCTCAATATGCAACCCCCATATTAGAAGTGAGGACTTCGAGCCCCGCTGGCGGGACGGGGGAGGAAGCCCCGATGCCGCCTGGGGAAGTTTCACTCAGTCCTCCAGAGCCGCAAACACAACCGGAAGCGTTTCCTCCAAGCAGCGCTGAACAGCTAGAACAACCGGGGAGTGAATCCGTTGGGCAGACTCTAGCAGCTGGGCTGAACAACGCTGCAGTGGATTGGGAGAGGCCATTGGAAAACCCAGCTACTTCAGAGGAAGCAGCGGCAGGAGGAACTCTGTTAATTCAGGGGGCTCCAGGAGCTAGAAGAACAGATGTAAACAGTAGCTTTCATTTTAAACCCCTGGAAATAAAAAAAATGGCTGTTATAACATTAGAGTCCATTTGGGACTTGTTAGTGGGGCTTGTGGCCGGACACAATGAACAGTGTTACTGCATGGAGGCTACCACTAAGAGAATTGATGCCCTCGAATTGGGTTATAAAAAAAGACTAGAAGATGAAAAATCAGCCCTAACAGAGGTAAAGGAAAATCTCAAGGTAGTAACTGATTCTAAAATGCAACGCAGAATAGAAACAGTTGAAAACTAACTGAGACAACTCAATTTAAGACTTTTGAGTTTTCCCTGAGTGGTTGGAGAGATACCGCTAATAACTTTTAAAAGATATTTAAAAGAAATATTGAAGATCCCAGAAGAACAGATTCCTGCGGTTAAAAAAATATTATATCTCCAGCAAAGGCAACCACAGACGCAGTTGCAGATATCCCCAATAGGAGAAGGGGGGAATTTTAATAACCTTACTGGAAAGTTTAGGGTTTGAGGTTATAGAGAGAACTGTTCTTCTTGTCTCTTTCTTCTCGGAATACGACAGAGGGCTTGTCATGAAGAATTACTTTAAAAATATTAATATTCCCTATCTTGGAGGTACAATCCGCATATTCCCTGATATATCCAGAGCAACACAGTTGTGAAGAAAACATTTTTTGGATATGCGCCCGGAAGTAATTGCAAAGGGTGCTAGCTTTATGTTGCGTTACCCAGCAAAGTGTGTTATAAAATGCTCTGGTAATACCTTTGTTTTCTATAATCCTGAGCAGCATAGCCTGTTTTTGAGTTCGAGAGGCCAACCCCCTACCAATTAATCTGTGCATGAATAGTATTAATATGGTATTTCAGGTTAGCAAATAATTGGGTTGTTTCTTGGTTAACTCCCTCTTTGTATTTCCTCCCCCCCCCCCCACACACACAATTTAAGTTACCACTTTAATGAGAGGAGTAAGTTCAATACAATTAATGAGATTTGATAATGTATAATATATTTCTTATATGTAACTCCTTATATTTATATGCAAAGATATTATGTTTTTGTAAATTTGAAAATCAGATAAATAAAAAATAAAAAAAAGAACACTAATACGGGACCCCAGTAATGAATGATGCAGGCAACTGAGGCGGTGTCCTTGGTCACCTTGGAGGTGAGAATTCCTGATGAATGTCCTTCAACTGGCTGGACTCCACTGCAAGAGAATGGGGAGGACTCGGACCATCTTGCAAGGGTGTTGATGTAGTACTCCTTAAGTCAGAGATAAAAGAAGCTCCCTGTTGAAGGAAGAAATCTGATATTCTGGAGAGAAGATGTTGAAGAGTGCTTTTCCTGTCCTTAGCTGCCAGGGTGGCAAAGAAAGCCTTCACCAACTCTGTCATTTGGTCCATGGGCTGTCGTGCCCTCTGGCCAGGCAATGGGGGTGGAACATCTTCTTCAAATACCAAGACGGAGCCCTCTTATAAACCTTCTGGACTTTGCAGAATTTGACCTAGGGGCCAACTGGAAATTAAGGGCACCACAGAGCTGATGGGATCTGGTGTGTCAAGATCTATGCTGTGCTTCAGCAACTTCAATGAGGAAATCACCCTTGAAACAGGAGAAGGTAAATTGATCGTATTTCTCTCCCACTTCCCATCCCCTGAGTGCATTGAAGGGACTGGTGATTTGATGAAAAGTTGCATCAGTAGCACCGAGGCTTGGTGCGTCAACAGTGAGGATCCTTGCTCCAAGACCCAAGGTATCAAAGGGGAAGTGTCATTGGTATCAGGGCTCAATGCATTGATGGTGCTGGGGCCTGATGCATCAATGACTTTGGGACTTGATGAATTTACAGTGCTGGGTCTCAATGTGTTGGTGGCACCAGGACTGGAAGTGTGGACAGTGCTGGAGTTCAATGCATCAACGGTGCCAGGGCTCAAAGTGCCAGTTGATGGCGTTAGTGCTATATGCGTTGACTGCATCACTGGTGATGAGGATTGATCCTTCTTCAGTGCCGGTTGTGCTGCCAGCTCTGAGGAATGGTGCTTCTTTTTACTAGGCCCCAAGCCCCATGATGTACATAAAGGGCTTTCTAATGCCTGAGAATGGTGCTTACTTGGCCCTGACAGAGTGGAGGAGCTCCAGGTCTGCTCCACCGATGGAGGAGGCTTTCTCAAGGAGCTCCTGCTCAGCTCGGCACCCAGCGAGTTAGAAGAGGCTCCTCAGAGACTTGCGCAGCTTTCCATCTCCAAGTTCTGGACTTCTGAGAGTTTATCAGTAATGGACATTTTCCTACCATGTACGCAGTCTTTCAAGCCATTGATTGTGGGCTTCTCAGTGCTGGACATTTTGCAATAAAAATTGAAATTTGGGGGGCTGCTAAGACAGCAAGGCAATGTAATAAGAGACAAATTTAGAAAAATTAAAGATTATAAGTGATATCACTGAAAGAAAACCAGAAATATACAATACATGTCCCTACTGGTACTTGGATGAAAAAAGACTGAATGGTTCATGAGGCAACTCCTACCCATGCTCAATAGAGCAAAAGCTCTATGAACTAAAAGAGAAGGGTCTGTTTGGTGCTGTCAGATGACATCATCCATGTATCATGGCTAATTCAGCCCTGCTTGTTGACAGAGGTTTTCTTGTAAGGATAGTACACGATAGTAGAACAATTTATAAAATCAGCACAGGTCAGGTGGACTACTATTATTCCATGCCTTTCCCATTGTATTATGTGTAAAGATTAAGATAGCAATTATGGTACCAATACTGGCCCTTCTGGTGTACTGGAGCTCTTGAAGGGTTACATTGTCTTTGCCAGTAAGTACTTTTATTTTGCATCTGATCAGAGGGAAGTTAAGTAACTTGCTGGGGGTCACACACTGAGTGTTGGGATAGTGGAGAGATTATGTACAGCTATGTACAGCTTAGAGGGTCTTGCACAGACATTGCTCGCTATTCTTTACTTCCACGTGCCTTGTATTGTCCTATAGGGTGTCTTCAGGGATCCCATCATCCTGGCTCAAAACCTTGTGTGCTGTCTCCAGACCATTCCTGGGGCCCAATGCCTCTGCCAGCTTCTCTCTCTGCAACACCAGCCTGTAGCTTCCCACAGCAGCATTAAAGTCCTGGAGACCGAGACGCAACAACTGAAGGGGTAGGAAGTGCTGATGGTGGGAAGCAAGCAGCAAAGGAATGGGGTTGATGCAGTCTCAGTGTAACTCCCAGGGCAGTGGTTCTCAACCTTTTTCCCATCGTGACACACCTGACAGACCACACTCACATGTGTGACACATTGCTCATTACAATTCATGGTGGAAATAAAAAATAAAGGTGCAGTATTATTTTTATTGTTAAGAGCGACAGAAGGGAAAGATAAGTACTCTGTCTGAAGAGAAATTGCATAAATAGTAAACCTCCCGTACCAAAACAGCCACCAACTTCCAGCACTCAAACGGTAACCACCTTACCTAAGAAAAGGCAACATTGAAAATATTACACCAGGCCTTAAGACACCAATACACCTCCTATTAGGAAAACAGAACAAGCCAGGCTGCTATACAGCCCTACACAGAAACTACACCCCAGCAGACAACCTCACCTGAATCACGTGCTGACCCTCACCTAACAAAGAATAAATAGACCATAAAGCATAACTAGAAGCATGCAGACAAAAACTAAACTGAAAACCGCAACAAGGCAGAGAGACTGTATGCTGTGTAAGAAAGGAAAAAGAGAAACATCACCAGTCCTCATAAAACAAATCAAGAAATTTAAAATTAATAGCAGCAAAACCATACTAACAAAAAGAACAGATTATTTCAAAACAGCTGATGAATGGAATATCCAATAATTAAAAACTGAAATAAAAAAATTTCAGACACCACTAAAATATTTCAAAACAGTAGACACAAAGACCAAATAATAAAAAATAATAAGGATAAAAAAATGCTTTGCTCTCCATATGTGGGAACGTTTGATATCCAAGTGTCCTGAGATTGTTTTGAATTAGCAGGAGGAGGGATGGTTTGCTTGCAACTTTCTCCTCTCTCTGTCACACACAAGTTCTCTCACACTGCTCTCACTCACACACTTACATACATGCTTACACACATAGGTTCTCATTCACAGACTTACGAACATGTTCTCTCTCTTTCTCTCACTTACACACAGGCTTTCAGTCACATACTCACATGCTTTCTCTCACCTAAACAGGCCCTCAGTCACACACAGCACACATGCTCTCTCTCTCTCTCTTACTTATACACACAGGCTCTTAAACATACATACACATACTCTCTCTCTCACTTACACATACAGGCTTTTAATCACACACGTACATACATGCTGTTTTTCTCTCACACAAAGGATGTCAATCACACACAAAGGCTCTCGATCTCACACAAACACACACATACACACACAGTCTCTCTCTCTCATACATACACACACACATGCTCTCAGTCACACAATTACACACATGCTCTCTCTCTCACACATACTACACAGGTTCGCAATCACACACTTACACACACAAAGGCTCTCAAGCACACACTTACATATATGCTTCTCTCTTTCTCTCGCTTATACACATAGGGGCGGATTTTAAAAGGAGCGCGAATAGCCTACTTTTGTTTGCGCTCCAGGCGCAAACAAAAGTACGCTGGATTTTAGTAGATACGCGCGGAGCCGCGCTTATCTGCTAAAAACCTGGATCGGCGCGCGCAAGGCTATGGATTTTGTATAGCCGGCGCGCGCCGAGCCGCGCAGCCTACCCCCATTCCCTCCAAGGCCGCTCTGAAATCGGAGCGGCCTCGGAGGGAACTTTCCTTTGCCCTCCCCCACCTTCCCCTCCCTTCCCCTACCTAACCCACCCGCCCGGCCCTGTCTAAACCCCCCCCTTACCTTTGTCGGGGGATTTACGCCTCCCGGAGGGAGGCGTAAATCCCCGCGCGTCAGCGGGCCTCCTGCGCGCCGGGACGCGACCTGGGGGCGGGGCCGGAGGGCGCGGCCACGCCCCCGGGCCGCCCCGGGCCGTAGCCACGCCCCCGGGCCCGCCCCCGGAACGCTCCCGACACGCCCCGAAAACGCCGCGCGGTTCGGGCCCGCCCCCGACACGCCCCCCGACACGCCCCCTCCGAAAACCCCGGGACTTACGCGAGTCCCGGGGTTCTGCGCGCGCCGGTAGGCCTATGTAAAATAGGCTTACCGGCGCGCAGGGCCCTGCTCGCGTAAATCCGCCCGGTTTTGGGCGGATGTACGCGAGCAGGGCTCTGAAAATCCGCCCCATAGGCTGTCATTTACACATATGCTCTTTCTCTCACTTACACACAGGCTCTCAGTCACATACTCACATGCTCTCTCTCACCTACACAGGCTCTCAATCACACACAGACACATTTGCTCTCTCATCTTATACATACACATACCCTCTCACATATATAGGCTCTTCATCACACACTTATATACATGCTGTCTCTCTCACACATAAATGTCAATCACACACAGACATACACACAGGTTCTCTATCACATACACACATGTTCTCTCACATACACACACACATAGATGCTGTCTCTCACACACAGGCTCTCAGTCACACAGTTACACACATGCTCTCTCTCTCTCTCACACAACCATACAGGTTCTCAATCACACACTTATACAGGCTCTCAATTACACTGCTGTGTCAAACACACATACTCACTCATTCTTTCTCTCTCACTCTACCTCCACCGAAGAATAACTGACGGCAGCAGTAGCAGCCTCCTCTTCTTCCAATTCTTGCGGTCTCAAGAAAGTTGTCCTATCGGCCACGGGACCTGACTTTGTTCCTCTTTTTGCTCTGGGCCTATGTTACCTGCACTTGTAAATTACCATGGTCTCTTCTTCCTGTACGTGTGGCAGCTGCACACAACTTCCTCTTCTGGGCCGCGGGAGCAGGAAAAAGAGACCATGTTGCTAGTGCCGCTGATTCCAGATCTCATGCCGCGTTTTGCCTGGGACATCAGCATTACAAGCCCGGGCAGAAGAAGAGTTTGCATGTTGCTGGGGTGGGGTAAAGGGGAACAGCTGGACCAAATGGGGGACCAGGAAGGGTCGCCACCCACCAGTTGAAAACCATTGCCCTGTGGGACTGTTCACATCATAGTAACTATTGTTGAAAACAACAAAAAACAGTCAATTGAGGCAAGGCCTAGGAGCAAAAGAACAGGGGGTTGTGCTTAGTAGACCTGAGGTGTGCTAATTTTTAGATAGTCATATTAGTCTCTTACAAAGGGGGTAATTTTGTAACATCGTGCACAAGTTAGCCAGCAAATACGCACATAAGTTATACCAGTTTTCAAACAGTCTTATATGCATAATTTACCCATACAGAATTATTCTTGCTAAAATGTGCGCAGAAGTTTTCAGGAAAATTTGCGCACATAGGGCATTTATACGCTTAAAATTTGGAATTTACATGTGTAAATGCTTTTTTTTTTTTTTAAATTTTTTATTTCTGCATTTATTTCAAATTACAATTGAAACATTTTACAAAGGAAAAAAGGAAGACAATATGAAAACAAAACTTCTTGGTAATTATTCCACATCTTTCTAGATAAATTCTAGAGAATAATTGTCTCCTAAGTTATAAGAAAAAGGAGAGATCCTAAGAGTTAAGCGGTATAATAGGAAATTTTTTACATATCTAATATATATGGTCACAGAGTTATTTGCAGTTATTACTTTTAATCTGTCTACCCTTCTTAACCTATCCAGAGTGAGAGTCCAGGTAGGAGCGTAGTTGGTCTAATTCAGTGAATATATATCTATTATTATTATATACCAAGATACAACGACATGGGTATTTCAAATTGAATTTTGCTCCTCTAGATATCACTTCACTTCTTAAATTCAAGAAAGCTTTTCTTTTTTCTTGAGTTCTTCTAGTGATGTCGGGAAATACTCTTACTTGGAAACCGTAAAATAACAATGCTTGGTTTTTAAAAGATCTTCTCAATACTTCATCTCTGTCCATAGTATGTTGAAAAGACAGAAAAACAGTTGCACGCTCCTCTATCTTAGCCTCGAAAGATTTTTCTATAAAATCAGTCAAATTATCAGGAGAATTGCTTTTATCTTTCTCTTTCAATTTTTGTTCCAAAAGCGCTCTATCTTCAACTTTCTTTCCTGGGGTGTAATAATACCTCGTCACTGAGGGTAGATTTTCTTCTGGGTATGCCAAAATGTTCATAAACTCTTAATCAATTCTTTTAGAGGCATCCATTTTGTTTTCGGGAAGTTAAGAATTCTTAAGTTATCTCTTCGCATTTGGTTTTCCAAAAAATCCAATTTTCCATTTACATATGAATCTGACTTTATAAGATTCACCTGTACCTCTTTTATGTTGTTAATATCTTTATCCAAATCTTCAATTTTAGTTTCCATTATCTGAACTCTTTTTTCAAGACCATTAGATTTCTCTAAACTCGATTTCACAGTATTTGTTAAATCAACTATTGCTTTGTTCATAACAGTTAAAGCTTTCCATATTTCTTCAGATGTTACCTTATCCGGAGCAGTCAATGGATGTTTTAATACTACGCAGATCCCTTCTTCTTCTCCTCTCTTGTTAAGGCCTTCCTCATCTCGTTCCACTTGTTCCACTCCTGACTCAGATCCCCTGGAGCCTGTACCTCTTAGGCTCACCGAAGCCGGCATCAAATCTATGCCGCTTCTCTGGGGTTCTTCCGATGTTAAAGTGAGCAGGTTTGGCGCGGTTTCTTGCAGTTGACCCAAATCCCCGAATATCGGGGGTTTGCAGGAGAGAGAGGGAGTTGTAGGCAGGCCGGGACTAAGAGAAATCTCTTCAGCCAGGGCTTGTGGCATCCGCTCTATACCATCAAAGCCAGCGGCTGCCCTCACCGGCTCAAGCTGCAAACCTTGAAACGTTTTGTCGATCCGCGTTTGGCGAAGAAGAAATGGTTCAGGAGTCGAGGCCAAAACCTCCCTTACCCTTGCTTTATGTTTAGTATGAGGCATGTCTGAAGAATTATTCTCAAAGAAATAATAGCAAGGTAAGAAAGTCAGAAAAACGCGGAGCTAACTCGTTTCAGTGTTCACCCTGTGGCGGCCATCTTGGATCTGTGTAAATGCATTTTACCCATGTAAGTGGACTTTTGAGAATTGCTACAGTATATTCCATTGAATTGTCCATAGGATATTCATGTGTAAGTGTACTTTATGCACATAAAAGGCTTTTGAAAAAATTGTTATGGTAGTATGTTACATTTATATGTGTAACTCCTCTTAAAATTACTTCCATACTTTTTAAAATCCCAAAGTATGCATGTAAGTGCAAACACCTCTCCAACTCCACCCCCAGGAACACCTCTGCTTACTGCAGATAAACATACGTGCAAACAGGAAATATGTGCATAAGGTTACCCATGCATCAAATGGGAAATTTTTAAAAGCCCATTTCTGCAGGGAAAACACTGTTTAACCCATGGAAATGCTTTTGAAACTTACCTTCAAAGAGAGCAATTTTCAGATAGTCCATGCAGTAGCATATCAGGTGTTGCATAATCTTTGCCACTCCCATTGTAGCAGCAGCCAGAAATCTGATAGAAGCATGTAACACACCATTTTAATCAGCATTCAAAACGGAATAAAACAACATATAATTAATTGTTGGTGTCCCCACTGTTAGTTTGCAGAACAGCTTTATGTTCAAATAGTTTATTAAGTGCTGTATAGGAGAACCATAGAAACATAGTTGGCAGCAGTACATAAAAACGTTACAATACCAATGGCAACTCAAACCAATTTCCAACATGCGTCCTTATTTTCAAGATGACTCAATGCTTCCCTGTACCCCTAAGTCAGCTTCCCCAACCCCCCGCCCACTCCCTCCCCTGAAAACCCTCTCCCTCCCCCCTTCTCTGAAGTTCCGAACTCCATAAGTCCAATGCCTTCGCAACATGTGTAGCAGTTCAGATTCCAGACAGACGTACCAAGATCCATTTCCTTAATCATTGAGTACCAAGCTGTGAGCTCTGTGGGGTAGCGACTGCAGGTAATGGTCCCAAATCTGTAAAAAAGTACGACATTGTTTGGGTGAAGTGCGGGAAGTCAAGTGCTCCATGTGCATTAATCGATGAAAGAGGCTGCGCCAAATCCAGAACGAGGGCTGATCTATCTTCCGCCAATATAGAAGGATAACTTTTTTCCCTACTAGTCCGGCCTTTTTAAGAAGATTTCGCTGGACCGCATCCTTCACCAAAAATCGGGTAACACAATGAAACAGCCATAATTAAGGTGAAAATGGGAGGCTAAGTCCAATCAGTTTTCCCATATAACCCATAATTAAATGCCAAAAGGATTGGATAGATGGGCAAGCCCAAACGACATGTGACATATTTCCCACAGACATCTGGCAGCACAAACACTGGTCTGTAAACCAGCATGGAAAGCAATTTGGGGAGAGACATAGGCCCTTCGTAGGAATTTTAACTGCATTTCTCTATAGTACATATTCCCGGTAACAGGATGTACACTTTGTATACTGGATGAGAACACTGAAGGAGTCATCAGGAAGACCCCCTTCTCGTCCTCCAGCGCTTTGCGGACACCTTATAAGTCTCCAAAGGAGACTAGCGTTTTATCCGCTTGTAATAACCGAGAGGGTAGGACTCCGGGAATGATCCATTGCAGTAACTCATTTAAGTAGTAAATGCTACCCAATGCTGCAGGGACAGTCTTCTAGACATGATATAGTGACGAATTTGCATATATCCAAACATATGTAATGGGGATAGCCCATACAGCTCCTGCATGGATTCAAAGGTGAGAATGGAGCCCGTATTGTCCAACACATGGCCCTAAATATATAATGCCTTTGTCCCTCCATATCCGAAAACATGTCGATGTGGAACCAGGAGAAAATCTGATTCCTTGGATAGAGGAGAGTAAAGGCAAACTCTAGGGGTACCCAAGATTTAGTGAGAAAAAGCCAGGTTTTTTTCTGAGGGGTAAAATGAGCGGATGTTTGGCTGAGTAGTAGAAAGTCCTGCATCAAGTTCATAAGAACATAATCCATTTGCTAGTGGAGATATCAGAGTGTGTTCTGCAATCATATTAACAGAGGAAGATTTCCTCAAAGCCAGCCCCGATAAACGAAGGTTAGCTGCTATAGTATAACGTTGAAGGTCGGGTATCCCCATTCCACCCTTAACCAGGGAAGTTGCAACCATCTCAATGGTATTTGGCTTTCTTATCTTCCAAATAAATTTCCGTAGCAGACGTTCCAACCGTGAGATATCACAAGGCTTTAACCAAAAAGGAAAGTTCTGAACACATAAAGGCCATTTCGGCAATAGAACCATTTTAAACAAGTTGACCCTCCCCGCGATCGATAGGGCAAATCTCGCCAGGTCTGTAATTTATCTTGAGTAATTTGCATTAACGGAGATATATTACACGTATATAGGTCCTGGAGTTCAGTAGTCAAATTAATACCCAAGTATCGAAAGGAAACCAGAGCCCATTTTAAAGGAAAGGTCTCCCCAATGATCTCGAAGGGTCGCCAGGCAGGCCAGTGCTTCAGATTTATCCCAGTTAATTCTCATACCCGAAAACGTTTCATATTCGTATAAAAGATCTAGGAGGGCAGATAAGGACCGATGTGGAGCGGTAAGGAATAACAAAATATCGTCGGCAAAAGCCGCGTACTTAATAGTTTCTCTTGTCCTTCCACATTGGAACTGAATACCCCTTATGACCGGATTGGCTTGAATAGCAAGCAAAAACAGTTCGAGAGTCAAAAGGAAGAGCATTGACGAAAGCGGGCAGCCTTGCCTGGTTCCCCATTCAACCAAGAAAGAATCAGTGAGCCCCCCGTTCATCCGTATGCGAGCACCTGGGCAACTATATAAAAGTTCTATAGCGCGATAAAATGAACCCCCAAAGCCCATTAATTGCAACACATGAAACATATAACCCACTCAACCCTGTCAAATGCCTTCTCTGCATCCAGGCTAACCACCAAATAGGGATCCTGTATTCTATTACAAAGGGCCAATTGCTATTGCTACTTGGTGAATATTTCATACCACATGGCGTTGTTTAACAAATCCCACCTGACCAGGCTGGATCAGAGAAGGCAAGAATATGCCCAAATGAATCAGCCAAAACTTAGCGAGGATTTTGTGGTCTACATTTAACAGCGAGATAGGCCTATAGGATGATGGCAACAAGGGGCGCCTTCTAGGCTTATGCAGTATTGTCACATAGGCCTGATTCTCACCCTCTGAAAATCCACCCCTGTCAATTAACAAATTAAATACTTTAAGAAGTAGCTTGGTGATGGGGCTTGCAAGACATTGAAAGAATTCAGCACTATACCCATCAGGCCCCGGTGCTTTCAATTTACGTAAATTATGAATGATTTGGTCCACCTCCTCCACCGTTATGGGTTCATTTAGATAATGACTGAATTCTAATGTTAACGAAGGAAGTCGGATTCGGTCAGCAAAGGCTTCCCATTTATCCACATCCCAACCCTCGGATTGATAGAGAGTGGAGTAATAAATGTGGAAGGTTCTCTTAATTTTCTCCGTGTCAGTAACTATACGGTTCTGAGGTGACTTAACCGCATGTATATAACGGGACCCTCTGGAGGATTTAATTAAATTGGCCATCATTCTGCCAGATTTCTGTCCAAATTGAAATAATTTATGCTGATAATAAAGAAGGCTCTTCTTAGCACGTTGATGTGTAAGTGAGTTAATGGCTGTTTGCAGAGACAAAAATTTCTCTCAATGTATGGTGGAATTGCTAAGGATTAAATCCTGTTTAGCCCTCTGAAGTTGAACACTCAGGGTCAATAGTTTATCTAAAGATTTCTTACGATACGCCACATAGGAAATAATATCTCCTCTGAGTACTGCCTTAGCAGTATTCCAGAATAAAATGGGATCATCTTTGTGTTGTATGTTCAAGGCCTCAAAGTCCTTCCATTTATCCCTCAAGTAGTTCTGAAACATGGTGTCGTCGCTAAGTAATAAGGGTATCGCCATTGAAATTCAGCTTGTTTTAACCAGGGGATTGGTTAGTTCCAACTTGATGGGGACATGGTCAGAAATGACAATATCCCCTATCTGTGCATCCACTATCCTAAAGAAACTGTTGGAACTTAGTAAAAAAATAGTCCAATCTGGATTGTGTAGCGTGAGCCCTAGAGAGATGTGTGAAATCCCGCTCAAGAGGGTGCAATGTGCGCCATACATCAACTAAATGCAGTGTTTTCTCTAAGAAGGGAAGCCCTTTACTTGGTACCCCCCCTGTCCTTGGCTGAGGAAGATCTGTTCCAAGCTGGATCTTTAACAGCATTGAAATCACCCCCCACAAGTAATGTATTATCTATATAAGGAGAAGTAAAGCATGTAGTTCTTGGAAGAATGAAGGATTGTACACATTTGGGGCATAAATATTACACAAGATGAGAGGTACCCGGTGAAATTAATTCTCCAAAATCAAAAATCTACCTCTCGGGTCTTTTATTTCTTTCAAAATTTGAATAGGAAAGAACTCTGATCAATATAGCTACCCCAGCAGACCTAGTACTAGCAGAGGAAAAATGTACAGAGCCCACCCATCTTTGACTCAGTTTACCATGTTCAATTCCATCAGATGAGTCTCCTGCAGAAATGTGATATCTGCTGACTTTTTGCCAAGAACCTGCAATATCTTAGATCTTTTAAATGGGAAGAAATTGATTCCCCCCACATTCCATGAAAAAAATGTTAGTATTGCAATTACTCATGATCAAGATCTGATGATATGTAACAAGACAGTATAAAGAATTCTGTGATGAGGAGTGGGCCTCCCAGCTGAGCCCCCCCCCCCCTCTTGTTCACTATAAGATGTTGTCTGAGCAAACCAGTGTAGTAAGTTACTAGTGGAGCTTATGGAGCCGTCCCTTGCTCTTTTCTTTTCCCCCTTTTTTGAACTCCCTCCCCCCTTCCCCCCCCCAACAATCTCACCCCCCCCCCATTCTCATTCATTTTACCCCCCCTTCCCGCTGTCCTAATGATAGCAGGCGAGATCACTTCAATACAGTGCCCAGCCCTCGCACCCCCCACCCCACCTTAATATTGTGACATTAGCAGTTTGAAAGTTATATTGGCAATAGCACCGAAATCTCCCGATGTCTGTCTGAGCCTTATGGAGGCCATCTTGATTATCCGAGACACATGTTTCAAGCTCCGAAAAGCGGCGTTCAAATGTTGCCATGCCGGAATTTATTTTCCTGCAGCTGGGCTGAAATTTTCTGGAGTTCTGGGAGAGATCACGGCTAAAACCGCCGCAGTCAGATCGGTCAGGGAGCTTTGGGCAGCGGTGTTTAAATCTGCCATGCTGCCCGCTTCTTCCGGCGTCATGTCGGGCGTTCGGGCCTTGTCGCGCTCCGGTCCTTATCTTTGTCTTTCTTTCCTGCCCTGGCCGCCAACAGGGGTCAAGCGGGCCACCAATAGAGAACAGTAAATTTCTCGATCGACACCGCTGAAGAGAGGGAGGTCCCGGTGATCAGATGTGGTGGGATAGCGAGGGCTTGGGCTCAGCGACAGGAGATCACATCCTCTCCTGTCAGTGTATCACGTGATCTCCTCCTGATTAATTAAAGTATATGTTTAATTTTAAAATTCCCATTGGAATTTTGCTGCAAAGAGAGGATGGTAGCTCTTGGGGGAGCCGCTGAGAAGGTCTCACAACGGTGGCAGCGCTTCTGGACTGCAGGGAATACCTCACCAGGTTTAAAGTTGTAGATATTTGTTCTTTTTGTTTCCTTTTAAGATTGGATAGTTAATATTGAAAGTCCCCTTTAAAATAGCGGCTCTCACTCAAGGCAGACTGTGGCGAGGTTCCGACAATCTTTTTTTTTCCGCCCCGTTCCTGTACCCCTGCTATGTTTTGCGCTGCTAAAATGGCTGCCAGGGAGAAGGCTGTGCCTGGGCGGAAATCTCTCTCAGCTCACCTGATGCTCCGCAAGTCACGCTGCCGCTTTTTGTTAAATTTTGAATCACCCACTTCT
The DNA here is from genome assembly GCF_901001135.1 of Rhinatrema bivittatum. Taxonomy (NCBI): domain Eukaryota; kingdom Metazoa; phylum Chordata; class Amphibia; order Gymnophiona; family Rhinatrematidae; genus Rhinatrema; species Rhinatrema bivittatum. Next base: position 224,992,798 of record NC_042622.1, on the reverse strand, counting down.
GCACAACCTGATAGTGCGGCAGAAATTGTTTGGAGAAAATAGGAATCTCAACAATGTTCTAATTTTTGCCTTTAAAGTTTGTGCTGGTTAAAGTTTTTCTCGCGGTTAGAATGTCGGCCCGGAAGCAGGCAGTGCAGGAACTTCGAGCGCTGGCAGCTTGCTCGTCCCATGGTAATCGGCTTTCTTGGGTTTTATTTAATTTTGTGCTGTATGTATTTATTCAAAACTCCTTTCCAGGCTAGCCTATGTCGGGAGGCTAGCTGTTATTTTCCCGTGGCGAGAATGGAGGCTGGAGCGAGAACAGGACCGGACCTGCACTTACTTGCAGTACTCTCATCCTGCAGCGAGCAGCACACTTTGTCGGTTTTAATTTTGTCTGCGATTTGTGCCCGAGCCGGTGTTATGCTTGAAATCAGGTTTATTGAAGTTTTTCGAGGCAAATTTGTTGTTCGGGTAGGAGGTAGGGCTGGAGCCTCAAACATGATCAGCCATCTCTTCTCGCGGCGAACAGCGCCCCCTCTGCCAAAACAGCTTTAAAACAAGTGGGGTATGAACACAACAAATTTTTAAATAAATAGGTATCATTTTCCAAATTTAATAAAACCAATTCCAAATTTTGATGCAAAGTTTCAGTGGAATAACATCCCTGACCACTTTCCGTCAACATTAAACTCTCCATCTCATCCTTAATAATGGCACTAATGTTTTCGGCAGCATTCAAGTCTGGAGAGTTCCATGGCCAAACGTCATTACCCCCCAAAAATCAATACAATTTTCTTTAAGCAGCTGTTGTGTGGTGTTGGCTCGCATGCATGGTGCCTTATCATGGACAAAAATAGCTTTGCCTACTACCCAAAATGTTCTAGATCACTCAAAAATGGGATAACATTTTTGTCTAAAATCGTATTCCGAAATAGGTGCCATTCCAAGATTCCCCATGTTCTTTGATTACCCACATTTTCTTCGCTGTGAACATGATAAAAAGACCAATGTAAGCAGGGTTTCTGACAATTTGGGGATAATGCTCCTCGTCACTAATTTCATTCAAACATTTTGACCAAACTTGATCATTTTTAAAATTTGTTTTTTTGAACTGACCAAATGAAAATTTGTCAGAAGGTGCTAAATGAAGGAAATCCACTTCATCCCAATTTCATAACCATAGCCTGTCTTGGATATGGGTTCCATTTTTCAGTGGTTTTGAAATATCATGAAATGCCTGGATATCAGCCCTGACTCAATAACGATAAACTGTTCCTCTATCAACATTTTTCCTCCTCTCATCCAAAATTGTTCGTGCCACCTGGTAACAGTTTTTTTTTCTGCTTGTTGCTGGAATATTCAATAAATTTTTGGTTTTCTTGAAACAATTTTAGCGGTTGATCATTACCAAATTCCATAAAACATTCATCGGCAGTCTTGCCCCATGTCCTCTGAACCTGGTTTTCGCTTTAACCTAATTTTCGGCAATCCACTTTTTCGTAATAAAGGTAGCTCCAACATCACATGTCTCACGAAATGCAATACAAGTGATACACGTGATATGGTGAATCTGACGCTGTTTTTGCTATCGTACATTCCAGCCATATATAATAAATTTAAGTAATGTGTAAGGCACTGTTAAATTGCAAATTGAAGAGGAGGAAATTATGTCATTGAGACTGTTGGTTGCCTAGTTTGGGTGCTCCTTCACACAACAGGCAAACTGAGCTGATATCTCAGGCATCATCAACTTTATGCTCCCTCTACCTCTCAAATATATTATTACATGAGGAAATGGCGAATCGTTTTCAATGATTTGTGCCATTTACAAGTATCAATAGCCATGATACAAGAAACACATTTAAAGACCCGATTTGATCATCTGATGCGATCTATTGCCTTTCCCTCACAATATTGGGCAGCATGTTCAAAAACCGCTAAATATACGAGTGTGGGTATTCTTATTCATAAAGACTTTCTATATGAATTTCAGAGCTGTTATGAAGATCCTGAGGGCAGATTTCTCATTTTGGTAATTAAGGTGGAGAAGGAGTTTTATACTTTAGTTTCAGTTTATGCTCCTAACTCTCAGCAAGGCCCCTTTTTCCAATCTTTAGGTGCTATGCTGAGGCAAAAAGCAATAGGATCCTTAATTACTGGGGGAGATTTTAATGTTACTTTAAACCCAGCTTTAGATAACTCTTCAGGCCATTCTATTGACTCACAGGGTGGTCAATAGTCTAAAAGAGCTTCTATCTCAAGCTAACTTGATAGATGTCTGGCCTTCACGTTTCCCAAGATCCAGGAATTATTCTTATTATTCTTGTCCCCATAAATCCTACTCTAGGATAGTCCTATTGCTAGTAGATAAAAGTTTAATTAATAGACATTGAACCCATAACATGGTCTGACCATGCCCCTACATGGATTCTAATGCATTTTCATAACTATGACAAAGAGCAGTTATATTGGGAAGTTAAATGATAGTCTGCTTACAGATGAAGATTTTCTCGGACAAATCCAGGACAATATCCAGTCCTATCTTGCAACTAATGAAACTCCAGACACGAGTGCCTGAAGGTTGTATTGAGAAGCCATTTCACAGCTAGAGCACCTTATCTGAAAACGCAGAATGAATATTTTATTTATTTATTTATTTATTTATATGAGCAGCAAGGGCTGCTCATATAAATAAATTAATAGCAGTGGCTATTCCCTAAGTAAAATTGATTAATAGCCATTAATGGACTTCTCCTCCAAGAACTTATCCAAACCTTTTTTGAACCCAGCTACACTAACTGCACTAAACACATCTTCTGGCAACAAATTCCAGAGCTTTATTGTGTGTTGAGTGAAAAAGAATTTTCTCCGATTAGTCTTAAATGTGCTGCTTGCTAACTTCATGGAATGCCCCCTAGTCCTTCTGTTATTCGAAAGTGAAAATAACCGAGTCACATCTACTTGTTCAAGACCTCTCATGGTCTTAAAGACCTCTATCATATCCCCCCTCAGCCGTCTCTTCTCCAAGCTGAACAGCCCTAACCTCTTCAGCCTTTCCTCATAGGGAAGCTGTTCCATCACCTTTATCATTTTGGTTGCCCTTCTTTGTACCTTCTCCATCGCAACTATATCTTTTTTGAGATGCGGCGACCAGAATTGTACACAGTATTCAAGGTGTGGTCTCACCATGGAGCGACATAGAGGCATTATGACATTTTCCGTTCTATTAACCATTCCCTTCTTAATAATTCATAACATTCTATTTGCTTTTTTGACTGCTGCAGCACACTGAGCCGACGATTTTAAAGTATTATCCACTATGATGCCTAGATCTTTTTCCTGGGTGGTAGCTCCTAATATGGAACCTAACATCGTGTAACTACAGCAAGGGTTATTTTTCCCTATATGCAACACCTTGCACTTGTCCACATTAAATTTCATCTGCCATTTGGCTGCCCAATCTTCAAGTCTTGCAAGGTCCTCCTGTAATGTATCACAGTCTACTTGTGATTTAACTACTCTGAATAATTTTGTATCATCCGCAAATTTGATAACTTCACTCGTCGTATTCCTTTCCAGATCATTTATATATATATTGAAAAGCACCGGTCCAAGTACAGATCCCTGAGGCACTCCACTGTTTACCCTTTTCCACTGAGAAAATTGACCATTTAATCCTACTCTCTGTTTCCTGTCTTTTAACCAGCTTGTAATCCACGAAAGGACATCACCTCCTATCCCATGACTTTTTAGTTTTCGTAGAAGCCTCTCATTAGGGACTTTGTCAAACGCCTTCTGAAAATCCAAATACACTACATCTACCGGTTAACCTTTATCCACATGTTTATTAACCCCTTCAAAAAAATGAAGCAGATTTGTTAGGCAAGACTTCCCTTGGGTAAATCCATATTGACTATGTTCCATTAAATCATGTCTTTCTATATGCTCTACGATTTTGATCTTGAGAATAGTTTCCACTATTTTTCCCGGCACTGAAGTCAGGCTCACTGGTCTATAGTTACCCGGATCGCCCCTGGAGCCTTTTTTAAATATTGGGGTTACATTGGCCACCCTCCAGTCTTCAGGTACAATGGATGATTTTAATGATAGGTTACAAATTTTAACTAATAGATCAGAAATTTCATTTTTTAGTTCCTTCAGAACCCTAGGATGCATACCATCCAGTCCAGGTGATTTGCTACTCTTTAGTTTGTCAATCTGGCCTACTACATCTTCCAGGTTCACAGTGATTTCGTTCAGTTCGTCTGACTCATCACCCCTGAAAACCATCTCTGGAACTGGTATCTCTCCAACATCCTCATTAGTAAACACGGAGGCAAAGAATTCATTTAGTCTTTCTGCAATGGCCTTATCTTCCCTAAGAGCCCCTTTAACCCCTCTGTCATCTAATGGTCCAACTGACTCACAGGTTTCTTGCTTTGGATATATTTTAAAAAGTTTTTATTATGAGTTTTTGCCTCTATGGCCAATTTCATTTCAAATTCTCTCTTCGCCTGTCTTATCAATGTTTTACACTTAGCTTGACAATGCTTATGTTTTATCCTATTTTCTTCAGATGGATCCTTCTTCCAATTTTTGAAGGATGTTTTTTTGGTTAAAATAGCCTCTTTCACCTCACCTTTTAACCATGACGGTAATTGTTTTGCCTTCCTTCCACCTTTCTTAATGCGCGGAATACATATGGACTGCGCCTCTAGGATTGTATTTTTAAACAATGTCCATGCCTATTGAACACTTTTAACCTTTGCAACTGCACCTTTCAGTTTTTTTCTAACTATTTTCCTCATTTTATCAAAGTTTCCCTTTTTAAAATTTAGTGTTAGAGCTGCAGATTTACTTATTGTCCCCCTTCCAGTTATTAGTTTAAATTTGATCATGTTATGATCACTGTTGCCAAGTGGCCCCACCACCGTTACTTCTCTCACCAAATCTTGCGTTCCACTAAGAATTAAATCTAAAATAGCTCCCTCTCTTGTTGGTTCCTGAACCAATTGCTCCATGAAACAATCATTTATTACATCCAGGAACTTTATGTCTCTAGCAAGTCCTGATGTTACATTTACCCAGAGGAGACAGAGGCTAGCTGGCGTTATGGAGATGGAGGCCTTGAGCATGGGAAAGCTCAAAGGCCTTCGCAATCTGTTAGGAAGTGGTAGGAGAGCGGTTCCACTTACCAGTGGGATGTGTGTTCTTGGACCATGGCTCGACCCCAGAGGAACTCCGAAGAGGTGCCGTGGCAGGCGAGGCATGCCCGAGCATGGGCTGGACAGGAGCAAGGCTGGACTGAAGACAGATGACTGAAGATACTGACCCTCCCCCGGACCTGCACGCTTCAGGAAGACCATCAACGCAATGGTGGTCTTATGAACAGTCCTCCGACCATTCCAAGCCCTTTCAGACCTGCCGCTGGGTAACGGCAAGAGGCGGCAGGCCGGATGGAGGCCAGGGCAACGAAGACCAGAACATGGAGATTCAGATGAAGACTCAGGAACGAGATACTTGGATGTACAGACGAGACACAGGAACAAGGTACGTGGATGCACAAGGTATTCAGAAGACTCAAGCTAGGTTCAAGGTATTCAGGAGAGTCAAGCAAAGTTCTGGGTTGAGATTGCAATGCAGCGTGCCCTACACAGTCCACCCGTGGGACTGGTTGCGGACCATGCTGGACTGGAAGTAGACTCTAGGAGAGATAATGGAAGCTGATACTGGAACATGGCGAAGATACTGAAAAGGCCTGCACCGAGGTGCGCCCTACACAGCCGCCTGTGGCTGGTCACGGACCATGCTGCAACGGAGCAGGTTCAAACAGACTCTTAGTCATGAACTGTGCAGGCACAAGGTATCCGAGGGCGAGCAAAGTTCAAGACACAGGACCAAGATACGACTTGGCTTCAAGCAAGGGATTCAGGACCAAGACATAGCTTAGCTTCAAGGAAGGGATTCGGGACCAAGACACGGCTTGGCTTCAAACAAGGGATTCTCTCCGGAGGCTTGAGCTGCAGTAGTGAAGAAGGCATTGTACCATGAAACGCCCTACTCAACCCACCCGTGGGACTGGGTCGCGGACCACGACATGGCACGCCAGGAAAGGTGGTGATGAGGAACCAGGGGTTCAGGACATCGGGACTGGATCACAGACATCAGGAACAGAAGACGGACATCAGGACTGGATCATGAACATCAGAAGCGGAAGACGGACATCTGGACTGGAACAAGGACATCAGGAATGGATTACGGACTTCAAGACGAGACATGGAGCTCCAACAGGAAACAAGGAACACAGGACCTTGAAGAAGAGCTGGAACAGAGAAGACTCATGGAGCGAAGGACAGGAACATCCAGGAGCCACTAATTCCTTGCAAAGGCAATGCTGGAATGAACGCTAGGCCCTTTTGTAGGGCTGAAGAGGACAACGCCCAGGGAGGAGCTAGCAGGAGGCCACACCTAGCTGGCCCTAGAAGAGCAGGAAAGAGGCGCTCACCCATGCCTTAGGAAGCTGGAGGAGAAGAGCAGGAAGCTGGTGACATCCTCAGCCATGTGGAAGGCCCGAGGAAGCAAGGCAGGCAGCGGGATAGCCCTGCCATGAAGGTGGAGAGATGGCAGGCTGCAGGAAGAGCAGGAAGCTGCAGGCACCGGCAGGAACGGCTTCCCTGATGGGCAAGTACTCGGGCTTCCCTGCCGGCTTCCCTGCCGGCTGAAGACCCTGGCACCAGCAAGGACGGTTTCCTTGCCTGCGAGGACCCCAGGAAGGAAGCAGGAGTGGCTCCAGCCGCATCGGAGCGCACCGGAGCAGCAGCGGCGGTCCCGGCCACGAGGGAAGGTGCCCTGCACTCGGCCCTGCCGTGCAGGGCAAGAGAACGTGGCTCCCGTGCCGCGCTAGAGGGAACAGCATCAGCGGCCCGACTGGCCGAGAGAGGTAGGGGACCTGTCTGCGAGTTCACAACAGCTGGAGCTTTGCCAATAACAGTCTGGGATTTCCACAGGTTGAGCCCTTGGGTACCTGGACCGCCTGGACTTAGGTGGGCCTCAGATGGTCTCCCGGAGAGGTAGTGGAAGGGTGTGCCCACCACGAGCAAGAGTGCGTGGCTGATGCAGAGAGAATAGACCAGACCCGAACTGGAAGCTCCAGAGACCTCAGGGAGGTACCAGTTCAGGAAGGTTCTCCGGGCAAGGCAGGCAGCGCCTGTGGGTCTAGTCAGATGAAGGCTGCGGGTGGATTCCAAGCAGGTTATTCTGGTAGCCACAGTAGGCCAGAAGAGAGTGTCCCAGTGAAGCGCAAGGGTCAGAGCCAGAGTATCAGTCCAGAAGTGGTCAGCCAAAGCAGGGGTCAAATACCAAGGTTAGTCCAAGCGTAGTCACGGCAAGCTAGAGTCGGTTCCAGGCAGCAGACGAAGAGAATGGTCAGGCAGGCAGAGGTCAGTACCAGAGATCAGTCCGAGCAGGTGCTACCTGAATAAGGATACAGGAACACACGGAAACTCAGGAACAAGGGAATGCTGGAACAAGAAGACGCTGGAACAAGGAGACGCTGAGGAAGGAGACACTTGGAACACAGGATAGGCAAGCTTACTGCACCACAGTGTCGAACCAATTGCCAAGGCGAGGTCCTGGGGGACACGGCCTCGCTTTTATACTAAGATCAGGTGACGTCATCAGGCTGTGCCGCGGAGCTGTTTCCTGCCCTTGGCCCTTTAAAGAGCCGGGCGGTCCGCACGTGCCTAGGGGCGGGGCCGGTGCTGGAGAGGACGCTGTGCCCCGGTGAGGAGCTAGGCCCGATGTGGAGGGCTTAGGAGATGCCGCCGTGGAACACCGCGGATGGGTGGTGCTGGCAGCGGCAGCGGGAGAGGACGGCCCGGGACCCGCTAGTGCAGGAGCAAGGTGAGCAGGCCTGGGCGCAGGCCTAGTATGGACGGGGCACGCAACAGTACCCCTCCCTCTAGGCCTCCCCCTTCTCGGTCAGGGTGATCCTGGTGGAAGGCTCTCAATAGGTCTTTATCTAAGATATGGTGGGATGGTTCGCACAAATTTTCTTCAGCCCCGAACCCTTCCCAGGCAAGGAGGTACTCCCATCTGCCTCGGCATTGATGGACGACGAGGACCTCCCTTTCCTGCTGGATGACATTGGGATCGGCGGTGACTTGGGGTAGAGCTGGTGGACGTCTGGAGGGCCATGAGAGCATGAGGGGCTTAAGGAGTGACTCATGAAACATGCTGAAGATTCCCAAGCTTGGTGGAAGTCGCAGTTGGTAGGTGACTGCCCATATGGGCCGATGAACTTAGGGGCTAGCCTTTGGGAAGGCAGCCGTAGTTGGATGTGTTTGGTACTCAACTAGACCTTTTGCCCAGACAGGAACTGAGGTGCGGTCCGACGATGGGTGTCTGTGATGCGCTTGGCCTGGTCAGCTGCTTGGCAGAGCTGATCCTTTACCTGGTTCCAGAGCTGGCATATGGTTTGTGCTGTAGATTGGGCTGCAGGTGAGGGTACATTGAGTGGAACCGGCAGGGCTAGGCGCAGTTGACGGCCAAAGACTACGGAAAAGGGTGAAACTTCCATGGCAGAGGTGTTATGGGATAGTTCTGCCCATGGCAGTAGGTCGGCCCAGTCATCTTGCTGGTCGTTGACATAGGATCGCAGGAAGGTTTTCAAAGAGCGATTAGTCCTCTCGGCCTGGCCATTGGCTTGCAGATGATAGGCTGATGTTAAACTTAACATAATATTGAACTTTTTACAGAGAGACTTCCAATATTTAGTGGCAAATTGAGGGCCATGATTGGAGACAATTTCTTGTGGTAGACCATGTAAACAAAATACATAGGTTAAGAAGAGTCGAGCTAGCTCTGGAGCCAATGGGAGTCCAGGTAAGGGGACGAAGTGGACCATTTTTGAGAAGCGGTCAATGATGACCAAGATTACCATATTTCCTTTTGAAGGAGACAGATCCTCGATGAAATCTGTGGAGAGACCTGACCGTGGTTGAAGCCCCCATGGGCAGCCAGTTGGGGTTTTTGCTGTGCGCAAACCGGACAGGAGTCCACGTATTCTCGGGAGTCTTTGGTCATACTAGGTCACCAATAGTGCCTTTGGAGCATTTTGAGAGTCTGGGCTCGGCTGGGGTGACCGGCCAGCTTGGAATCGTGAGCACAACGGAGCATGCATTCACGAAGACGGTGGGGGACCACTGTCTTCCCAGCTGGTACCGTGGTGGTGACTGCCATTGATATGGAAGCTGGATCAATGATGTGTCTGGGAGTCTCGGGTGTATCCTCTGGCTCGGAGCGAGAGAGTGCATCTGCACGGAGGTTTTTCGCCTCTGGGCAATAGCGGAGCTCAAAGTTGAAGTGCTCAAAGAACAGGGCCCAGTGGGCTTTTCTTGAGTTAAGTAATTGGGCCTCTTTTAGGTGTTCCAGATTTTAATGATTGGTGAATATTGTGAATTTGTGCTGCAACCCTTCAAGCAAGGGACGCCATTCCTGGAGGGCAAGTTTCACTGCTAGGAGTTCGCGGTTCTCTATGGTATAATTCTGTTCTGTGGAGGAGAATTTATGTGAATAGAAAGAACATGGAACTAGGGTTCCCTTGGTGGAGTTTTGACTCAATACCGCTCCTGCTCCAATGGCGGATGCATCTACTTCGACTATGAAGGGGCAGTTAGGATCCGGGTGACGTAGACACAGGCCGGTATAGAAGGCCTCTTTCAAGGCTTGGAAGGCTGACTGGGCCTTGGGGCTCCAGACTTGAAGATCACATCTCTTCCTTGTCATAGCAGTGAGTGGAGCGGCCAACGTGGAGTAACTGGCAATGAAGTTTCGATAGTAATTTGTGAATCCAAGGAATCTTTGTAGGGCTCGGAGACCCACTGGTTGAGGCCAATCTCGAATACCCTAGAATTTGTCAGGATCCATGGTGAACCCACGGCTGGAGATGATGTAACCTAGGAATGGGAGACTGGATTGCTCAAAAAATGCACTTCTCTAACTTAGCATAGATGATGGTCTCTAAGGCATTGGAGAACTGTTTGAACATGGGAACGATGAGATTTCAGGTCTTTGGAGAAGATTAATATATCATCCAGATACACTACAACGAATGAGTACAAAAGATCCCAGAAAATCTCGTTCATTAGCCACTGGAAGACTGCAGGGGCATTGCAAAGCCTGAAGGGCATTACTACGTACTCGCAGTGACTGTCTCTTGTGTTGAAGGCGGTTTTCCAGATGTCTTCTGGTTGAATCTGTACTAGGTTATATGCCCCCCGTGGATCTAGTTTAGTAAAGATTTGTGCGCCCTGTAGGTGGTCGAACAGTTCACTGATCAGTGGCAGTGGGTACCAGTCCTTACGGGTTACTGCGTTCAAACCTCTGTAGTCTATGGATGGTCTTAGACTGCCATCCTTCTTCTTTACAAAGAAGAACCCGGTACCTGCCGGGGAAGTAGAGGGTCTTATGAATCCTTTGGCCAAATTTTCTTTGATGTATGTTGACATTGCTTGGGTTTCTGGGAGTGAAAGAGGATAGGTTCTGCCCTTGGGAGGCATGATTCCAGGTAGGAGTTCTACCTCCACTCTGGAAGTTAAACTTCCAGAGTGGAGGTAGAATATCGGCATTTTGTTTGGAGAACACATCTTTAAATTCTGAGTATGGAGCAGGTACTCCAGGAAGGGTTGTAGAACTTAAAACTGTCACAGATGGAGACGCTGTAAACAGTCAGTTTGACATCGAGAGCCCCACTGGATGAGTTGCAGGGATTGCCAGTTGAAGTGGGGTTCGTGTAACTGAAGCCAAGAAAGTCCAAGGACTATGGGAGTGTGTTGATCGTTTCAAGATCAGGAGGGAGATCTCCTCATCATGGAGGGTCCCAACTGTGAGGCGAATGACCATGATACGGTGAGTGATCCGATCAGGGAGAGGTTCTCCTTGAATTGAGGTGATACGTAGTGGTTCCAGTGGTTGGACTGGTATCTGAAGGAGCTTGACGATTTCTTCCATAATGAAATTTCCACTTGCCCCAGTGTCCACGAGGGCAGTGGTGGCGAATGAACGTGACTCCCTAAGAAGGGAGATTGGCAGCAACAGTTGAGGGCCAGAAACTGTAGTGCCCAAGCTTGGGACCCCCGCCGGGCTCAGGCCTTGGAGTTTCCCGGACGCACAGGGCAAGTCTGAAGAAGGTGTCCAGAACCGCCGCAGTATAAGCAGAGACCAGATTTTCTGCGTCAGAGACATTCCTCTGGAGTCAGGCGGCCACGGTTGATCTGCATAGGCTCCTCGGGAGGTTGAGGGGCCGCTGGTAAGGCCTTCAACCGAGGACTCGCCGAACGGGGTAGTTGTAGGACAGGAGGTCGAAGGACCTTTACCTCTTGATGCTGTTGTTGAAGTGCGAGCCTTGACGGAGGTGGAGTAGGTGGTGGCTAGCAACCACCTGTCGGCCTGGGTCCTCGAAGGTGCATCGGAAGATGGAGATGAATTGAGGGAGCTGGTGAAGAATTGCGTCGGAACGCTCCCAGAGCGGGGAAGCCCATGCCAGGGCCTTCCCTTCAAGATGCGAAAGGATGAACGTAATCTTATTTGCTTCATCGGGAAAAAGCAAGGGTTGCAGTGAGAACTGCATATAACATTGCTTTATGAAGCCTCGACAGAGGCGAGGATCCCCATTGAATCAGGGTAGAGCTGGGAGGGCCAGCGGTGCCCGTGAGGGCAAGGTATGGGCAAGTGTGCCTGGGTTGGACATGACAGATTCCTCCATTTGAGAATGCATCTTTTCCACTGAGGAGACCAATGCTTCCAAAATCTGTTGTTGCTTTCGGACATGAGTGGCGAGACCAGGGATGGCCTGCAAGGCAGAAGACTCCGCCGAGTCCATGGCCTTGGCAAACTGTTGCGCTGAAGATGGACCCTTGGCCTGGTACAGGATTGGTACGGCCCTCTGGTCGGACCCAGAGAGCACCTGCAACCAGGAGGCGGAGCACACGAGGAGACAGAGGCTAGCTGGAGCTTCGCCAATAACAGTCTGGGGTTTCCGCAGGTTGAGCCCTTGGGTACCTGGACTGCCTGGACTTAGGTGGGCCTCAGATGGTCTCCCGGAGTGGTAGTGGAGGGGTGTGCCCAACACGAGCAAGGGTGCGCAGCTGATGCAGAGAGAATGTACCAGACCCAAACTGGAAGCTCCCGACACCTCAGGGAGGTAACAGTTCAGGAAGGTTCTCCGGGCAAGGCAGGCAGCATTTGCAGGTCTAGTCAGGTGAAGGCCACAGGTGGATTCCAAGCAGGTTGGTCTGGTAGCCACAGTAGGCCAGAAGAGAGTGTCTGAGTGAAGTGCAAAGGTCAGAGCCAGAGTATCAGTCCAGACATGGTCAGCCAAAGCAGGGGTCAAATACCAAGGTCAGTCCGAGCATAGTCAAGGCAAGCGAGGGACGGTTCCAGGCAGCAGATGAAGAGAATGTCAGGCAGGCAGTGGTCAGTTCCAGGCAGCAGACGAAGAGAATAGTCAGGCAGGCAGAGGTCAGGGCCTCACTTTCATACTAAGATCAGGTGATATCATTAGGCTGCGCCGCGGAGCTGGTTCCCGCCCTTGGCCCTTTAAAGGGCCTGGCGGTCCCCGCACGTGCACGCACCTAGGGGCGGGGCCGACACTGGAGAGGACGCCGCGCCCCAGCGTGGAGCTAGGCCTGATGTGGAGGGCCTTAGAGATGCCGCCACGGAACGCCGCGGACGGGCGGTGCTGGCAGTGGCAGCGGGAGAGGACGGCCCGGGACCCGCTAGTGCAGGAGCAAGGTGAGCAGGCCCAGGCGCAGACCTAGCATGGACAGGACACGCAACAGTATCTATGCTCCTGGATATCTCCCTACATTTATTTTTTTTCATTTTGTGAACTGAAACCAGGTTAATACTGGAATATCTTCTTTAGCTGATCTCTGGTCTAGTTTGTTTGTTTGATATTTGAGGGGATGGGGGGTAACAGATGTGTGGGGGTGGATGGTTATAATAATAAACATGATGGATATTAAAGACAGTTTTAGGCTTATGGTTGTTATCATGATCATTGTCATTGTACAAAGGTCATATCGTGATACAAACCAATGATACAAAATAATATTGTTTAAACTTTGTCTTTAATAAAAATTGTCAAATTAAAAAAATATATATTGCAAATTGAATGGCCTACAAAATGGTACAAAAATTATATTAGCAGGATAAGCCAGTGGGCACTGGTGGGGGAGAGAGGCAAAGGTTATGCAATACCCGGTACATACTTTATGCTAATTTCCAAAAACAAACAATGAAAAATTGTGAATCCCAAAAGCATCTGTATATCTTGCACCTGCTCTTTTGTGCAGGCCACAGAGTGGGGTAAAATAGCTCGTGTATTTTGTTGCAATGTCATGTCTTTCCCCTGGGAATGCCTCCTCGCAGTCTAGCTAAAAGTGTGCATGCTATGGAAGCCTAATTGTAATTCTTTGCAGCCTGAGGGAAGGTAATTTTTAGACTAGTCAATTTACCCAGATAAATGGCTTTTAAAATTTGACCTCTACATAGCCTCATTCCACTCCCTCCTTTCCCAGCTATAAATAAAGAAAGATAGTGAATGAGCCAGAAGAGGCTGGTATTCCATGACACTTCCCCACCCTGTACTCCTGAACTCCTGATCCTGCTCCCTTTGCCATTTGCTGTGCTGCAGGTACCTTGATAAGTTGCTGATCCTGAACGATTTACTGGCAGTGACCCTAGAAGAATGCAAAAGTGACTCAGAGAGGCTGAGTATGCATCTGGCGAAGCAAGAATCCAAGAGCACCGCACTGCATCTGGCCCTGAAGTGCAGGTAAGGTTCAGAGGTGTACACTGGCCACACATCTGGAAAGTGGTACAGGGCAGGCCAGGAATGACCTGTTACTGTTACTGACATGAGTGGATAAGATAATCGGCTAATTGTATTCACTTATCTGGAGCTAAATTTTCAGCCAAACATAACTGGCTAAGTTTGCAGCTAAAAAGTTCCTTAAGATTAGCCAGACAAAACTTGTCTGGCTAGATTTAGGACTGCTATTGGGCAACCAGAGCTGTGTGGATAAATTTAGCTGTTAGCATTGAAAATCCACTCTGATCCTCTGGTAGTGCCTACAGAGCCACCTATTTGGTAAAGCAAGTGTTGCTTACCTGTAACAGGTTTTCTCACAGGACAGCAGGATGTTAGTACTTACATATGGGTGACATCACAGGATGGAGCCCTGTACGGAAAACTTTTCTGTCAAAGTTTCTACAAAGCTTTGACTGTCACTGGCACACTGAATACACTGAGCATGCTCAGCCTGCTATTATCTCTGTGAGCCACAGGTATCTCCCTCAGTCTCGTCTTATAGCTAAAAGCGCAAGCAAAACTAAAATAAAAGTAAAAACGTATACAGACCCAACTCTGCGGGGTGGCGGGTGGGTTTCGTGAGGACTAACATTCTGCTGTCCTGTGAGAACACCTGTTACAGGTAAGCAACACTTGCTTTCTCACAGGACAAGCAAGATGGTAGTCCTCACATATGGGTGAGTACCGAGCTCAGAATGCCCGAGAGCGCACCAAATGCACCCAAGTCACGTGAAAGGCGCAATGACGGGGGTGGAATTTGGAACGGAGGGCATCCTGAAACCTGTAACGGGTTGGTGGAAGGATGTTGGGTAGGTAACCCGAAAAGAATAAGAGTAGACGGACTGGCCAAACATGGAGCATGCTGGCTAGTCGTATCTAAGCAATAATGGGTGCGAAGGTATGGAGAGAGTTCCAGGTTGCAGCCTGATAAATATGTACAAGCAGCAGCGGCCGAGGGGAAGCTATTGAGGCTGGAACGGACGCAACAGAGTGTGGTTACACACAGTGTTGTAGTGAAATGGCTGCTTGTTGGTAGGAAAGAGATACAGACCGTCAATTAGGAGGAATAGGTCTGTTTGCCCATTGGAACTCGCAGCTTGACTCTTGCCACAGAAGGAAAGAGTTAGGTGGAATTCCTATGGAATGCAGTGCGATCTAGATAGAATGCAAGTGCACTACTACTGTCCAAGGAGTGGAAAAACCCTTTTGCTTTGGTGAGAGAGAGGTGTTGGGGAAAAATGGGCAGAGTATATTTTGAGTAAGGTGAGATGCAACATCTACCTTAAGAAGGATATGAAGTTGAATACGTAAAACCACTCGGTCACGGAGGAACACAGGGTCGGATGAGTATGTAACAAGGTGTGTAACTCACTTGGCAGAAATGACATTTATGAGGGAAAGAATTTCCCATGTCAAATTGTGAAATGAGAAGAATGGAAAGGCTCGGAGAACGTATGAGACTTATAAGGATAAGATATAGGTTTACCGTTAATCGGGTATCCCCACTCCCAAATGATACATCAATTGGAACAGAGGTGTATCTATGTGGAGGATGTCTGGGGAGCAGAATCCAAGGGAGGAAGAGAAAAAGAGTGGTGTAGAAAGAAGAAAAAGGGTAATACCCTTTTGTATGCGTCATGTGGTAAATCATGCCATTTTGAATGTTAGGATTTATGTGTGGAAGGTTTTGTGACGCTACCAGTACCTGAGAACATCAGTGAGTCTACGATTTGAGACTGACTTGTGAGAAGGCGAATTGGTTACTGGTGTGATAGATTGAGAAGTATGGGAAGCATACTGGTCTCGGCCAGGATGTGGGTCTGAGGAACAGTGAACCCTGTCCCGGTTCAACATTAGAAGAATGCTGGCTATGAGAGGCAGCAGAAGAGACACATTTAAGAGGCCCTTGATGGAAGAAAGGCGTCTATGGGAATGCATTGGAAACATGTGTAGGGAGTAGAATCTGTGCACCGTATGGTTCGATTTGGACACAGAGGGCAAGTTCGGTTGACTTCAGCGTTAGAAGATTTTCCCGCTACACATGTAGTCTGAGACCATTCGAGAGGATGGAAACCTACATGGAGAAGGTCTGCTAGTGCGTTTAGTAAATCTCTTAGATAAGTGGCCCGAGGATGCATGGAGTGAGCAAGGGCCAAGGGTAGAGAAGATTTTTGGTCAAACTCGACAACCCTGAGAAAATGCGAGCATGAGGAGAAGCAGACTAGATTTTGGTTCTAGATCTGCAATATGGATGAGGGACGAAAGCGGTTGAACAGCTTAGACCCACTGATAATGGAATTTCACTGAATCTAACCCATAGCAGTTTTGGATCTATGAGGACAGTGCATAGTGAAAAAACCCTATGGCCCGACAATGAAGAATTGAGGGGCTGAGGTTATGGAATATGCACGCAGGGACATGTAAGAACTTATTAGAATGTCTGCGCGGTTGCTGGACAGGAAGATCATTGTGACTGTGGTGTCCAGAAGTGTTGTATAAGGGATTTATGGCAGTGACAGTAATCCCAGGTAGTAATTTATAATGAGTCATGTAGAAGTTAGAGCTCCTTGCGTGGACTGACTGTCGTTATGCAGCTGTCCATGCAAGGAAAGTGTGAATGATGTTGCACTCCGTAGAGAAAGAGCAGTCACCGATAGTGATTCAATGAAATACCCCAGTTGCCGAAGCTAGAGCTTGGGATTGTAATATTGTTGACTCACATAGAAAGATTAGAGGTAATGTACTTACTGTGATATGGAAGCATGGTGACGAGAGATACCATTTTACCTGTGCCTTCTGAAGAAAGTTGGTATTTCTGAGGTCCAGGATGGGCGGAGAGTAACTACTTTCTGTTGAAAGAAAGAATAGTGAAATTAAAACTCCCCAACCCCCCTCCCTCCTGCGCTTTGTAGCGTCTGGGGAAGTGTACCGGGAACCTTGGTACAAAGTGGGGTGGCCGCTCTGATATCCGGCCAGTTGGGACACCAGGAGGTGTCCAACTGGAGGGGCTGATGTACTCTGGATATCATGTAACCTCCCACTGGAGCGTGAGCAGTAAAGTCTTACCCGCATTTCTGTGTGCTGTACAAGGAGACACCGAGACCTGTCATCAGGCTTCGAGGTGGACTTGCACTTGAGGCAGTATTTGCTGGATCTCGTGTTTAGCAGATCAGTGAATGCACCTGGAACTTTGGTTCTGAATCAGGAACCAGAAGCCAGAGCATTAACCATTACAGAGCCTCGTTGCTCAAAATGGGAGGATGTCATGATGCAATCCCAAAGAAAAGATAGAGAGGTTCTCTTGCTATTGTGGCTGACATAGCTGGCATAGCGATATGTGACACTAATACGGTTCTTGGAAGGTACATGACCTAGAACTTTTTGAACCATGTGGCTCGAATTAGAGAACACATCTCAATGGGAATGCCGCAGAAGTGGGTACTTACCATCCGACGTGGATCGCCGAAGGATGAGCCGGTGAAGCTTGCTGGCTCCATGGATTTCAAGAGACATCGAGGGAGTAGATGCCCGTCTCAACTCTGATGCCTGGTATGGTGGCGCAGGTATAGAGGAGACAGGCTGAGCGTGGCTGGCGCTACCACCGTAATTAGTGGAGGGCCACAATCCCGCACCGATGTCGGTGGGGCACGCCTCGGGGACAGGGGAGCCAATTAATAGCTCGTGGACCCGGCCCTCGTCACAGCAGCTCAATGTCTCGTGACGCCAGTGCAGAATTCTTCAGAACTCGTTCCGGTGTTTCTGGAGCACCAAGGACTGCCAATACTGTGCGGAACAGTGTCGATGGCAGTGGTGATGTTGCTCGGCCCGAGCATTGTCCAGCATCGAGAAGGATAGCACCAATGTGCTGGATGGCGTCGGTGGCGGATGGTCACCGTGTCGGTGACGATGCATGCCATGGTGCTCGGCCTGGTCTTTCCCCAGTGCTGAGATGGATGCCCTTGCTGTCTTGGATGGCGACTGATGACAGACTGTCAGCATGCCTGCACTGCTCCTGGCACTATGTAGTGTCGTAGGCTAATATGGGGCTTTAATAAGAACCCAAAGCATGGAGCACTGTGTTCAGGCGAGGGCATTACGTGGCGGTGCTATGTCGGTATTGACGATGTCGATGGTGGCCGAAGCGGCCTTGAGGATATCGTCAAAAATATATACATGAAAAAACATCGATGACTCGGGCAGAGCAATGATGACCGTGACGGAAGCACTGACGGCATCAGCGTAGTGACATGCGGCTACGCGCGTATCTTTTAAAATCCAGGGTTGGCGTGCGCAAGGCTGCCCAAAATTGGCAGCCTGCGCGCGCCGAGCCGTGCAGCCTGCCTCCGTTCCCTCCGAGGCCGCTCTGAAATCGGAGCGGCCTCGGAGGGAACTTTTTTTGTTCCCCTCACCTTTCCCTCCCTTCCCCTATCTAACCCAGCCCCCGGCCCTACCTAAATCCCCCCCCCACCTTGTTCGATGGAGTTATGCCTGCCGCTGGCAGGCGTAACTTGCACACGCCGGCTGGCCAGGCCCCGACACAGGCCGCTGTGTCGGGGCACTCGGCCACGCCCTTAGACCACCCCAGACCGCAGACACGCTCCCGGACACATCCCCGGACCGCAGACACGCCCCCAGGACCGCCCATTTTAGCAAGCCCCGGGACTTACGTGCATCCCGGGGCTTTGTGCGCGCCAGCGGCCTATGCAAAATAGGCGCACCGGCGCGCGAGTGCCTTGCACGTGTAAATCCGGCAGGATTTATGCGCGCAGGACTTTTAAAATCTACCCCTCAGTGTGCCAGTGTCAGTCAAAGCTTTGTAGAAACTTTGACAGAAAAGTTTTCCATACAGGGCTCCATCCTGTGATGTCACCCATATGTGAGGACTACCATCCTGCTTGTCCTGTGAGAACTGGCTAAATTTGTGGACCTTACAATTTTATGAAAACAAATTTAACTGGTTAAGTAGGGAAGAAGAAAAATGTTTAACCAGTTAGCTAAATAATCCTTGTGAAAATGTACCCTGTGTGTTTGCTTCTCTCGGCAGTGAGCGATGCATGGAGGCCTATGCTATGCTCTTGATGCAGGCTGACTGGAAGCAGAAACTGCTGCTGGAGCAGGTCTTAGGGAAGGACAATAGTTACCCAGGTGAGAGCTTACCCAGGTTGGAGTCGCTTTGAAGGAGAGGGCGAAAGGGAATAAAAGTCCCACAGTAGGTTTTGTGCAGTTTTCAGCAGGCTCAGCTGGGGTAGGAGTCTTAGTGCGGATATTTATTTATTTGACACAGTTTGTGTACCATCTTTCCAGCTATCACCCAGGATGGCTTGCAATAATTGCAGTGATAAAATTTTCAAAACAAAGGGGTTGAATATGAGATTGCAATGGAAACACTGATTATTGTTATAGATTGTTGATTAATATTAATATTCAATGAAAAAAAACAAGTTTGTAAAGAGAAATAGGTTGATATTCAGTGGGCTAGTGAGTGGGAAAGTTACCCAGGTAAGTTTACCGGATATTCAGTACAACACACCTGGACAAATATCCCATCAAATGTACCCAGCTAATGTTACCTAAGTGACTTTGGGGCAGCCGTTTCTCTGACCAGACTTACCTGGCTAAAATTAGCTGGGGAGCACTGAATATCTAATCTACCCTTACAGGCTAAAGTTTAGCCCCGCCCTGGAAGCGCTGCCTTGTTATACCCAGGTAAATAAGGACTTAGCCAGGGAGTGGAGGGAATTCTGAAATCTCAGATTTTGTTTGGGTAACTCCAAACGTTACGCAGACAAAGCCTTTGAATATCGAGCTCAAAGATTTCAGCTTACACATAACGTGCTGTACGTTGCAACAAATTTGTGCCCCTTTTCCCCAATTGTATTTCTGTCCACATAATGCATGGAGTTTTTAGGGAGGATCAGGTGCTTCTGGTGCAGCTCTGGAAGAACCAAGCCTGAGGTGAGGTTTAAGCCTTAAGCCTAAGTTACTAACGGGCCTATACAGTAAAAATCGCGGGAGAGCGGGCGCACAGGCCACTCTCCTGTGCGCACGATTCAGTAAATTAATTTATTTAAATTAGGGCCTGCGGGAAAAAGAAGTGCTAGGGACACTAGTGCGTCCCTAGCACCTCTTTTTTGACAGGAGCAGCGGCTGTCAGTGGGCAAAATTGGTTTTCGAGCCGTGGGCCGATTTCAAATTTTTTTTTAAATTTTTTACTTTTTTAAACTTTTGGGACCTCCGACTTAATATCGCCATGATATTAAGTCGGAGGGTGCCGAGAGAAATTAACGCGCTAATTTCTGAAGTAAAATGTGCGGCTTGGCTGCACATTTTACTTACTGAATCGCGCGGGAATAACTAATAGGGCCATCAACATGCATTTGCATGTTGCAAACGCTATTAGTTTCGGGGGGGGGGGGGGGGGTTGGACGCGTGTTTTCGGTACGCTATTACCCCTTACTGAATAAGGGGTAAAGCTAGCGCGTCACAAACGCGCGTCCAAATGCCGGTTAATAGTGTGCTCCACCGGAGCGCACTGTACTATATCAGCCCGTAAGTAACATGGAATTTTGTCCAGTGTCTGAAAAGATGGGGGGGGGGGAATGCAGTGCTCTTTGGGCAAACCAATGAATTTGGCTTTATATTATACACATCGCTTCTCTAAGAAGCCATTTCAAAAGGAGGGAGAAGGCGTTTGACATGTGTGGTCTAGCTATGCTTTAGCAATCTGGCAAAAACAGAATAGGGTCCTTTAACTCCTCCTGCAAGGCAGCCCTCTGGATTTGGGCTGAAGCCTCGTTATATCCGCCCGTCCGGGCAGTGTTTAGAAATCACTGGTGTGTGACATATGCTTTGCTCTAGGAGGCGCTCAGAAGTGGCAAACTGCCCCATGGGGCTTGGATGGTACAGAGAAACTGGTGCTTCTGGAGGCTAAGAAGGCCATGGACAGGGTGGATCCCGAGGAAGGAGGAACGACTGACTCAGAAGCAGGCTCCTCGTGCAGGTATTTGCGCACCCGATAATGAGCCTGATGCCATGTGAACATTTACAGGGCAGATTTCACGTGATTTACCTGAGTAGCTAAACAGTTACCCATACAAATAGCAGGTTCAAAATACACAGGTGCTTTCGGCATGCGTGCTGTGCGCTTGCCCCGTTTTCAAGAAGAAACAACGCAGGTAGTTTCTCTTTGAAACTTTGTGTAAAAGTGCGTGCGTTAAAAGCAGCTCCATGAACTTTAAAATTACACGGGCTGTTGGAAGATGGATCCCTAAAAGTGAATTCAGACGCACACACAAGAAGTTTGTGCATAGGACTACTTGGGCAAGGTTTCAATCACTATTAGAGGTTTAAACCTCCAGCTGGATATTTGTTTAAATGCACACTGGTACAGTAAATGACTGAAAATAAACCCACTTGTGTCTAAACTGAAACCACGCTTCCAAGATGCCTACTTAGCTGGTCACCTAAATTTAAGGGAAAAAGAGGGTAACTGTCAAATTGTTTGCATTGGGACAAAAGACTATGGGGGTAATATTCAGCTGCTAGCAGGCTTGAAAAAGTTAGCCAGATAAACTTATCCAGCTAATTTTGTTGGGATATTCAGCAGCGCAGTAGCACCACTGAGTATACCTGACTCTCTGAAAGATAGCCAAATACCTTTATCCAGCTAACTTTAGAACCACTCTAAGGAACGACCAGAGTTAGCTGTCTAATTTTGAACATCAGAGTTAGCCAGATATGCCCTACATTATCTGCTAAATTTTAGAAGGGAATTATTTGACCTGAGAAAAGTAAAAACATAGTGGTTTTCACAAATGTATTCAATGGTTAGTAGGAGATGAAAGAGAGGTTGTGGGAACAGAGCAGAATATGATAATAATTGGAATTGTTTTATTATATGTTTAATTGTTTTTATGTTGTGCTTTATTGTTTGTATGAATTACGCATGTTTTTTGTATGCCACTTTGGGTGATTTTTTTTAAATTGGGGAGACGAGTAATAAATATGCTAATAATGAGCTATCAGGCGAAAATTTAGCTGGATAAGTGACGAAATTATTCAAAAGTTGGTATTTAGTCAGATAGCTCACAAGTTATTTGGCTAATATCATTGAATTTGGAGCCCCACATGTTACCCGCGAGCTTTGCACCAGTTCTCAAGGCAAAAGTGTGCATGGGCTTTTACCGTGAAGTTTGCTGTGGGTACAAAGTCTGTGTGGTTACTTGCACCTGCTTTATTTGTGGGGAGATTTCTTTGTGTATGTGTATGTGGGAAGATATGAAAATGCAAAATGTATGTGTGTTAGTTTCCTCCCCTGGCCTGAGCACACCCCTGCCCTTCTCTACATGCGGCTAATCGCGCAGGCATAACTAATAGGGCCATTCTCAAGGCAAAAGTGTGTGCATGGGTTTTCACCGTGAAGTTTGCCGTGGGTACATTCTTCGTTTAGCCACATTGAGGGTGGATAGTGGTCAGACAACCAATTAATGCAAGTAAGACTTCTTTTTATCCCCATAAATCGGATTGAAAACGGATTTACTCATGAACGTAGGAGCACAAAACTTGGGTTTTTGAAGATTCCTTACATGCCGGAGTTTCAGATTTCTGTACCTAAGGCTGGAAGCTAGGCACTTATGTTTGAACTAAGCTTCTCTGAAGGTTAGGGCATCTCAAGAGACTAGGTCACTAGGATCTTATCAAAAGCATGCTCCATCTTATAAGCAGAGATCTGAGCAGATCTTGCCAAGAAGTTACAGAGCAGCTACCAAAGAAATCTCAGGTTTGCAGTGTGACTGTCACTGGAAGGAGAAATGGAGATCTATTTGCTGTCACAGAAGCCAGAATGCTGCGAGTACCGGTAGCAATGTTAAGGGTTCAGTAGGGAGTGCTATTCCCTCAGAGTCACTACAGACCCGCGTGTGGTGTTAGAGGGCACTGTACCCTCACAACCATTACTGACCCAGTACCCCAAGTATGGTATTAGGAGGCAGTCTCCCTTCTGAGCCAGTGTCCCAGCATGGTGTTAGGTGGCATTCTTCTCTCTGACCCAGTACCCTCAGATTGGTGTCCTTTGCATGAGACATTAAACTGAGGTCCTGTGATGGCAAGGCCAAATATCACTGCACATCAGGGCTGGATTTCAGATTTTGGCACCCACAGGCAGAGTGCCGCAGCAGCGTCCTTTTGAAGCTATGGACCTAATGAAAGCAGAAGCAGGCTTCTTTTTACTCTGGATATTTGACACCTTCAAAACATGGGGCCCTAGGCAGATGGCTATGTTGCCTATGCCTAAATCCGGGCCTGCTGCACATGCAGGACAGTCTGGTGCCTACTGGGATTTGACCTGTGGAAGGAATCTAATTAGGCTCAGTAAGATCTGAACCACATGGACTAATGTGTGTGTGTAGTGCTTTAGTTACAAGCCATACATTACTACCCTTAGACTAATTCCCAAATCTTTCAGCTTCCAGATTACTCTTAATTCCAGTCCCTGGTTGTAATGTGTGTTTGGGAAGGGATTTCATGTCTCTTTTGGTTCTGATTCCTACAGCTGGAGTCCGGTGGTTCTGAGCAATGAGGATGAGGAGCTTCTGAAAGAATATATCCAAAAGTTAAAAGAGGATCGAGCTTCAGTCACAGTCACCCTGGTACCTCTGAGTGCTGATGAAGCCTGTCACTCCCCTGAGGTGGCACATCTTACTGATGTCATCAGGGCCAAGGTTGATGATGCCACTGAGGCTGCTCTTGACATTCTGCCTGGCATGACAGAGAAGCCCAAACTGGACAGAACTCTACTGCAGAAGGATTTATTGGCCACCAGGGTATGACAGTGGGAACAGGTTTATGGATGCCTGCCTTGTTTCTCAAGCACTCTCTTGCACATAGGAACTCTGCTTACCATTGCATGAATGAGTTTATGGAGGGTACCCACATTGTTTCCATCCATGCTATAGGTCAATTGTCAGATGAATGTGAAGTGCTGGTGTTTCAGGGCCCTTACAGAAAGCTTGGTTAGGAGTGCTGGTGTCTCAGGGTCCTCACAGAAAGCTTAGTAAAGAATGTTAGTGTCTCAGGACTCTCACATAATTTCTGGTAAGAATGCCGATGTCTCAGGATTCTTGCAACATGCCTGGTAAGAATAATGGTGTCGCAGGGCTTTCACAGAATGCCTAGAATGTGTACTGATGTTTCAGGTCTCTCAAAGAATGCCTGGTAAGAGTGCTGGTGCCTCAGGCCTCTCATATAACGCTTGGTAAGAATGATAGTGTTTCAGGGCTCTCACAGAATGCCCGAGAAGAGTTCTCTCATAGAATGCCTGAGAAGAGTGATAGTGTCTCAGAGCCCTCACAGAACGCCCAGAAAACTGTGATATGTCTCGCAGACCTCACAGCATACATGGTAAGAATGATGGTGTCTCCATAACTTTAGGAGGATATGTCTGAAATGAAGACTCGGCTGCACCTTGCAGAGAAGGAGAAACGAGTCTTGGAACTGCAGATGTTGATGCATGGTATTCAGGAAGGTGCATATCTTCTCCTGATTCAGCACCTGCAGTGGGAGCTGGAGGAATGGATAGGGAAACCTACACTGAACGTGAGTTCTGAGAGTAGCACTGAGGACAGCAGCAGCAACAGCAGCAGCATGACAGTAAGTAACCCTGGTCCTCTTCCTCCTGTTAAGATGAGTGATCAACCCCAGCGCCATCATAGAAACATAGAAACGACGGCAGAAAAAGACCAAACGGCCCATCCAGTCTGCCCAGCAAGCTCCCACACTTATTTTCCCATACTTATTTGTTTCACCTTATTGGTAACTGATTGATTTGAATTTCCTGCCACCCCCTGCCATTGATGCAGAGAGTAATGTTGGAGTTGCATCAATGGTAAATCATAAGGCTTAATGGTTAAGGGTAGTAACCGCCGTATCAAGCAAGTTACCCCGATGCTTGTTTACCCCGACTGCACAGATCAATCTTTTGTTGGATGTTGTCTGAATGTAAATCCTCTTTTCCACATTTCCCCCTACCATTGAAGCAGAGAGCAATGTTGGAGTTGGGGGTCACTTTTGTATATTTGCTGTAACTGTGCTATGTCCCACATGATATAACTGCTGAACACATTCTATTAACCATGTAGGCTTGGGAAAGCCACTGCTTATCCTGGTTATGAGCCAGAAAGACTGGACCTATTCTTTGGGATCCTACTGGGCACTTGTAACCTGGATTAGCCACTGGTGGAGATCGCATGCTGAGCTTGATGGCTCTCTGGCCTAACTCATTATGGCATTTCTTTAGTTCTTAAGCCTTCTTTACTACTGAAGTCAAGGAGGAAGGTAAAAAGCCATTTCCTAGCGTGTAGCAGATGGACTCAGGACCAATGAGTATAGTGTGCTCCTGATAGCAGTTGGAGACGGAGTCAGATTTCAATCTGACGTCAGCACTATATATACCCGTGCACGAGGCTTTGCTCTCCAGTTTTTTCCATCTCCATAGCAGTTCGGGACTTCACACACGCTTGCACAGCGTTAGAAAACCAAACTCCAAATTTAAAGAAAAAACAAAGAAAACCTTACCTCCAAAATGAGCCCCGTACTCCTGCGGTGATACCTAAGGGTCCCTCCCCCAGTCAAGATTTCCTGAGGTGATTTCCGAGATCCCTCAGAAGTAAGCCTCGGTCCCGGCGTGGACTTAGCCCCCGGGAAAGGGAGCGGCTGAGAGGCAGCCTCGGTCTGGTAGCCGATCCGGCTTGGACTTAGCCCCTGAAAAGGGAGCGGCTGAGAGGCAGCAGGTGCAGAACCGAGCGCGGCGGTGAAGGTAATTCCCTCTCCCCTTGCAGCCGGAGACCGCCCGGCAGAGGACCGGAAAGCACTGAGACAAGGTAAGGTAGAAAACTTCTCTAAGTCTCCGGTCTCCGAGGCTCGGACAGCCGCACATATTGTCCCTCCGGCGTCTGTACATTTGCGTTCAGCAGCCCCATCCGGGCTAGATCCCAATCCGGCAAGAAGGTCCTCCCATGTGGAGACCCCCTGGGGGGGCTGCCATCTTACCACGTGGTCGCCGGCGCCTTCCCCCCCCCCCCCCAATCGCCTCATCGTCCGCACAACTGAGCTGTGCACACAGCGGCCAGCCGGGCGCACAAAGTATTTGTGCGCATAGCAGCGCGTGCATCTACGCTGTGCGCACAGCGACGTGCATATCGGGGTCAGGCGCACAACAGCACGCCCAGGGGTGCCAAGCGCACAACTAGGTCCGCACGCTCAGCCAAGCGTGCATCTTCCGTTCCTACGCGCACAACATAGGCGCACCCGGAACACATAACCAGGCCTCCCGGCACGCACACCTGTACAGGATACAATCGCAAATCATGGCACCGCTGTCCAAGACAGCTAAAGCTACAGTCCTCTGCCCGGCATGCCACCTGAGAGAGGCGCAGCCCGAGGTGACCTCCACCCTGTGCCTGCTATGCGAAAAAGCTTGGGGGAAGCCGAGACAAGGTCCCCCTCAGCCTGTAGAGGACTCCGTATCCACTAGCGAGAGTACCCAGGACCTCTCTATTCCCGTCTCGGCCCCTCCATAGTGGGGGCCCTCAGGGAGCGCCGTCGGACCCAATGCAGTCCCAGGCAACTTCACCTGGGTGGGATTATTCGCTGAGCTGCAATCCTACATCCACACACAGACAGGGTCACCAGCGGCACTACCACAACCACCGCCAGTGGTCCAGAACCTCCCAGGCCCCTCCCGGCCTCCACCAGATGAGCCTCCCATGGACAAATACCTCCCCTTAGGGGACACAGATGACTCGGAGGAGGAATCAGAACCCCTGAAAGAGGGGGAACTCCCTCCAGGAACGGAACCGTATCGCACCATGATGTGCTTCTTCCCAAAAGACGAATTATCAGATCTCGTAGCCACGAGTCTGAAGGCATTGGCCATCCCGGACACATGCAACACAGCAGAGTCCAAGGCGAGCCCCTTCCTGGCCGGGTTCTGCCAGACCTCACGCCATTTCCCTATGCTACAGGCTGTACAACAACTGATCGACTTGGAATGGGACGCTCCAGAGGCCACTTTTAAGGGAGGTTGAGCCCTAGAAGCTCTCTACCCCTTGGACCCCGCAACAAAGGAACTCCTGAGGTTTCCCAAGGTCGACGCCCTGGTCTGCGCCACCACAAAGCGCACTACCATACCAGTCAAGGGAGGAGCTTCACTCAAGGATGCCAATGACAGACGGCAGGAATCCATCTTCAAGCAGTCTTACAATGTATATGACCTTACAGATCACTGCCTGCTGCGCCATGGTATCACGCGCCTGCCTGGCTATGGCCAGGGATGCAACTACGCCAAAAGAGGCATTAGACCCAGCAAGTCCCCAGTACCCCGTCTACCGGAGGACAGGAACAAGAGGAACCAACACTCCTCTCCCCGGGCACCCAAGGGCAGAGGATCCTAGCATTAAAGACCATACAAAAACACTTACCAAGCCCCCTGCCCTGCCGGCAAGGGGCAGTCCTTTCGGAACAGACACAACAAAAGAGGAGCCGGCTTGGGACCAGGCCCCAGCCGCAACATGCAATGAGAATCAGCAGACCCATCTACAGAAAGAGATCATAGGGGGCAGACTTGCCCTATTCTACCAAAGATGGGTCGAAATAATGTCAGACAATTAGGTCCTATCCATCATTCGAGAGGGATACTACCTGGACTTCCACAGCATTCCCCCGGACAAGTTTGTGATTTCTCCGTGCCATGACCCCTCCAAGAGGAAGGCAGTGGAAACTACACTATCAAAACTTCTCGCCGTAAAGGCAATAACACCAGTGCCCATGCACCAACAAAATTCTGGGCACTATTCCATCTATTTTATCGTGCCCAAGAAAGAGGAAACATTCTGGCCCATACTGGACCTCAAGACCGTCAATCGCTACCTGAAGGTACCCCGCTTCTGCATGGAAACCCTGCGTTCGGTCATAAAGGCAGTACAATCGGGAGAATTCCTGACCTCCCTGGATCTGTCAGAAGCCTATCTCCACATACCGATCCATCGCCTCCATCAGCGTTTCCTACGCTTTGCGATATTGGGCCATCACTACCAGTTCCAGGCCCTACTGTTCAAGCTAGCTCGGCTCCCCAAACGTTCACCAAGATCATGGTGGTAGTAGCGGCGACACTGAGGAAAGAAGGGATCCTCATGCACCCATACCTGGACGATTGGCCGATCAGAGCAAAATCGCCAGAGGAAAGCCATCAAGCAACCACCAGAGTCATGGAACTACTGCAGAACCTCGGGTGGATTGTCAACACACCCAAGAGCCACCTGCAGCCCTCCCAATCCCTAGAGTACCTGGGAGTCCGGTTCGACACCAAATGGAACAAAGTCATCCTTCTCCCTACAAGGAGAAGGAGATTGATGGAACAACTATGAGCATTGTTGAACTCCACTCTCCCCACGGCATGGGACTATCTCCAAGTCCTCGGACTCATGGCATCAACCATAGAAGTCGTCCCGTGGGCAAGGGCCCACATGCGGCCCCTACAACATTCCCTACTGTCACAGTGGAACCCGATGTCTCAGAACTATTCCGCCCCCCTCCAGCTACCGGCGAAGGTTCGGAACCTACTACAATGGTGGCTACAAGAAGACCATCTGAGCGAGGGAACAAGCCTATCCCCACCGGAATAGACCTTGCTCACCACGGATGCGAGCCTGCGGGGTTGGGGAGCCCACTGCCAGGAGCTAAAGGCTCAAGGGCAATGGGACAAAGAAGAGTCGGCATGGAACATAAACCAACTGGAAGCCCGAGCAGTCAGACTAGCCTGCCTACGGTTCAGCCACAGACTCCGGAGCAAATCAGTCAAAGTCATGTTGGACAACACCACAACAGTGGCCTATTTCAACCGCCAGGGGGGAACCAGAAGCCAGCAGGTGTCCCTGGAAATAGAGCCCCTAATGACATGGGCAGAATCAAACCTACATGGGATATCAGCCGCCCACATCGTGGGAAAAGACAACGTCACTGCAGACTACTTCAGCAGAGAGAGTCTGGATCCAGGAGAATGGACACTGCCTACAGCAGCCTTCCAGCAGATAGTAAACCACTGAGGAACCCCAGCCATGGATCTTCTGGCAACCGGGTCCAACACCCGGGTTCCGAAGTTCTTCAGCCGAAGACGGGAACCACTGTCCCAGGGAATCGATGCCCTCATCCAGACCTGGCCACAGGAGGACCTACTGTACGCCTTCCCTCCATGGCCACTACTGGGCGGAATCATCCGCAAGATAGAACACCACAGAGGGCTGGTACCTCTAGTGGCCCCGGACTGGCCAAGAAGACCATGATAAGCAGACATGCGAAGACTTCTGGTGGGAAACCCTCTACGCCTACTTCCACACAGGGATCTACTCCAGCAAGGACTGATCCTCCACGAAGACCCAACGAGATTGTCGCTTACGGTCTGGCCATTGAGAGGTCTCATCTGAAAAAGAGTGGATACTCAGGATTGACACACTGCTCCGAGTGCGCAAGCTCTCCACCTCCTTAACATATATACGAGTATGGAGAATATTCGAAGCCTGGTGTGAGGACCCCATGATCCTGGAATTTCTGCAGGACAGCGTGAACAAAGGGTTGTCCCTCAACTCCATCAAGGTACAACTGGCTGCTCTGGCCAGCTTCAGACCCAGGGTGGACGGCACCAGCCTAGCAGCCCACCCAGATGACTCCCGCTTCTTAAAAGGGGTCAAGCACATTCGGCCCCTAAGGTGGCCGATACCCCTATGGAATCTCAATCTAGTGTTAGACTTCCTAGCGGGAGCTTCGTTCAGACCAACTTGTGGTATGTCCATACAGCTCCTGACCTTGAAGAAGGAATTACTGAAGAGGATGTTGGGGAGGTACCCGTAATGGAGAAGGTTTTCATGGGTAATGATTCAGATGAACTGAATCAAATCACGGTGAACCTAGAATATGTGGTAGGCCTGATTGACAAACTGAAGAGTAGTAAATCACCTGGACTGGATGGTATAAAAATTTGTAACCTATCATTAAAATCATCCATTGTACCTGAAGACTGGAGGATAGCAAATGTAACCCCAATATTTAAAAAGGGCTCCAGGGGCAATCCGGGAAACTACAGACCGGTTAGCCTGACTTCAGTGCCAGGAAAAATAGTGGAAAGTGTTCTAAACATCAAAATCACAGAACATATAGAAAGACATGGTTTAATGGAACAAAGTCAGCATGGCTTTATCCAGGGCAAGTCTTGCCTCACAAATCTGCTTCACTTTTTTGAAGGAGTTAATAAACATATGGATAAAGGTGAACCGGTAGATGTAGTATACTTGGATTTTCAGAAGGCGTTTGACAAAGTTCCTCATGAGAGGCTTCTAGGAAAAGTAAAAAGTCATGGGATAGGTGGCAATGTCCTTTCGTGGATTGCAAACTGGCTAAAAGACAGGAAACAGAGAGTAGGATTAAAAGGACAATCAGAGGAAGGGAGTGGACAGTGGAGTGCCTCAGGGATCTGTATTGGGACCCTTACTTTTCAATATATTTATAAATGATCTGGAAAGAAATACGACGAGTGAGATAATCAAATTTGCAGATGACACAAAATTGTTCAGAGTAGTTAAATCACAAGCAGATTGTGATAAATTGCAGGAAGACCTTGTGAGACTGGAAAATGGGCATCCAAATGGCAGATGAAATTTTATGTGGATAAGGTTTAAGATTTAAGGTTTATTTGTGCTTATATACCGTTGTCTCGGCGTAGCCTTCACAGCGGTTAACATAGTAATAAAATACAATAAAAGAAAATTACAATAATAATAATATAATATTATTAATTATATAATATAATAATAATTAATAATAGAAGGTAAAATTTAACAAGTAGGAATAAAAGATATCTTAATAAAATAATGTGTGAAGCCATAAATATTAAACCAATAAATACTAAAAACATAAAACATGCTTTAAGTATTGAGGTTAATAAAAGTCAGAGCCACCTGTGATTGTGCAGTTACATTGATGCCTATTTCCTATCTTCATTATATGCCACATAGAATAGCCAAGTTTTAAGTTCTGCTTTAAACTTATTTTTTTCTTGCTGCATTCTTAGTTGTATTGGTAGTTAATTCCATAGCTTTGTTCCCGCGATAGACAATGCCCTTTCTCGAATATGGCTAATAATAATAAATGCAAGGTGATGCATATAGGGAAAAATAACCCATGCTATAATTACACAATGTTGGATTCCATATTAGGTGCTACAACCCAAGAAAGAGATCTAGGCGTCATAGTGGATAACACATTGAAATCGTCGGTTCAGTGTGCTGCGTCAGACAAAAAAGCAAACAGAATGTTGGGAATTATTAGAAAGAGAATGGTGAATAAAACGGAAAATGTCATAATGCCTCTGTATCGCTCCATGGTGAGACCGCACCTTGAATACTGTGTACAATTCTGGTCGCCGCATCTCAAAAAAGATATAATTGCAAAGGAGAAGGTACAGAGAAGGGCTACCAAAATGATAAGGGGAATGGAACAGCTCCCCTATGAGGAAAGACTAAAGAGGTTAGGACTTTTCAGCTTGGAGAAGAGACGACTGAGGGGGGATATGATAGAGGTGTTTAAAATCATGAGAGGTCTAGAACGGGTAGATGTGAATCGGTTATTTACTCTTTCAGATAGTAGAAAGATTAGGGGGCACTCCATGAAGTTAGCATGGGGCACATTTAAAACTAATCGGAGAAAGTTCTTTTTTACTCAACGCACAATTAAACTCTGGAATTTGTTGCCAGAGGATGTGGTTAGTGCAGTTAGTATAGCTGTGTTTAAAAAAGGATTGGATAAGCTCTTGGAGGAGAAGTCCATTACCTGCAATTAAGTTCACTTAGAGAATAGCCACTGCCATTAGCAATGGTAACATGGAATAGACTTAGTTTTTGGGTACTTGCCAGGTTCTTATGGCCTGGATTGGCCACTGTTGGAAACAGGATGCTGGGCTTGATGGACCCTTGGTCTGACCCAGTATGGCATTTTCTTATGTTCTTTCTT
The DNA here is from genome assembly GCF_901001135.1 of Rhinatrema bivittatum. Classification (NCBI taxonomy): domain Eukaryota; kingdom Metazoa; phylum Chordata; class Amphibia; order Gymnophiona; family Rhinatrematidae; genus Rhinatrema; species Rhinatrema bivittatum. The sequence continues at coordinate 224,960,889 of NC_042622.1, read as the reverse complement.
ATGTTCTTATTCAAAATGGCGCCGATAGCCTTTGCCCTTACTATGTCACAGGGGCTACTGGTGCCATTGGTCAGCCCCTGTCACATGGTAGGAGCACAAGATGGCGCCGGCCATCCAGTGCTACTACCATGTGACAGGGTCTGGCCAATGGCACGGATACCCTATCACATGGTAAGGGCAAAGGGCCATCAGCGCCATTTTGATTAGTGGCAGCCGACGACCCGGGAGCGGGAGATCGCTCCAGGGACCCCCACTGGACCACCAGGTACCTGTAAAATGTTTTTTTGGGGGGTCGGGAGGGTGGGGGAAGCTAAGGGATTAGTTTTAAAGGGTCGGGGTGGGTTTAGGGGTTATTTTTGTGTGCCGTTTTTCCCGCCCTCCCCCAAAATGATAAGAGAACCCCCGCAATCAATATTGTGGGGTTTTCCTATCGTTTTGGGGGAGCCCCCGATTTCTGACGATTTTGAAAATATCATCCGATATTTTCAATTGTCCGAAGCCTGATTCACATCCCTAATATCCATAATTGCTTTTCGAGGAGAAAACTGGAGAGCAAAGCCTCATGCACCGGGTATATGTAGTGCTGATGTCAGATTGAAATCTGACTCCTTCTCCAACTGCTATCAGGAGCACACTACACCCATCTGTCTACACTAAGGAAAATGAAATTATCAGGAAAGTAATTTCTACATTTTCTGTAAATGTTTTATTGACTACACAAGAGCCACTTTCAATTCCAGATCCAGAACTCCTTTTGTTTTGCTGGAATATCTGGGTGTGTACTGTCTCTGATGGTGCTCTCTGAGCCAGTACTACGGTGCTGTTTCACAGTGAGACTCATTGTCTGCTCCATAAGGAAATTCCTTGATGGATCCAGTCCATGATGGATCTCTGTAATTGAGTTCTTTGTCTTGAGGAAGACCTGCGATATGGCTCTGTGACAGAGCTGCCTGTCAACTTTGGGTGGAGCTCCTGGAAGTAATCTCAGAAAACCTCTTGATGGGGCTTCTTAACAGGGTGCATAATGAGGTCTTTGAAATATCTTTATATTAGAATTGCATCTCTGTAGCACAGACAGATCATCATAACACATTTGTCCATTTATTCTTTTTTATCAGTCAGAGCTTTGCCTGTTGCCCCGATCCTTTCCCTGTATATTGAAACAGAATTTCCTAATGCAGACTTTATCTCTGATAGCATGCCAGTGAAGAAGAGAGAGCGGGTGCTAAAATCAAGGGAGACCCCAGTGTGATGCATGAGCTCATCCAGTCGTTGGCACGGTGAGCAAGTGTGTGTGGATCTTCTAACTTCCAATCTTTTCCTCTACTTCACATGGAGCAGTGTTCCAAGACCTAATCATTGTTTAGCTGTGTCCATGACAGCATTCTCAAAATGTGTTAATATGTGCATTACATTTACTATGGGGCGGATTTTAAAAGAGTTATGCACGTAATATACGCACATACCCCTTTTAAAAGCCTCCTGTGCGCGCCGAGCCTATTTTGCATAGGCTCGGTGACTTGCACAAGCCCTGGGATGCGCGTATGTCCCAGGGTTTGAAAAAATGGGTGGGGAGTGGGCGGGCCGGGGCCAAGCCTCCAGGTACAGTGGCCATTTGCCGCTGTGCCCGGGATTGCGGGCCGGCCGTTGCTGCCGCGCCCAACTTACGCCTGCCCAGAGGCAGGCGCAACTTTAAAATTAAAGGTAAGGGGGGGGGGGGTTGTTTAAGTAGGGCTGGGGGTGGGTTAGGTAGGGGAAGGGAGGGGAAGGTGGGGGTGGGGGTGGGGCGGAAGGAAAGTTCCCTCCGAGGCTGCTCCGATTTCTGAGTGGCCTCGGAGGGAACGGAGGAAGGCTGCGTGGCTCGGCGCGCGCAAATTGCACAATTGTGCACCCCGACCCTGGATTTTATAACATGCGCGCGACTGCGCGCTCATGTTATAAAATTGGGCGTAGATTTTAAAATCTGGCCCTATATGATTACAGTATGAGATGGTCAGCCAGGATCCTATGTCCCTGGTATTTTTGCAAAGCATTGGGTATTCAGCTTCAATTCTCAGGAGATGTCAGCTTTCAGAAACGGCTTGAGACCTCACTCACAGCTGTGTTTGTGCTGCAGGAGCTCAGAACTGAGGGGTCGTATCCAGGCACTCCTGACAGCAATGGAGAAGTCTGTGAAAAACAGCAATTTTCAGAAGCTCCAGTCCATCCAGATCACTTCGGACTTCTTTAGAGCTCGCAGGTATCATGTGGACATCTGCAACACTGTATGGAGGAGGGAGGCTTTGGTGAAAGGATTCATGGTCAAGTTAGGACAGAGGGTGCTGAACCCCCCTCCAGGACGGTGCACTAGGGTGAGAGGTGAAACCTCTATAGTTTGGGTGAGTTAGAACTCCTTAGATACAATGAGTGTAACTGAATATACTTCTTGTTGATCTGCAGTGACTTGGTTTTTGCCTACAAGAATTCTAAGAAGAAATATAAAGACCAGGTGGAGAAAATGCAGGCCCAAATGGCTTCAATGTCTGAGAGGCACAGAAGACAAGTCCACAGCTTAAAGCAAACCATAGGGAGCCTGGAGAAGTGTCGGGCAGCAAAGATCCCTGGAGAAACATCATTATAAGATTATCCTACAGAGATCTGAGGAGCCTCAGGCAGCATGAGGTTATCATACAGAAAGTGGAAGAGCCTCAGGCAATGTTAGGCTATCAAAAAGAGACTAGAGGTGCCTTAGGCAGTGTGAGGTTATCACAAAGAGACTGGAGGAGCTTCAGGCATGGCGAGGCTATCATACAAAGTCTGGAGGAGATCTGCACAGCTTGTGCTTCCAGTGACAAATCACTAGGAGTTTCATGCACTGGGACCAGATTCCTTAAATAAAATTGATAAAGAAGTAACACCTGGGAGTAGAAATGTGGGAAGGAGCCATGTGCTCAAGGTTGTCCCAAGGGGTGGGAAAGCAGGGCAACTTGCACTGGGCACCAAACAGGGGTGGGAGAGGGTGCCCTGCTATCCTTTCAAGTCAGTCTCAGAGTCTGCAAACATGCAAGTCCAAATGGAAAGGTTGGGGCGCCAAAAGTAAACCTGGCTCTGGGTGTCGTTTTATCCGAATGACAAGACTGTTCCTGTGGGTGCAGTACGGATGTGTTACAGAAGAGGGCACCAGGGCACTAATCTTTAACTAATAGCCCAGTCCATAGTACATATTTTGCAGGGATATCATTATCCAAAATATAAACAGGCTGATACAATAAAGCCGCGGGGAAAACGGGTGCTGTGTTGAGCGCCCGCTTTCCTAACGCGCGGCCAGCCACCCCTCCTGGGCGCACAATAGAATATTTAAATAAGGGGTTGCGCTGCTGTGCATCCCTAGCATCTCCTTGGCAGCGGGCACCCAGGAGAGGTGGCTGTCAGGTGGTTCTCAGGGGTTAGGAAAACAGACGCTCAATTTTACGAGCATCCATTTTCCTAACCTGTGCACAGCCAGGAGATGGCAGTTCTTTTTCACTCAACGCACAATAAAGCTCTGGAATTTGTTGCCAGAGGATGTGGTTAGTGCAGTTAGTGTAGCTGGGTTCAAAAAAGGTTTGGATAAGTTCTTGGAGGAGAAGTCCATTAATGGCTATTAATCAATTATACTTAGGGAATAGCCACTGCTATTAATTGCATCAGTATCATGGGTTCTTCTTAGTGTTTGGGTAATTGCCAGGTTCTTATGGCCTGGATTGGCCTCTGTTGGAAACAGGATGCTGGGCTTGATGGACCCTTGGTCTGACCCAGCATGGCAATTTCTTATGTTCTTATGATGCTCGTTAACTGAGCATCCCTTTCCCTAACCTGACCACCGGCATACTTTTTAAAATGTTTTAAAAAACCTTTGGTCCCTCCGACTTAATATCCCCACATTATTAAGTTGGAGGATGTAGAGAAAAGCAGTATTTCTTAGCATGTAGACAGATGGACTCAGGATTAGTGGGTTATGCTCCCCTGCCAGCAGATGGAGACGGAGCAAGCTGATGTCAAAGTATATATACTCCTGCAGTGACCCCACCCTGCCAGTATCCTCCGTCTCCAGCAGATGGTAGACATGCATCTGTCTATGGTGTTTGCTGTGAATTTGGAAAGGAGAATTTTATATTGAGATACGAAAGCCCCACTCTCATGCGGTAATGCCTAAAGGTCCCTCCCCCAGTTGAGAATTCCTGAGATGATTTCCGTGGTCCCTTAGAAGTGTGCCTTGGTCTGGTAACCGGTTCCTGGCATGGTCTTAGCTGCTTGCATAGCTGAAAGGATGTGAGTGCAGAAGGCCCAGCGAGGCGGTGATGGCAGATGCCCTCTTTCTCCACAGCTAGAGACCATCTCTGTACTCAGCTGGTAAGCGCTGAGCTCTGGTAAGTTATTAAAAAAAAAAAAAAGGAAGAATTTTTACCTACAGAGACAGTTAGGGGGTTTTAGGCCTTCCTTCAGTCTCTGTGCTTGGTGGGCCGTCCCAACATCGTTCACACTCCTGTTTGGGATAGGGGAACTGGGCAGTCTGGCGGGAGGGCTAGGCCTCATGATAGGCTTTTCTCAGTATGCTGTGTGGCAGGCCGTGGTGGCATTTTCGTGTGCACTTGTGCGTGCTTTACTGCTCTCAACAAGATGGTGTACACAGTGGGGGTAATTTTCAAAGGAGTTACGTGCATAAATGTAACTACTATTGTAGCAATTTTCAAAAGCCATTTACTCACGTAAAGTGCACTTATGCGAATAAATCCTATGGACGATTCAATGGCATATATTGTAGCAATTTTCAAAAGCCCACTTATTCGAGTAAAGTGCATTTACACGCGTAAAACCCAGTTTTTCGCATGTAAATGTTTTTTAAAATCAGACCCAGTGTGTTGTGGAGCGTGCCCTCAGGCCCGGTTAGGAGCATGGAGGCACGGTTCCATCTAAGGTAGGATGTGAGCCCTTGGGCCACGGCACTGCTCAGGGAGGAGCCCCAAAACACACCGCGGGAGGTGAGCTGGTACGAGCACAGGTGGAGCAGGAGTGAAGACAAGGCGAGGATTATCCGGAACAGGAACTAGGCAGGCTCAGCCCTTCACTGGACCTACACACACCAATGAGATCCAGCAACGCAATGCTGATCTTGAGAGTAGCCTTCCGGCCACTCAATAGCCCTTCCAGACCTGTTGCTAGGGAACGACGAGTGCATGAGGCCAGATGGAGGCTGAGGGCAGGAACATGAAGACTTGGATGAAGACTCAGGATACTCGGAGGATTCAGACATAGACTTGGATACTTAGACGCAGACTTGGATACTCAGGAGACTTGGACGAAGACTTGGCACTGGTAAACAAGAAGCCTTAGTACCTTTCTCTTTGTGTTGCCTGTCATATTAGAGCTTCTCAGCCCAACCTGGCTTCGAACCTGTGTCAGCGCTGTTCAGATACTCAGGGAGAGTTATCTTCCTCGGATTTTGCTAAGCCTGGATCCTCTCACTCTGATGATGTTCTGGTTGCAGATTTGTCTGGAAGTGCGCCAGATCTTGGTACTCACTCAACGCACAATTAAGCTCTGGAATTTGTTGCCAGAGGATGTGGTTAGTGCAGTTAGTGTAGCTGGATTCAAAAAAGGTTTGAATAAGTTCTTGGAGGAGAAGTCCATTAACTGCTATTAATCAAGTTTACTTAGGGGCAGATTTTATAACCTGCGCGCATGGCCTACATTTGTGCGCGCTACCCGGCGCGGCCTCGGAGGGAACTTTCCTTCTGCTCCCCCCACCTTCCCCTCCCTTCCCCTATTTAACCCACCCCCCAGCCCTTCCTAAATCCCCCCCTACCTTTATTTCAGGAGTTATGCCTCTGGCAGGCGTAACTCTGGCAGGCGTAACTTGCGCCATCCCCCGGCACGACCGCTGTGCCTGAGGACTCGGGACCGCCCCCGAACTGCCACTCCGCCACCACTCCCTTCCCGCCCCTTTTTCAAAGCCCAGGGACATTTGTGCGTCCCGGGGCTTTTGCGCGTCACTGAGCCTATGCAAAATAGGCTCAGCGTGCGCAGGAGCAGGTTTTCGGGTTACGCGCGTAACCCTTTGAAAATCTGCCCCTTAGGGAACGGCCTCTGCTATTACTGGCATCAGTAGCATGGGATCTTCTTGGTGTTTGGGTACTTGCCAGGTTCTTGTGGTCTGGTTTGATCTCTGTTGGAAACAGAATGCTGGGCTTGATGGACCCTTGGTCTGACCCAGCATGGTAATTTCTTATGTTCTTACTCCATTGACTTGCTCCTCCGCAGGAGATGGCAGTTCAGTTGGGCCCACTCCAGTACCTTCTGGGCTTGGTCTGGATCTGGCTGCTTTTTCTTGAGTGGAGTTTTTTAAAGGTTTACAAGCCTTTGTTCAGGCGCAGAACTCCACTTTGTCCACTCTAATCAGATCGGACTCTCAGCCGGTGGCCCCTCCCTCTTCTACTCCTACGGTTAAGTGCTGTGGCACGCCTCGGCTCGCCACGGGTATTCCCAGTGGGGTCCCGGATGGCATGGATGATGAGGCGGTTCCTGATTCCTTGGAAGATGGTGAAATTCCTCCTGTTTTAGAGCCGTGTCAAACCATGTTATGGTTCTTTCATAGAGATGAACTACCGGCCCTCATTTCCCAGACTTTGAAGATGCTGGGAGTGCCTGGGGTAGATTCTTTATCAGAGCCGAAAAAGAATTCCATTTTGGTTTCCTTACTTAAAGCCTCTTGCTTTTTTCTTTTTATAGATGCCATTCAAGAATTGATTGATCTTGAATGGGACACCCCTGTGGCAAATTTCAAAGGGGGTAGGGCATTGGAAGGCCTGTACCCTCTAGATCCAGCTGTGCGAGAGTGTTTGCATTTTCCAAAAGAAGATGCGCTTGTCTGTGCTGTTTCTAAATGGATGACTATCCCTGTGGTGAGATGAGCGGTCTTGAAGGATTTGCATGATAGGCGGATTGAATCTATCCTTAAGATGGTCTTTGACTAATGGCCTTGCAGATTGCTTCCTGTAAAGCTCTTGGGCGAGATGAGCAGCCTTGAAGAATGTGCATGATAGGCAGATTGAATCTATCCTTAAGATGGACTTTGACCAATGGCCTTGCAGATTACTTCCTGTTAAGCTCTTGTGGCGTGTTCTTGTCTGCTTCTCTCTCAGGAGGTTGATGATTCTAGGGTGAATTCCAGAGCAGTTATGGAACCCGCTGCCACCTTTTTGGAAGACACGGGCTGTGATTTGGTCCATTCCTCGGCCAGAGTAGAGGTTTCGGTAGTGGCAGCCAGACATCAGTTATGGTTGCAGAACTGGTCAGCTGACGCAGGCACCAAGGCTAATCTTACAAAAATGCCCTTTAAAGACTCACTTTTGTTTGGGAGCGAGGTGGAAAAGCTGGTCAGCAAGTGGGGCGAATCTCCAGTTCTCCGGTTACCAGAAGATAAGAAGCAATTGCAGCTCCCTTTTCTATGAGGGATCGTCTCAGGGGTTCCAATCGTTTTTGTCCCTACAGAAACCCAACCTTTCAGGAACTCAGCCTTTTGGTGGGTCTCAGTCCTTTCATCCCCGAAAGTCCAAGAGAGGAGCAGGCTCATGTGGCAGACCATCCCAAGCTTCCCAATGAAGGTTTGCCGACCTGCCTTTGGGAAGAAGAGATAGGGGGACGCCTATCTCTCTTTTATCAGAGGTGGATCGTGATCATATCAGATCAATGGGTCCTGGAAGTGATACAGGAAGGATATGCGCTGGAGTTGTGCAGCATTATTCAGGACGTGTTTATAGTGTCCCTTGCCACTCACCGCAGAAGCTGCAGGTAGTGGAGTCTATGCTTCTGCGGCTCCTCCAGCTGAGGGCTGTGGTTTCTCAGGAAACTATGGGGTGCTATTCCATTTATTTTGTTGAACCCAAGAAGGAAGGTTCCTTTCGTCGCATTCTGGACCTCAAGACTGTCAACCATCATCTACGGGTGGCTCATTTTCGCATGAAAACTTTACGATCAGTGATAATGGCCGTACAATTGGGGGAGTTTCTGACCTCCCTGGATCTGTCCAAGGCTTACCTTCATATTCCCATCCATTTGGAGCACCAATGTTTTCTACGCTTTGCGGTGCTGGGTCGCCATTATCAATTTCAGGCGCTGCCCTTTGGTCTGGCCCCTAGAACATTTTCGTGGCGGCGGCATTGAGAAAAGATGGGATCCTGGTACACCCATACTTGGATGACTGGCTGATTCAGGCCAAGTCTTTGGCAGAGAGCAGTCTGGTGACCATCAAGGTAATTTCCTTGCTGCAGGAGCTCGGTTGGGTGGTGAACCTGGCCAAGAGCAGTCTCCAGCCTTCTCAGTCATTGGAGTACCTGGGAGTTCCAAACGTTGATGTCTCAGGTGTGTCGGTTGGTGAGCACTATACGTCCAACAGTATGGAGCTATCTACAGGTGCTTGGTTTGATGGCAGCAACCCTGGAAGTGGTGTCCATGGGCGAAGGCGCATATGCGTCCTCTTCAATGCTCACTGCTGTCTTGTTGGAACCCACAGTCTCAGGCTGTTCGATTCGGCTCCACTTACTGATGGAAATCTGCTCTTGCCTCCAGTGGTGATTGCAGGAGGTTCATCTGAGTAAGGGAGTTTCCTTGCCCTTCCTGAACTGGTTGGTGCTCACAACAGACACGAGTCTCCAGGGTTGGGAAGCTCACTGTCAGGAAGTGATGGCCTAGGGACATTGGACGGCTGAAGAGGCTCTTTGGAACATCAATCGCCTGGGCAGTCAGGGTGGCATGCTTGCAGTTCAGCCACAGACTACTGGGTCAAGCAGTCCACCTGATGTCAGACAATGCAACGACAGTGGCCTACATCAATTGCCAGGGAGGAATCTAGAGCCGGCAAGTGTCGCAGGAAATAGACCAACTTATGGACTGGGCAGAAGAACACCTTCAGATGATCTTGGCCTCTCACATTGCGGGAAAAGACAGACTTTCTCAGCAGGGAGAGTCTGGACCCTGGAAAATGGTGTTGTCCACCGGGCGTTTCAGCTGATAGTGGATCGCTGGGACCTTCCATCCCTGGACCTGCTGGTGATTTCTCGCAGTGCAAAAGTTCCTCGATTCTTCAGTCACAGGAGAGATCTGTGGTCCCTGGGCATCAATGCTTTCATACAGGTCTGGCCAGAAGAAGAATTGCTTTATACCTTTCCTCTGTGGCCCTTACTAGGCAGGATCATTCACAAAATCGAATTCCACAGGGGGGATAATGCACCTGGTGGCTCCAGATTGACCCAGGCATCCATGGTATGTGGACTTGCAGAATCTCCTAGTAGAGGACCTGACGTGGGGAAGATAAGAGGGGTGATAGTGGCATGGGAAAAGAGATAAAGGATTTGCACCATCACCCCTCTATCTCCCCCACGTCAGGTCCTCCACCAGAAGATAGGAGATAGAAAATTCTGCTTGCCTACTCAGAACAGAAGGAGGAGAGGTGAAATAAGGTGTGTTATTGCTGTCAGGGCAGGGAAGTGGGGGAAACAAGAGGGACGATTGTAGTGAATCCTCTCTTTTTCCCCAGGGCCCAGCATCACCCCTCAGAGGAGTGCTGGGCCCTGGGAAAAGAGAGAAGGGATTCTTCCTGCCTGCTGGGAAGATGGAGGAGGGGGAGCTAAGACAAAGTGGGTATGCAGCTGCTGCCTGGGCAGGGAAGTAGGAAGTGTTATGCTGGGGTCGCTGAACCCCTGTTGTCATTGTTATTTTATGTGTGGGGATACAAGGTTTTGTCTGCACATTTATTTTCTAAATTATGGTTACTTATTCTGTATTCGAAGGTTTGGGTGATTTGAGTGTATGACTGAAGTGAGGTAGTCTGCTGGTATGTACTTTCTGTATAGAGAAGGGATCCATAGCAGTCTAGCTTATTTTGCTCTTCCATCTGGAGGTGTATTGGTGTTCTAGGATTTGCAATGCTACCTTTCATAGGTATAATTGCTGCTGCTGTTTGAGTACTGTGCCTTTATGGTATGTTAGTTAAGTAATGCTTATGGTTGAGTTAGTGCCTTTATGGTTTAGTATGGCGGGTTTGCTAGATAGATTCTGAGATTCCCATAAAATGTTATATATCAGATTTAGTTAATAAGAAAATGAGCAGAACACCTTCTATAACATCAAACAATATTGCAACAATGTGCAAAATGGTGTACAATCAATCCATTACTGCATACAAGCACTCTTATTAAGAATTTGGTATCAAATAATAACTGTGCTCAAAAACTATTCCACAGTCTCTTGCCCACAATGGACTACAAACTGTATCATATGTAAGCTCTTAATGTTGCGGTTCTGGCCGCGAGCACCGCCAGGCCCTTACCTGGTTTGCGGCCTGTTTGGCGGCGTCCCCGCTGGGGCTGCACCGCTGCGAGGTCTCCCATGGATGCCCTGCTTCTAGGCGCGCGCGCCACTTGGGCGCTTTTCTAGGCCGTTTCCCGCCAGTGGTGACTTTGCCCAATTCCTGATGTCAGACGCTGTGGCCTTGATAAGACGGCCATGGCCATCCAGTCTTTGCCTTGCAACGGGGTTGCCTCCCGGTTCCCTGTTGCGCTGTGCCCCGGAGTGACCTGCCTTGCTTTGTCGCTCCATTCCTGCTACAGTACCTGCTTGGTTCCTGCTTGCCCGCTACAGTTCCTGCCTGGTTCCAGTACCCGAGTCCTGCTACACTTCCTGCCTGGTTCCAGTACCCGAGTCTTGCTACAGTTCCTGCCTGGTTCCAGAACCCGAGCCCAGTTACAGTATTGCTACTGTCCTAGTCTGGTTCCAGTTACCTGTTCTGATCCACAACCCACCTAAGTCCCAGCGGCCGGGCCCCTACGAGCTCCTCCCGGGGGGGCTTCGGCTTCCAAGCGTGAAGCCACCTAAGTCCCAGCGGTTGGGCTCCTACGGGCTCCTCCCGGGGGAGTACCAGCTTCCAGGGTGAAAAGCATCTACGTCCTGCCTGAACATCTGCCTCCCGGCCTGCTATTCATTAGAGACATTGGCCATCTTTCCCAGTCTCCAGCAGGTCGGCCCAAGGATCCACTAAACAGAGACTCCCATTACAGACTGCAAGGCCATGGACTCGGCGGATGCACCAGCTCCCTCGGATCTTCTCGGGATGGCCAGGCAGATGCTACAGCACCAGAGCTGCATTGATACTTTGGCAGCCATGGTGGAACGGCTATCCTCGCACCTGGAGCCCTTGCCTCCCGCTGGCAGGGCCCCCGAAGGTCACAGCTCTTCTGTGACTCAGCTACCGGCACCCTCTCACTACGCTGGTGATTTAAGGACCTGCCATGGCTTCTTGAACCAATGTTTTGTACGGTTCTCCTTGTTGCCTCGGCAGTTTCCCTTGGATGCGGTGAAAGTGGCATATATCCTGTCCCTGCTTGATGGGAAAGCCTTAATCTGGGCTTCTCCCCTTTGGGAAAACAATGATTCTTCGCTAACAGATTTACAACAGTTCATCACGAACTTTCGCCAGGCCTTTGATGAGCCCGCCCGAGTAGCCACAGCTATGTCGGATCTGCTGCAGCTTCGTCAGGGGGCTCAGTCCTTGGCAGATTATGCAATGGAGTTTCGGACTTTAGTCTAGGAAGTAGGTTGGCAAGATGGTAGCCTTAAGGCCATCTTCCTGGAAGGCCTCTCCGGACGCATAAAGGATGAAATTGCTGCTTGAGATCTGCCGGAGGACCGCAACACCTTGATTGAGATGGCTGCCCGCATTGACCGCCGCCTACAACAACGGGCCAAGGAGCAACGCTCCTCTCACCATAGTCCAGCTCGTGGGCCGAGACCTGTGCCCTCTCCCAAGATTTCTCATCCAGACGCTCCCACCTGCGAACCCATGCAGCTGGGACGGGCTCCGCTTTCTGCTGAAGAAAGGCAACGTCGCCGTTCGTTGAAATTGTGTTTATATTGTGGCCAGAAGGGCCACTTCTTGGCATGCTGCCAGGAGCGTGCGGAAAATGCCAAAGCCTAGGAGGTCGGGAGGAGCTCCTCCTAGGCTGTGCTACAGCTCCTCAATGTACTGTCCCTGTTACCTTGGAATATCCCGGAGGCTCCTTTGAGACGATGGCATTCCTGGATTCTGGAGCAGGAGGTAATTTCATCCTGCAGGACTTAGTCTCCCAGTTGCGAATCCCTACGCATAGACCGGAGGTCCCGTTATGAATTACCTCTATCCAGGGGACACTCCTTCCAGGACCTGTCCAGATGTCCATGGCACCCATTACGGTCCGCACCGGGGCGATCCATTCGGAGGAGATAGCTTTCCTAGTGTTGGAGAAGGCTGTCCACCCTGTGGTGCTAGGGTTGCCGTGGTTACAGAAACACTCGCCCACGATTCAGTGGGATACGCTACAGATTGTCAAATGGAGTCCTTTTTGCCTAGCTAATTGTATGAAAGTGCCTAAGACTCCCGCACTTCCGTTAATGCACTCTGCCGTGGGTCCTCCGGCACCTTATGAGGACTTTACGGATGTATTCTCCAAGACAAGGCAGAGATCCTTCCGCAGCATCGTCTGCATGACTGCTATAGACTTGCTATCTGGTACTATGCCCCCCCGAGGAAGGGTTTATCCCTTATCCATACCTGAGACCCGGGCCATGTCCGAGTACATTGCAGAGAATCTAGCCAAGGGGTTTATCCGCCCATCCAAGTCGCCTGCAGGGGCAGGCTTCTTTTTTGTCAGCAAGAAAGACGGCTCACTGAGGCCGTGCATAGACTATCGAGGCCTAAATTCTATTACCAAGCGAGACCGCTACCCGCTCTCATTAATCCTGGAGCTCCTGGATCAGCTTCAAGGAGCGAAGATTTTCACACAGTTGGACCTACGAGGAGCGTACAATTTAGTCAGAATCCGTCCCGGAGATGAGTGGAAAACCGCGTTTAATACCCGAGATGGGCATTACGAGTACCTCGTGATGCCTTTCGGCTTATGTAATGCACTGGCAGTGTTCCAGCACCTGATGAATGAGGTGTTGCGGGACCTTCTGACCACCTGTGTAATTGTTTACCTCGACGATGTGTTATTCTACTCCCAGGACCTGTCGTCACACCATCAGCATGTCCATCAAGTGCTCCAGATACTTAGGGAGCATGGTCTGTACGCGAAGCTGGAAAAATGTGGCTTTGAGAAGACGTCCCTGCCGTTCCTAGGCTTCATAGTCTCTGCAGCCGGCTTTCGAATGGATCCTGAGAAAGTGGCGGCTATTAAGAATTGGCCCCGGCCAAGGGGTCTTAAAGTGTTGCAACGCTTCCTCGGCTTTTCCAATTTCTACCGTCACTTTATTCCCAATTACTCTTGTATTGTGGCCCCGTTAACTGCCCTCACCTGAAAGGGGGCTAACGCGGTGAATTGGCCTGCTTCTGCCTGTCAAGCTTTTGAGGCCCTTAAAGAAGCCTTCTTGTTAGACACCTGCCTTCATCATCCGGATCCCAGCCGGCCCTTCGTGGTGGAAGTTGATGCCTCCAATGTGGCCGTGGGGGCCGTACTGAATCAGTACTCTGATTCTGGACAGCTGTTGCCCTGTTCATATTTCTCAAGGAAATTCTCCCCGGCAGAGAGCAACTACTGTGTTGGTGACAAAGAGTTGCTAGCCGTGAAACTTGCCCTGGAGGAATGGAGACAGTGGTTGGAAGGAGCCAACCATCCGGTTACGATTTACACTGATCACAAAAACCTAGCATTCTTGAAATTAAGCCCAACACCTGAATCCAAGACAAGCCCGGTGGTCGCTGTTTTTTGATCGGTTTGACTTTACCTTACGCTACCGACCCGGCTCGAAGAACTTTTGAGCTGATGTGCTCTCACGCTCCTCTGAGGTTGAAGAGACTCCTGCCACACCGCAGTATATCTTGGATCCTGTGAAAGTAAATCTTGCTGCAACCTTGGTGTCCTCCCAAGGGAAGACCATCGTTTCACGTCGCTCCCAGAGAGCAGTTCTCACTTGGGCCCATGACTCCCTCACTGGGGGCCATGCTGGTTGGAAAGGGACTTTAGACTTGTTAAACCGTTTCTACTGGTGGCCAACGGTGAGACAGGACGTACAAGCTTTTGTGGGCTCATGCCCTACCTGTGCTGTTCAAAAGCCGCTCATCGGGAAGCCCAGGGGCCTGTTGCAACCATTGCCCATCCCGGTGGAGCCTTGGACACACATCTCCACCGATTTTGACGTGGACCTTCTTGCCTCAGGAGGTAATTCGGTCATTTGGGTAACCGTGGACTGATTTTCCAAGATGGCGCACTTTGTCCCTTTGCCAAAGCTACCTTCTGCACCTGACCTGGCCGGCCTGTTCGCTCAGCATGTCTTTAGACTTCACGGTTCCCGCAGGATATAGTCTCTGATCGAGGACCACAGTTTACAGCTCGTTATTGGAAAGCCCTATGCAAATGCTTCAATGTGCAACTTAGTCTTTCATCAGCGTTCCATCCTCAGAGTAATGGGCAAACGGAACGAACCAATCGAACCTTGAAGACTTTTCTCTGTGCCTTCGTGAACGAACGACAAGATAATTGGGCCAAGCTACTCCCGTGGGCGGAGTTCTCGTATAATAATCACACGCATGCTGCTACTGGAAGTTCGCCTTTCCTCGTTGTTTATGGGAAGCAACTTCGACCGCCCCTACCTTCGCCTGAACCTAGTGCACTCCCGGCAGTGCAACTCTCAGCCCGCCAGCTTCGTTCCTTATGGATCTCTACCCAGGAAAAGATCCGTAAAGCCGCCCTGTCCGCCAAGAAGTGGGCGGATAGGCATCGTCAGCCAGCACCCATCTTCCTTCCAGGAGACCGTGTCTGGCTTAGCACCAGAAATCTACAGCTACGTATTCTGTCTAGAAAACTAGCTCCGAAATTCTGTGGGCCTTTTCGAGTCGCCAAACGAGTGGGAGCAGTCTCATACCGTCTACGCCTACCCTCATCCATGCGCATACATGACGTGTTCCATGTGTCATTGCTGAAGCCTCTTGTGTTATCCAGATACCACTCCCAGGCTCCTGAACCATCGGATCCTTCAGTACCGGACGAGGTTATGTATCAAGTACGTGAAGTTTTGGATGTCCGGGTCCATCAACGCCGATGGGAATACTTACTTGCCTGGGAGGGTTGCGGACCCGAGGATAATTCTTGGGAACTGGCCCATAACATCCTCGACAAGGACTTATTACGGCAGTTCCATCTGGACCACCCAAGTAAACCCCGACTGGCTAAGAGGGGGCGTAAGAGGGGAGGTACTGTTGCAGTTCTGGCTGCGAGCACCGCGACCAGGCCCTTACCTCCATGCTCCCAGACCTGCTCCCGCTTCCAGAGGCCTGGTTTGCGGCCTGTATGGCGGCGTCCCCGCTGGGGCTGCGCCGCTGCGAGGTCTCCCATGGACTCCCTGCTTCTAGGCGCGCGCAAGCCACTTGGGCGCTTTTCTAGGCCGTTTCCCGCCAGTGGTGACTCCGCCCAATTCCTGACGTCAGACGCCACGGCCTTGATAAGCCGGCCGCGGCCATCCAGTCTTTGCCTTGCAACGGGTTTGGTTCTTGTTTACCTGCTACAGTTCCTGCCTGGTTCCAGTACCCGAGTCCTGCTACAGTTCCTGTCTGGTTCCAGTACCCGAGTCTTGCTACAGTTCCTGCCTGGTTCCAGTACCCGAGTCTTGCTACAGTTCCTGCCTGGTTCCAGTTCCCGAGTCTTGCTACAGTTCCTGCCTGGTTCCAGAACCTGAACCCAGTTACAGTATTGCTACTGTCCTAGTCTGGTTCCAGTTACCTGTTCTGATCCACAACCCGCCTAAGTCCCAGCGACTGGGCCCCTACAGGTTCCTTCCTGGGGAGGCTTCGGCTTCCAAGGGTGAAGCCACCTAAGACCCAGCGGTTGGGCTCCTACGGGCTCCTCCTGGGGGATTACCAACTTCCAGGGTGAAGAGCATCTACATCCTGCCTGAACATCTGCCTCCCAGCTTGCTATTCATTAGAGACATTGACCATCTTTCCCAGTCTCCAGCAGGTCGGCCCAAGGGTCCACTAAACAGAGACTCCCATAACACTTAAGGTCACGTCATATACCAGTTCAAACCTCATTAATTTTTCTTTATTAAAATCCTTAAACTATTTTTAATATTAATGTGTTTTTTTAAAAATATTTTTAAAACATGTTCTTAGATTGTTTCTATGAAGACAATTTACTTATCTAGCCATGAGCTTATGAGGCTGTCATAGAGTTAAAATTCCACTGAAAAATTGATGACCACTTAAGAGCTCCCACTCTACTGGAAACCTAACATTGACAATGTTTCCGCACCATCTAATGCCTTCCTCAGGGGTCTAAAAGTACTAGCTGGCCACTTGTAACTCTGCTTAGCTTTTCCAAAAATAGCACGCCACAGGGAACTCTTTTCTCTCATGCTGGTCTCACTCTTTGAGCTTTTGAAGGAGGCTTTGGCTAAACTTCTCACTCTTAAAGCCGTGCTTTTGGTGGCGATCTCTTCAGCTAGATAGATTTCATAGTTGTAGGCCCTTTCGTGTAGAGATTCATTTTTGGTCTTCTTAGATGAAATAGCGAAGATTCATTCAATTATTATTTTCTTCCAAAGGTGGTTTTGGCTTTTGATCTTAGTCAGGTAGTGTGCCTTCATTCCTTTTGTAAGGAGTCATACCAGGAAGAATATGGTCAGCTTCGGTGTTTGGATGTGAGGAGAATTCTTTTGCAATATTTGAAGATCATAATCATCTGGCTTTGCTGTTGAGTGTATCTAGAAAAGGCGAAGCATCTTCAGGTTTTGATGGTGCTTTGGATTAAGGAAGTAATTAAAGCAGCCTCCATCGACAAGGGTCTGTTGTTGTCCACAAACTTGGAGGCACATTCTACTACGAATCAAGAAGCTTTGTGGGCGGCGCTCCATTTAGTTTCTCCAATAGACATTTGTAAAGCAGCAACCTGATTTTCCTTACATTTTTTTTTTTGAAGCATTACCATCTGGATGTTCATGCTAGGAAAGAAGCTTCCTTTGGCACAGAGGTTTTGAGAGCAGGTTTGGCAGTAGCCCTGCCCACTTGAGAGGCAGCTTGGGTACATCTCATGCCTCTGAACTGGGTTGATTGGACAAAGAAGAAAGAAACATGCATTCTTGCTTGATAATTTCCTTTCCTTGAGTCTAGCCAGACAAGTCCAGGACCCCTCCTATTCTGCCAAATGTGATTTCAGGTAGTTTATATTTTAGAAGGAAGTTCTCATGTTTGCATTTTGTGTGAAGAGTGGTAAATCCATTGCTCATGTAAGCTTTATTCTTTCATGATGTTAGTTTCTTCTGATTATTTCTCTCTTGGGAGCCTTCTGATTGGGGGAAGAAAGAGTGTTGGGAAAGTGGACCCCTGAGTCGAGAAGAGGTTGTTGCTACCCCCAGGGGGTGGCCCCTGAAGGTCCTCGTCGTTGGACAGTGGTTCTGGGGGAGAAGACCCAACAGGACCACCTATACCAGCCCTCGTTCCCCGCGGGTGAGCCCTTGGGTACCGGGGCTGGCAGGACTTAGGCACGGGCCTGAAACCAGTAGGAGAGAATAGAGGCAGTGTTGGAGGAGTCCAGGTGTAGAGGCCAGCGGCAATCAAGCAGAGTCAAGTACCAGGCAGGGAGTCAGGGCAGGCAGAGATCAAACAGAGTCAAGTACCAGGCAAGGAGTCAGGGCAGGTGGAGATCAAGCAGAGTCAAGTACCAGGCAAGGAGTCAGGGCAGGTGGAGATCAAGCAGAGTCAAGTACCAGGCAAGGAGTCAGAACCAGGAAAGTAAACCAAGGGACGAGGAGTAAGGCAGGAACTGGAGGCAAGGAATAGGAATGCTAGAACCAGGGATCAGGAACAAAGCAAGGCAGAGTCAGGAACGCAGGGATCAGGAACGCAGACAACTCACACTCTCAGGAGAGCAGGACCCGTTGCTGAGGCAAATTGGAAGCAGAGACACAGGGTTTAAATACCTGCCTAGACAGACGTTATCAGCTCAGGTCGTGTGGAATTTTCCTGTCGCTGGCCCTTTAAATTCTGTGACTTGGCATGCACGCACACACCTAGAGAGGAAACCACGAGGAGCTGGAGTCGGTGGTGTTTGGGGCACTGCAAGAGCAGGCCGCGGGCAGAGTCAGCTGCCGGGAGCAGCGGCGGCAGAGCAGGGCCTCCAGCTGGCGCAGGTGAGGGGACCTGGTTGCGGGCCAGCGCAGCCGAGGTTCCTAACAAAGAGTTTGGAAAATTATTCTTAGCTTGTTACGTAGGATACTGACAGGCTGAGGTCAGCATGGGAGCCTATAAGGAATAATGTCAGTGAACCTGTTAGTCTCTGTCTCCATCTGCTGGTTGGTAAGCATAACCCATGCATCTAGACTGGTATGACTGTACTCAAGGAAAGGAAATTAGCAGATACAAATACATTTCTCCTTTTCTCCCACAGTGGTCTTTGCCACTACCTCTTCCCAGAGAGCATGCCCAGGTGGTTCAGAAGTCCCTAATCGATCAATTTTCAAAGGTATCCAGCTGGGTAATCAATGAGTTAGCCAATGAGATCCCCCAGGGTGAAAACTGCATCCCTCACAGTGGCTACAAATTTGCAAGTACTTGTAGCCACATTAAAAAGTGGTGTTCTCAAGTGTGCATTCAGGTTGGAAGAATAAACTGCACACATAAAACTATATTTTCAAATATATGTGTGTAGTTTTGCCCACATTCCTGCCCCTGAACAAACAGCAGGTGCAAGGTATGCAAGAACTTTGCTATCCAGGTAAGTGTTAATTTTAAAACTGTTTATTAACAAAGAAAAATTAGAAAATGCTAGATATACATTGAACTCTGATGCATATCTAGCTACATCCAAAAACAGTCTAGTGAGATAATACTATCTTCACAGTTTTCACCCTACCTTGGCCCACACCATTGTGATTTCAATAATAAAATTACATAACAAAAATTACATCTGAGTGTAGAAAACACATCTTCAGTACAATGATAATAATCTCTTAGATTCTACTGTAATCAGACTCTTTCCCAAATTCCTCTCCTCCACCACCACCACCACCACCACCTCCCTACCGAAGTTTGCAAAGCATATGCACAAAGTACAGTTACATCATCAAATAAAATAACAATCAGAGTCAGAGTCATATCAAAAGGTGATTCTTTTAGGATAATCTATCACCTCACTCCTAGCCCTGAGTGTGAGAGTTGCTAAATGTATGGGTCCCATATTGCAATAAACTTAATTTTACTGTTATAAGATCTAGTTGTAGTCTGATTTTCCATTTGCATTAATCTATATATTTTATTCCTCCAGTCTCAAAAGGAAGGCAGAGATTGATCACAGCAAACAGCAAGAATTGACTTCTTCCCTATCAGGCAGGCTTTTCTTAGTAAAAGAGCAGGCTCCTTGCTTCTTACTGAAAGGGATATAGATATATCAAAAAGAACCTTGTCAAATATAAACATCAGCCTTTGATCCAGGAGAAATGATGAATGTTTGCAGATTTTGTCCCAGAAACGAATAATAGGACAGAGCCAAAAGCAATGACCCAGCGTATCCTTGGCCTGGCGGACATTTTAATGCAACATTCAGAGTCAAGATCCCCTACCTTGTAAAGCCATGTGGGTGTTAAGTTCTACGCAATAATTTTATATTGTATTTCTCTAAGGTTCGCATCTTCTGGACAATTGCGGTATGTGAGCAAGGCTTTGGATGACTGAAGATCATCCAAAGCAATCAGCAATTCAGATTGCCACTTGATCAGCAGAAATGATAAAATTGACCTTGGGCCCCAAATGCATAAGAGCCTTGCGGATACGTGATACCCCCATCTTTCTCCTTTCCTCTGTTTGGAAAAATTCTTCAAGTTGCTCCGGAAGGCTTCTTTTAAGTTAACCCTTGAAGAGTTTTAATATAGCACTGTAATTGGAGATAGGCTAGAAAATATATAGGGTACAAAGCAAAGTTGGACTGTAGCTCCAATAGGGCACCATTTTCCCTGATCATCCACCACCTGAGATACCCAGTTCAAACCCTTTCAGCCCAATGTACAAAAGGGCTCCAGAATGTATTCCCGGGGTGAAATCTAAGTTATCTTGAACTGGGAGGTATCCCAGTCTCTAGGATCCTGTCCCAACTTACAAAAAGAGACATCCAGGCCCTATGTAAGGGAGATCCCCTTGGCAGACTTTCGTCTTGTATTGAAGAATATACCTAGGTTGGGAGGAAGCTATCAAATGTTTTCCAAAATCCAGAGGTATAAAATGAGAAGTATTTGTGGGAAATTATTTTAAGCAGTTATTTAGTTTATGTGAAGAACTTTGTACAGAGAGTAGTAGAGCAGCGAATCACCGATATTGCTATTGTTATTATTTGTTATAAGGCCTATATATTCTGAGAATAAATATGCCATTTTGCTTAGCCTGCTTGTAACAAGAAACAAGTCATGAGATCAGATATATTAAAGAGCAGTTACTCAGGAGGCTAAATGTGCAGATATCAGGGAAAACAGGACAGTAGCTACTTGGCCACACCTGTTTGCTGATGTGTAAGAACAGACAGTTGGGGCCTCAAGAACACATGGAGTAGCCCAGAGAGAAAACTGAAACTAGGACAAAGGTCAGCAGAATCAACATAAAAAGACCAACTTCAAGCTAACTGTTTGAAATCAGAGAAAGAACTGATCAGAGGAAAAGCTTTTGTACATTACAGTGGTTAATGAAGTGCCTGATGAACTGTTCCTGGTTTTCCAACATTCGGGCCGATTCAGTAAAGTCCGCGGGAGAGTGGGCGAATGCCCGCTCGCCTGTGCGCGCGATTCTGTATTTAAATGAGGCCCCGGTGGTAGAAACAGGCAAAAGGAGGCACTAGGGACACTAGCGCGTCCCTAGCGCCTCCTTTTGGCCTGGAGCAGCGGCTGTCAGCGGGTTTGACAGCCGATGCTAAATTTTGCCGGTGTCGGTTCTCGAGCCCGCTGACAGGCATGGGCTCAGAAACCGGACGCCGGCAAAATTGAGCATCCTGTTTTCGACCCGACAGCCGCGGGCCGACTTCAAAATTTTTTTTTTAAAACTTTTTTTTACCCTTCGGGACCTCCGACTTAATATCGCCATGATATTAAGTTGGAGGGTGCACAGAAAAGCAGTTTTTACTGCTTTTCTGTGGCACTTTTCCAGTGCCCAAAGAAAGGTAGGCGCTAATTTCTGAATGCAAAATGTGCTGCACATTTTGTTTTCTGAATCGCGCGGGAATACCTATTAGGGCCATCAACATGCATTTGCATGTTGAGGGTGCTATTAGGTTCGGCGGGTTGGACGCGCGTTTTCGGCCCCTTACTGAAATAAGGGGTAAGGGAAACGTGCGTCCAATGGCCTGATTGTGTTTCCATCTTTCTAAAGAATATCAGACTCACATTGTAAACTGTGAGGGGAAGTATCTTGTGTATATTCTTTAATGCAACTCTAATCTTGTATGCTTTTATTGCTTATTCTCAGACTTATAAGTAAAACTTCTATACTTATAAATGTGTGTTGTGTATTCTATGACAAAATAATCACCAATTTTCCTACCCACTACAGTATTAAGGACCCAATGTCTAATATGACATAGCATATCCAGAATAAGCAGGATCTTAACTGAATGAGGAAGAACACCGTGCTCCTCACACCAGGCCTCCAAACCCGCACATAATGCCAGAGAAGTGGAGAATTCCAAGTGCGGAGTAGAGCGCGGGTGTCTCAACTTAAGCGCACACAAACGTACACTCATTTGTGGGCACAGGATAAGCGCGTGTCTAAACCAGATGCCGCCTAACCTGGATGCCCAAGCGCACTCTCAACTAAGCGTCCAAAACCTAGACACACACTGGGATGCACCGGCTGATCGGACATCCAATAGAGGGCAGCTGAACGTGTAGGTAAAAGCGCATGAAAACACTGTCGCGGCCTACCACGTGGCACACAGTGGAAAAGCCTCTGAGCGGGGCCTAGCCAAAAGAGACTGCTCAACCTGCCAGTCTGCCTCCTGTCCCTGAACCTCCCTCGGGGCGGGACAAATGTCAGAATGGCGCACAGAGCTTGGAGATCAAGGAAGAGGAATCCCTGAACAACCCTTCCTCACTGTCTCTGTAAGGTAACTCTCTTTTTTTTTTTTTTTTAAACTTACCTGAGCTCAGCCCTTCCCAGCTGAGTACAGATATGGTCTCCAGCTGCGGGGGGAGGGCATCTGCCATCACCGCTGTGCTCGGCTTCCTGCACCCACTGCCTTTAAGCTGTTCAATCAGCTAAGTCCACACCGGCTGAAAAACAAGCTACTGGACCAAGGCACCCATCTGAGGGATTACGGAAATTACCTCATGAATTCTCAACTGGGGGAGGGACCTTTTGATATCTCCGCAGAGAATGGGTCAGTCAATTCTCTTTTTTTTTTTTTTTTAATTCTCCTTTTAAAATCTGAAGCAATCCCCAGTAGGGAGATGCACATCCACCATTGCTGGAGACAGAGAAAGCAAATGTTGCTTACCTGCAACAGGTGTTCTCACAGGACAGCAGGATGTTAGTCCTCACATATGGGTGACATCACAGGATGGAGCCCAATCACGGGAACACTTTTGTCAAAGTTCTAGAAACTTTGACTGGCCCCTACTGGGCATGCCCAGCATGGCACTAACCCTGCAGCCAGCAGGGGTCCCCCTTCAGTCTTGTTAAAAAGCTTCAGGGAGTGCCGAAAATAAAATAAGAAAACGTTACGAACCCAACACCGCGGGGCGGCAGGCGGGTTTCATGAGGACTAACATCCTGCTGTCCTGTGAGAACACCTGTTACAGGTAAGCAGCATTTGCTTTCTCACAGGACAAGCAGGATGGTAGTCCTCACATATGGGTGAGTACCGAGCTGAGGATGTCCGAGAATGCACCAAATGTACTCAGGCATGCAAGGCACTAGGCCTGGGATGAAATTTGGTCGAGGGCATCCTGAACCCCACTGGGCAGGCGGAAGGGTGTTGGGACGTCACGTTGTAAATAGGTTACAAAGGACAGACTGGCCGAAGATGGAATCTTGTCTTCCGGCCTTGTCCAAGCAATAGTGGGCTGCAAAGGTGTGGAGACAACTCCAGGTGGCAGCCCTGCAAATGTCAGGAAGCGGCACCGATCGTAGGTGTGCTACTGAAGTCACCATGGCCCTCACAGAGTGTGCTTTAACACGGTCTTGAAATGGAATGCCCGCTTGCTGATGCAAAAGGATATGCAGTCCACCAACCAGGAGGAGAAAGTCTGCTTACCCACAGGTTGCCCTAACTTGTTCGGATGGAAAGAGACAAACAGTTGAGTGCTTTCCCTGTGGGCAGCTGTACGGTCTAGGTGGAACGCTAGAGCCCTTTTACAGTCAAGGGTATGCAGAGCCTGTTCTCCTGGGTTGGAATGGGGCCTGGGAAAAAAGGTAGGTAGTATAATGGATTGATTGAGATGAAAGTCCGAAACTACCTTATGCAAAAATTTAGGGTGTGTGCAGAGTACTGCCCGGTCCTGCAGAAGTTTAGTGTAAGGCAGATAGGTAACTAGAGCCTGTAATTCACTAACTCTGCGAGCCGAAGCGATTGCCAGTAGGAAAATCACTTTCCATGTGAGATAGCGAAGATCACAGGATTGAAGAGGCTCGAATGGTGATTTCATGAGCCGACCCAAAACCAGATTGAGGTCCCAAGAAGGGGCCGGAGGACTTCAGAAAACGTGTAACAAGGGGTTGTGCTGATATGGGTACATCCCGACACCTTTATGGAAGGTGGCTACCACTCTGACATGCATTCTTATGGAAGAAGTTTTTAGACCTGACTCTGATAAGTGCCAGAGATAGTCCAAAAACTTCGTGATTGGACAGGTAAAGGGGTCAAGGGACTGAGAAGAGCACCATGACATAAACCTGTTCCATTTGTAAGAGTAAGATTTTCTCGTGGAAGGCTTCCGTGAAGCAATCAGGACACGGAAAACTGGTTCAGAAAGGTTAAGTGGCTGAAGGATTAACCTTTCAACATCCATGCAGTCAGGGACAAGGCTTGAAGTTTGAGATGGCAGAGGCACCCGTCGTTTTGAGTGATCAGAAGTGGGTCCTTTCCTAAGGGAATGTGCCTGCGAATGGAGAGATCCTGAAGTATTGGAAACCACACTTGGCGTGGCCAGTGAGGTGCTATCAGGATCATGGTTCCCTTGTCCTGACGAAACTTCACGAGAGTCTTCGAGAGAAGAGGAAGTGGAGGGAATGCATAGAGTAGACCGGTTGCCCACGAGTGGGAGAATGCGTCTCTGGGCTGAGAATGTTTGCTGCGAATGAGAGAGCAGAAGTTCTTTACTTTGCGGTTTTGAAGAGACGCAAAGAGGTCTATCTGAGGATATCCCCATTGTTGGAAGATGGAGTTCGCTACTGAGTGGTTGAGAGGCCACTCATGCGTTTGAAAGATGCGACTCAGCTTGTCTGCCAACACATTGTCCATTCCTGGTAAGTAGGTGGCCCTGAGGTACATCGAATGGGAGACAGCTTCCGCCCAGATCGGTGCAGCTTTCTGACACAGAAGGAAGGAGCCTGTGCTTCCCTGTCTGTTGATGTACCACATGGCCACCTAGTTGTCTGTCTGGATCAGGATAACTTGATTTGAGAGGTGATCCTGAAATGCCCTGAGAGCATATCTGATTGCTCGAAGCTCCAGGAAATTTATTTGATGTTTGGCTTCCTCTGGAGACCAAGATCCTTGTGTCTTCAGATTGGCCACATGGGCTCCCCAGCAGAGGTTGGAAGCATCGGTGGTGAGAGTTAATTGATGGTCTGGAGCCTGAAAGGTTAAGCCTTGGAGGAGATTGATCTGATTTTTCCACCAGGCAAGAGACTGACGGAGTGAGTTGGTTACGTGGACAATGGTCGACAGGGGCTGAATGCTTTGAGTCCATTGAGACCTTAGAGTCCACTGCATGACTCTCATGGCCAAACGGGCCATTGGTGTGACCTGAACTGAGGACGCCATGTGTCTCAGGAGGATGAGAAAGTGGCATGCAGTCGCGGAGTGCTGAGACTGTAGCTGGAGTGCAAGAGACAACGAGGGTGAGAGCTTGCTGTCGAGGCAGAAAAGCCTTGCCTGCAAGGTATCCAAGTCTGCCCCAATGAACGACAAGGTTTGAGATGGGACTAAGGAGGATTTGTCGTAGTTGACAAGAAATCCTAATGAAATTAGAGTGTGTAAGGTTAGATTGAGGGACAACAGAGCAGCTTGCTGAGTGGGAGCCCTGATTAACCAATCATCTAGATAGGGGTAGACATGAACACCTTGAGTCCTGAGGAGGCTACAACTACTACGAGGCATTTTGTGAAGACTCGTGGCGCAGACGCTAGGCTGAATGGAAGCACTCAGTACTGATAGTGCTTGGGGCCTACTAGAAACCTCAGGTATTTGCGATGAGATGGAGTTATCGCAATATGAGCGTATGCGTCCTGGAGGTCCAGAGAGCAGAGTCATTCTCCTCTTTGTAGAAGAGGAAGAAGCGAGCCTAAGGTTACCATCTTGAATTTCTCTTGCTGGAGGTACTTGTTGAGGGCCCGTAGGTCCAGAATAGGAAGAACGCCTCTCGATTCTTTGGGGATTAGAAAGTACCGGGAATAGAATCCTAGGCTGGGCTGAGAGTAGGGTACGGGTTCTATTGCCTTGGACTGGAGAAGGAGGGAAATCTCCTGATCCAGAAGAATGGAGTGATCGGATGTTCTCCACATCAGTAGAGATGGGGAGTCCGGTGGCACGGAGAAAAAGTTCAGATGGTAACCCTGAGCAATTATCACCAGTACCCATTGGTCTGAGGTGATTGAGTGCCATATGTTGTTGAAGTGGCACAGTCGTCCTCCCACTGGTATGTGAGGCAATGGAAGCTGGCTGCTGCTCTCTAGGTAGAAGTCAAAAACCTGAAGCAGGACCTGGTTGAGGAGCAGCTTGCGGTTTTTGTTTCTGTGTCTGACGAGACTGGGCTTTTTGAAAAGGTCTCGTGGAACGGGATCTGGTTGGTGGTGGGTAGGACTTTTTTTCGGGCGGAAGAATGACTTCTTAGAGTCCTTTCGAAAGGGCTTTGTTTTGAAGAGTAGTCAGAAGGCATCAGAGAGAGCTGTCTTAGGGTCTCATGATGGTCCTTAAGTTCTGCCACCATTCTTTGAATCTGTTCGCCAAACAGATTATCTCCTACACAGAGTAGGTCGGATAATCTGTCTTGTACCTCAGGGCGAAGGTCGGAAGACTTGAGCCAGGCCCATCTCCTTGCCAAAATAGCGGCTGCAAATACCCTAGTAGCAGTGTCAAAGACATCGTAAGATGATCTGATCTCATGCTTGCCTGCCTCAAACCCTTGTTTACTAGGGTTTGGAGCTGATCCTGAAATTGCTGAGGCAGGGAGTCTGTGAAATCTTGTATCTGCTTAAAAATGACCCTATTATATTGGGTCATATAGAACTGATAAGCGGCAATCCGGGAGATGAGCATTGATCCTTGGAAGACACAGCGACCAATTGCATCTAGAAACTTCTGTTCCTTGCCAGGGGGAAAAAGAAGTGTGAGGCTTTGATCTCTTTGCTCTTTTCTGTGCAGATTCTACCACTACAGATTGGTGATCCAACTGAGTTTTTTGAAAACCCGGAGCTGACTGCACCAAATAGGTAGTGACAGCTTTTCTGTGGACTGGAGCAATGGAGCCAGGATGTTCCCAGTTCTTCTTGAGGAGATTCAGAAGAACCTGGTGGATAGGGATGGAGGTTATTTCCTTGGGAGCATCCAGGAATTGTAGTAACTCCATCATCTGATGTCTATCATCCTGTTCAGATCTGTAATTGGGAAGGGAACCAATTCAGACATTTCCTTCACAAAATTTATAAAGGAAAGGTCCTCTGGAGGAGAACGCTTTCTACTCTCAGTGGGTGAAGGTGGTGAAGGCAAATCATCGGTGTCTGGGGAGGAATCATCAGTCCAGGTATCATAGGGATCAGCACCTGCCCCTCTAGGAACTAGAGGAGGACGGGGTGGTGGGATACCCGAGGGTCCTGGTCTAGGCTCCGAAGGAATCGAAGGAATAATTGGAGGCACCGATGAAGGCATCAAAGGCACCGGCGCAGGCATCAAGGGCATCGATGGATGGCTCGGTGGGCGCCGACAGGCGTATCGGCACCGATGGTTGGACCGGTGGCGATGGATGTATCGGCATTGATGGCTGAGGTAGAACTCCCGATGGAGGGATGCGGAACGGTGTTTCTCCTCCCGATGACAGAGTAAGCGGGGAGGGCACCAGAGCCATCAGCAACCCGGGGTCCATCGGTGGAAAAGCGGCAATGGGCGCTTCCATCCTGGACAGCAGCGATGCCAACGCTGCCGGAATCGGGTCGGTGGTCGGTTCCACAATCGGTACTGGTGTTGGTGCCGGAGGAACCTGGGAGTCGTTGTATCACTTTGTCGATGGCCTCCTGAACCATCCGGTCCAGTTCTTCTTGGAGACCTGGAGCAAGCAGCCCCAGCTCCAGAACAGAAGAAGGAGGCAGAGTCATAGCCGGAGGGACCACCGTTAAAGGCGGAGTCACGGCTCCCGATACCCTGTTGGGTGAGGGTTGCCTCGGTGACCCGGTCGCCGAAAAGGTCGGTGCCTTTTTCTGGACGGGGTTTCTTCGACGGCGGCTCAGACAATGATTTAGCTCCCTCGATGGTCCGAGACTTCGATGTCCGATGGCGATGTTTGTCTCTGCGATCCCCTCGGTCCTGAGGGGGAGTAGAGGGTGTCGAAGGCCGAGATATCGTCGAGGCCGTACGGTCACCGGCAGGTGGTCGATGCTGGCGCGAAGTTGACGGAGCCGGTTCTGACGACGTCGATGCAATGGACAAAGCACGGAAGAGAAGTTCCATCTTCTCCATTCTGGCCTTGCGACCTTTTGGTGTCAGTAGGGCACATTTGGTGCAGGTCAAGACATCGTGCTCTCGTCCAAGACACATTACACAGACTTTATGGGGGTCTGTGATGGACATGGTGCGATTACAGTCCGGGCACCGACGGAACCCCGACGCCATGGCCATGGAAAAAAATTGAGCCATGGTACGGTCGATGGCCAGTAGGCCGCGAGGGCAAAACTCGATGGTAATCGACGGAGAATGGGTAAAAAACTTACTGGAGTACCGCAGCTTGAAAAAGTTGAAGGAGGGACCCCTGTGGGGCAAATTAACTTTTAGTAATTACGTGAGGAAAATTCCTGTCAGGAATCTCTGCAGAGCTCCTTAACCACGAGGCTACTGCTGTGTGGAAAAAAGAAGACTGAAGGGGGACCCCTGCTGGCTGCAGGGTTAGTGCCATGCTGGGCATGCCCAGTAGGGGCCAGTCAAAGTTCTGGAAACTTTGACAAAAGTGTTCCGTGATTGGGCTCCATCCTGTGATGTCACCCATATGTGAGGACTACCATCCTGCTTGTCCTGTGAGAATACTCGCAGGCTTATGTCACTCCAGGACTATATATACTATGACATCAGTTTGCTCCATCTCCATCTGCTGGTAGAGGTGCATAACCCAATGGTCCTGAATCCATCTGTCCACATGCTAGGAAACACCTCTTATCTCTCCCACTTCCCTACCCTGGCAGCAACATCATACCCTTTCTGTCTCAACTACCCCCTCCTTCTCCTAGCAGGAAGGCAAAATCCCTTCTTTCCCCAGGGTTCAGCACCCTTGAGGACTGATACTGGGCCCTTGGGAAAGAGAGAGGGAATTCACTTTGTCTTCTGGGAGTTGTGGGGGTGAAGAAGGGGAGGTTGTGGCCTATTACTTTAGTGCTTTAACCTTTTGCTGGGTGCTGCTATTCCTCCCCAGCTCTTCTTCTTTCCTTCAGGAAGCTTTGGAATCCTCTGGTGCAGGCTAGTCTTTGCAGGCTCCAGGGTAGGAGGCTGGGGGAGGAGAGAGGAGGTGGAGGAGGAAGCTTCTGCGATCATTGGGGAGGACTTCCTACTCAAGCCGCAGTATCAGAACCTTTCTTCTGGCAGCCGGAAGGACCTACCTAGCTTTCTCCAAACCAGTGGAGCCTCTCTAGAGGAGGAGGTGGAGAGAGCTACAATCAGCATGGTTGTACGGTTGACTTCCTCTGAATCTTCTGGGCCTTTCTTCTGGCGGGCCCTGCATGGCTTCCTCCAACCCTGTGGTGCCTTTCTGGAGGGGGAGGTGGAGAGAGCTACATTCAGTGGAGTCGACTTTGGGGCCTTTCTTCCTTCTGGGCCCTGCCTAGATTCCTCCTCCTTGCCTTTCTTTGGGTGATGGGGGGGAGGGAGGGCATGTTTGAGTGCTGCAAGGGATGGGGGTACAGAAAGACTGTGAACCCTGATGGGGGCATTTTTTGTCCCCGATCCCACACCACCTTGTGCAGAACATTTGAGCAGGCGGGAAACTTTATTTATTTATTTAAGGTTTTTTATATACCAACATACACTGTGAGTATCACATCGGTTCTCATTGAAACATAAACTTAGCTTATTAGCACTTTACAGAGAACTCATCAAATATAGGAGAAACAAGAACTAGTTAATAATGCAGATAACAAGAGCAAGTATTACAATTAAATTGAATAACATGATCTTAGATTTCAGAGTTTTTTTTATAGAACTCTTAACAAGTAAGAATTATAGTACTCTTAACAAGTAAGGATTATTAGAGTTTGGGGGGAAGGGGACAGAGGGGGGGAATAGTGGGTACAGCAGGATAATATCGGATAGAAAGGGAGGTCTAGTAAGGAGAGAGAGGGGAGGGGACGTGGATAAAAGGTAAGGGTGAGGAGGAAATTGCATATTGGGGGGTAGTTGGGGAGAGTCAGAGGGTGCCAGTACTGGCACATACCGCCAGAAAAAAAAAGCCCTGGTTAAAATATATGCATGCACAAAATCTGTCACTGCACATAAAACAAGAAATGACAAGAATTAATTAGGAATGAATACTTTATTGGATTTGA
Organism: Rhinatrema bivittatum; assembly: GCF_901001135.1. Taxonomy (NCBI): domain Eukaryota; kingdom Metazoa; phylum Chordata; class Amphibia; order Gymnophiona; family Rhinatrematidae; genus Rhinatrema; species Rhinatrema bivittatum. Next base: position 224,930,912 of record NC_042622.1, on the reverse strand, counting down.
AAGAAAAAAGGAAATTACAATTTCTGTAGTACAAGTTGTATCAATGGGGGCAGTAAAGCGGGTAAACTGTTGGCCAGATTAGTGAAAAATGAAAAGAAAACAAAAATCAATCAAATGTCATATCAAGGTCAGTGTGTAAATACTACTTTTGGGATTGCACGCACATTTGAATACAATTTTAAGTAATAATGGGCTCCATATTCAGTAGGCCAGTTAGTAGACAAGTTGTCAGGCTAAAGTTAACTAAGTAGCGCTTTCATCTACAAAAGTAAAAGACCAAATAACCTGGGCCATCCCCTCCCTCCCTCCCCCCAAAGCATAATAACAGTGCTACATAATATTCTAAAACCCTCCCCCGTCCGCTCCTAAACCTTTTTTAAAAAGTCATGATTTGCCCGGTTTTGGAAGCCGGGCATCGTCCCGATTAAACCTGCCTGCCTCCTCCCCTTCCCACCCACCCACAAGAAAAAAGGGGCCGCTCCTGCACCCCCAATCTCGACGATACCTTTGTCTTCACCGCCAGGAGCGAGGGACCCTCTGCCCCGATCCCGGCACCTCCAGCGCTGTTCTGAAGCGGTGAAGGCAAAGGTATCAGTGGGGATGGGGGTGCAGGACCCATTTTTTCTTGTGGATGGGTGGTAAGGGGTGGGAGGCAGGTTGAGCTCTTTTTAAAGGTTTGATTGGACAGGGCCCAACTTAGTTGGTCTTTTACTTTTGTAGATGACAGCACTACTTAGCTGGGTATCTTTTCAAAATATCTGGTTAAGTAGCGCATTATCCGGCCGCACAAGGCTGCATAACTTTAGACCTGCTCTGAAGCAAATATAAAGATATCCGGCTAACATAGTTGGATATATACCCGATATTCAGTTATGTTAGCCAGATATCTCAGCCCCTTCCCAAATGCCCTCAAAATGCCTCTTTTTTATTCGGCTATATTCTAGCCAGGTAATTAGTTAGGTTAACCATCTAAATGGCTTTTGAATATCTACCCTTGTATTCTGATGACATGCATTGTATTAGTTCACAAGATGAGTTTTTCAAACATCTGGTGATTCAGTTGTCATATCTTCAGCGTCCAAGTCGCCCGCAGGGGCAGGTTTCTTTTTCATCAGCAAGAAAGACGGCTCACTGAGGCCGTGCATAGACTATCAAGGCCTAAATTCTATTACCAAGCGAGACCGCTATCCGCTTCCATTAATCCCGGAACTCCTTGATCGGCTTCAAGGAGCGAAGATTTTCACAAAGTTGGACCTGCGAGGAGTGTACAATTTAGTTAGAATCCGTCCCGGAGATGAGTGGAAAACCGCGCTTAATACCCGAGACGGGCATTACGAGTACCTCATGATGCTTTTCGGCTTATGTAATGCCCCGGCGGTGTTCCAGCTCCTGATGAATGAGGTGTTGCGGGACCTTCTGAACACCTGCGTAATTGTTTACCTCGACGATGTGTTAATCTACTCCCAGGATCTGTCGTCGCACCGTCAGCATTTCCGACAAGTGCTTCAGATACTTAGGGAGCATGGTCTCTACGCAAAGCTGGAAAAATGTAGCTTTGAGAAGACGTCCCTGCCGTTCCTAGGCTACATAGTCTCTGCAGCCGGCTTTCGAATGCTTCCTGAGAAAGTGGCGGCTATTAAGAATTGGCCCCGGCCAAGGGGTCTTAAAGCGTTGCAATGCTTCCTTGGCTTTTCTAATTTCTATCGTCACTTTATCCCTAATTACTCTCGTATTGTGGCACCATTAACTACCCTCATCCGAAAGGGGGCTAACGCGGTGGATTGGCCTGCTTCTGCCTGTCAAGATTTTGAGGCCCTTAAAGAAGCCTTCTTGTTAGACACTTGCCTTCGCCATCCGGATCCCAGCCGGCACTTCGTGGTGGAAGTTTATGCCTCCAATGTGGCCGTGGGGGCCGTACTGAGTCAGTACTCTGATTCCGGACAGCTGTTGCCCTGTTCATATTTCTCAAGGAAATTCTCCACGGCAGAGAATAACTACTGTGTTGGGGACAAAGAGTTGTTAGCCGTGAAACTTGCCCTAGAGGAATGGAGACAGTGGTTGGAAGGAGCCAACCATCCGGTTACAATTTACACCGATCACAAGAACCTAGCATTTTTGAAGCAAGCTCAATGCCTGAATCCAAGACAAGCATGGTGGTTGCTGTTTTTTGACCGGTTTGACTTTACGTTACACTACTGGCCCGGCTCGAAGAACGTTTGACCTGCGCCCTCTCGCGCTCTTCTGAGGTCGAAGAGACTCCTGATTCACCCCAATATATCTTTGACCCTGAGAAAATAAGTCTTGCTGCAACCTCAGTGTCCTCCCAAGGGAAGACCGTCGTTCCACGTCGCTCTCGGAGAGCAGTTCTCGCTTGGGCCCATGACTCCCTTGTTAAACTGTTTCTACTGGTGGCCAACGGTGAGACAGGACGTCCAAGCCTTTGTGGGCTCATGCCCTACTTGTGCTGTTCAAAAGCCGCCCATCGGGAAGCCTAGGGGTCTGTTGCAACCTTTGCCCATCCCGGTGGAGCCGTGGACACACATCTCCAACGATTTCATTGTGGACCTTCCTGCCTCAGGAGGTAATTCGGTCATTTGGGTAACCGTGGACCGATTTTCCAAGATGGCGCACTTTGTCCCTTTGCCTAAGCTACCTTCTGCACCTGACCTGGCCGGCCTGTTCGCCCAGCATATCTTTAGACTTCACGGTCTCCCGCAGGATATAGTCTCTAGGGATGTGAATCGTTTTTGAACGATTAAAATTATCTTCAGATAATTTTAAAATCGTCCTAAATCGTTAGAGTGCACGATACAATACAAATGCCCCCGATTTATCGTCAGGGGCATTTGTATTGTATCGTTAAATAGGGCACGGGAATTATTTGGGGGAGGGCGGGAAAAACGGCACACCAAAACAACCCCTAAACCCACCCCGACCCTTTAAAACCAATTCCTTACCCTCCCCCCACCCTCCCGAACCCCCCCAAAATGTTAAGTTACCTGGTGGTCCAGTGGGGGGGGGGGTCCCGGCGCGATCTCCCGCTCTCGGGCCAACGGCGCCATTTTGGCTGCCACTAATTAAAATGGCGCCGATGGCCTGATAAAAAAAAAACCCACCTGACCCTTTAAATCGACCCCCCTTAGCCTCCCCCACCCTCCCGACCCTTTTTTTTTTATACTATACTCTATAATAGGGGCTGATGAGTAATGATGGCCGGCGCCATCTTTAAAGATGGCGCCGGCCATCCAGTGCTCCTGCCATGTGACAGGGGCCGGCCAATGGCACGGATACCCTGTCACATGGTAAGGGCAAAGGGGCATCGGCGCCATTTTTTTTTTAGAACAGCTGATGCCTGGGAACGGGAAATCTCTCCCCGAGGCCCCCCTGGATCTCTCCTCTCCCCGAGGCCCCCCTGGATCCCTCCCCGAGGCCCCCCGAGGCCCCCCCTGGACCACCAGGTAATTTTAAAAGGTTTTGGGGGGATCGGGAGGGGAGGGTCGATTTAAAGGGTCGGGTAGGTTTTTTTTTTTTTTAGCGGCGCGGGCCTCCCTAAAAAATAAATTAGCGATGTGAATTGGAATCGGAAACGATTCCAATTCACATATCTTAACGATCAGATTTCCCCCCCCCCAGCCGAATCTGATCATTAAGACGATCTGGCACACGATTCACATCTCTAATAGTCTCCGATCGAGGACCCCAATTTATTTATTTATTTAAGAGTTTTTATATACCATCATTAAGTTATTCACCATCATAACGGTTTACAATAGGGCACCTATATTAATAAGTATGGGTCGTACATTACATAGGTTGTGCTATTAGTATTCGGTAACAAAAAGGCGTTAATTTTGGGGGATTGAGTGTTTCATAGCAATGCGTCCAGAGGGTTGCCTACAGTTAAAAAGCTTGAACTAATTCAGTAAGGAGCGTTAAATTAGGCATTCGGTGCTTTATGCCGCTTATCTTTGCTTAAATGCCTGCATCAATTTTCTTTTTTGAAGGCTTGTATGAAAAGCCAGGTTTTGAGCTGTGTTTTGAAAAGTTTATGATTGCTCTGGAGTCTTAGGTCAAGGGGCATGGAGTTCCATAATATGGGACCGGCTAGAGACAAAGCTTGCTCCCTCACTTGGGTAAGTCTTGCGATTTTCACAGAAGGAATGGGAAGGAGTGCTCTGTTTGCTGACCTTAAATTTCTGTGTGGGACATGTTCTCTAAGTGCTGTGTTCAGCCATTCTGCTTTTTCGTCGTGGATAAGTTTGTGTATTAAGCACAGCGTTTGTGTATTAAGCACTGCGCTTTGAACTGTATTCTTTGTTCAATGGGAAGCCAATTTACAGCTCGTTATTGGAAAGCCTTATGCAAACGCATTCCATCCTCAGAGTAATGGGCAAACAGAACGAACCAATCGAACTTTGAAGACTTTCCTTCGTGCCTTTGTGAACGAACGTCACGATAACTGGGCTAAATTACTCCTGTGGGCGGAGTTCTCGTATAATAATCACACGCATGCTGCTACTGGAAGTTCACCGTTCCTCGTTGTTTATGGGAAGCAACTTCGTCTGCCCTTACCCTCGCCTGAACCTAGTGCACTTCCAGCAGTGCAACTCTCAGCTTGCCAGCTTCGTTCCTTGTGGATCTCTACCCAGAAAAAGATCCGTAAGGCCGCCCAGTCCGCTAAGAAGTGGGCAGATAGGTATCGTCAGCCAGCACCCATCTTCCTTCCAGGAGACTGTGTCTGGCTTAGCACCAGAAATCTACAGCTACGAATCCCGTCCAGACGAGTAGCACTGAAATTCTGTGGGCCTTTTCGAGTCGCCGAACGTGTGGGAGCAGTCTCTTACCGTTTGCACCTACCCTCCTCCATGCGCATACATGTCGTCTTCCATGTGTCATTGCTGAAGCCTCTTGTGTTATCCAGGTACCACTCCCGGGCCCCTGAACCATCAGATCCTTCAGTACCGGACGAGGTCACGTATCAAGTGCATGAAGTTTTGGATGTTCGGTTTCATCAACGCCGATGGGAATACTTGCTTGCCTGGGAGGGTTGCGGACCCGAGGATAATTCTTGGGAACCGGCCCGTAACATCCTCGACAAGGACTTATTACGGCAGTTCCATCTGGACCACCCAAGTAAACCCGGACCGGGTTTACTTGGGTGGTCCAGATGGGAGGTACTGTTGCGGTTCTGGCCGCGAGCACCATGGCCAGGCCCTTGCCTCCGGGTTCCCGGACCTGCTCCCGCTTCCAGAGGCCTGGTTTGCGGCCTGGTTGGCAGCGTCCCCGCTGGGGTTGTGCTGCTGAAAGCCCTCCCATGGATGCCCGGCTACTAGGTGCGCGCGTGCGCCACTTGGGCGCTTTTCTAGGCCGTTTCCCGCCAGTGGTGACTCCGCCCAACTTCTGATGTCAGACTCCGCGGCCTTGATAAGCCAGCTGTGGCCATCCAGTCTTTGCCTTGCAACGGGTTAGCTTCCCGGTTTCCTGTTGTGCTGTGCCCCGGAGTGACTCGCTTCACTTCGTCGCTCCGTTCCTGCTACAGTACCTGCCTGGTTCCTGCCTGCTTCCTGCTTGCCTGCTACAGTACCTGCCTGGTTCCTGCCTGCTTGCTACAGTACCTGCCTGGTTCCTTCTTGCTTGCTACAGTCCCAGCCTGCCTGCTACTGTTCCTGCCTGGTTCCAGTACCTGAAGCCTGCTACAGTTCCTGCCTGTTTCCAGAATCCGAACCCAGTTACAGTATTGCTACTGTCTTAGTCTGGTTCCAGTTACCTGTCCTGATCCACAACCCGCCTAAGTCCCAGCGGCCGGGTCCCTACGGGCTCCTCCCGGGGGGCCTTCGGCTGCCAAGTGTGAAGCCACCTAAGTCCCAGCGGTTGGGCTCCTACGGGCTCCTCCCGGGGGAGCACCAGCTTCCAGGGTGAAGAGCATCTACATCCTGCCTGAACATCTGCCTCCCGACCTGCTATTCACTAGAGACATTGACCACCTTTCCCAGTCTCCAGCAGGTCGGCCCAAGGGTCCACTAAACAGAGACTCCCATAACACTTCCTGCAATTTATCACAATCTGCTTGTGACTTAACTACTCTGAACAATTTTGTATCATCTGCAAATTTGATTACCTCACTTGTCGTATTTCTTTCCACATCATTTATAAATATATTGAAAAGTAAGGGTCCACCTATCCCATGACATTTTACTTTTCCTAGAAGTCTCTCATGAGGAACTTTGTCAAACGCCTTCTGAAAATCCAAGTACACTACATCTACCGGTTCACCTTTATCCACATGTTTATTAACTCCTTCAAAAAAGTGAAGCAGATTTGTGAGGCAAGACTTGCCTTGGGTAAAGCCATGCTGACTTTGTTCCATTAAACCATATCTTTCTATATGTTTATTTTATTTATTTATTTAAAAACTTTTCTATACCGTCATTAAGTTAAATAACCATCACAACGGTTTCAGAAGGGCACGATAAAGAGAAATATGGGTGGTATAGATTACAAATTAATCATGTGCCATCATAGTATGGTAACAATTTAAAATAATAAACTTAAACTAAGTGTGTAAGTTAATCCTGATTGTTAGTAACAAATTAGGCGGTTTGATTTTAACATTAATATGCTTTTGATGTTTAGAACACTTTCCACTATTTTTCCTGGCACTGAAGTCAGGCTAACCGGTCTGTAGTTTCTCGGGTCGCCCCTGGAACCCTTTTTAAATATCGGGGTTACATTAGCTATCCTCCAGTCTTCAGGTACAATGGATGATTTTAATGTTAGGTTACAAACTTTTACTAATAAGTCTGAAATTTCATTTTTTAGATCCTTCAGAACTCTGAGGTGTTTACTATCCGGTCTAGGTGATTTACTACTCTTCAGTTTGTCAATCACTCCTACCACATCTTCTAGGTTCACCATGATTTGGTTCAGTCCATCTGAATCATTACCCATGAAAACCTTCTCCAGTACGGGTACCTCCACAACATCCTCTTCAGTAAACACCAAAGCAAAGAAATCATTTAATCTTATCTTCTCTATGTGCCCCTTTAACCCCTCGAACATCTAACGGTCCAACTGACTCCCTCACAGGCTTTCTGCTTCAGATATATTTTAAAATGTTTTTACTGTGAGTTTTTGCCTCTACGGCCAACTTCTTTTCAAATTCTCTCTTAGCCTGTCTTATCAATGTCTTACATTTAACTTGGCAACATTTATGCATTATCCTATTTTCTTCTGTTGGATCCTTCTTCCAATTTTTGAATGAAGATCCTACGCTGTGCAGTTCCTCCCTTAGGGGTTGCCCTCTGGAGTACCTCCTGATTGGCCAAGCCTCACGCCCTCCGCTCTGTGGCCTGTCTGGCATTCCTTCTCTCGGGGTCCCTGCCCAGGTATGGCCTCCAGTCTACTCTCCACAGGGGTCCTCTCCTGGTGCCGCGGAACCTCTCCATTGCTTCACTCAGAGCTCTACGCTGTCTCTGACCTCGCCTCCCGGCAGTGCAGACCTGTGGGGGTCCTTCCCACAGGTAGTGACAACTTGCACCTCGGGCTAAGGGCCCACATACCCACAAATCATAACAGATTGCCAAGTCCATGGACCTCCAGGCCATCCCTGGCTTGGTGCAAAGGATCAGCTAACAGCAAACATTCTTAGAGTCTCTGGCCACTGCCATCGACAACCTAAGCTCTCGTCTAGATGCTACTGTGACTACCACGTCTATCAAGCTCAATATGTCTACCTCTTCGCCGGCTCTTCGGCTAACTTTGCCCTTGCCGGCACCACCATGCTTTTCTGGGAACCCTCTCCTGTGCCGGGGGTTCCTGAACCAATGCAATATGCATTTCTGTCTGCAACCTGTTTACTTCCCAGATGTGATCACCAAGACCACATACATCCTGGCCTTCTGGATGATAAGGCCTTGGCCTGGGCGTCACCTCTCTGGGAGCGAGCAGATCCGATCCTCCAGGATCTTCCAGGGTTTCGATCCGTTTTTGAAGACCCTGGTTGACGAACCGTGTCTGGTTCATTCCTTCTGCATCTTCAGCAAGGCTCACGCCCTTTAGCGGACCACGTCATTGAATTCCGCACCCTTGTGTCGGAATTACATTGGGATGCCGATTGCTTACATTCCATATTTCTCGAAGGGCTGAGTCCTCGAATTAAGGATGAGCTGGCGGCCCGTGAATTGCCCTCTTCCTTGGACTCTCCGATGGACGTTACTGGGCACATCAACCGTCAACTACAAGAACGCTCTCTGGAGTCCAGAGCATCCCGGAGGGCTGCACCAGGACCATTTCGAGTCAGACGCTCATCTTCTCCTAGACTGAATCCACCATCGAATCCAGCGGAGGAGGAACCCATGCAGATGGGTAGAAGTAGATGTTGCACCGGAGGTGGACCCTTGGGCCAAGGTGGGGTTGACGCAACCCATAAGTAAGGACCTATGGGTCCCCACCATCGGCAGGTGGAGTGGGTTGATGAACAGAGGCCAGCTGCAGCTTCACCAATTCCAGCCCTCGTTCCCCGTGGGCTGAGCCTTTGGGTGCTGGGGCCGGCTGGACTTAGGTGGGCCTCTGTATGTAGTCGATGTAGAGATCAGTTCAGCCCAGAGACAGCAGGTGAGAGATGGTAGTGACTTACACTGGACAAGGTAGCGTCCTGGAGACTCGGGCGCCAAAGGAACAGAGGCAGACAGGGGCCGCCCGAGCAAGAGCAGGCCGAAGCCTGAATACACCAAGTCCAGGAAGTAAGCTGGAGAAGTGTCGAGGAACAGGCTTGAGTCAGGGCTGGCGGCAATCCAGAGGCAGTGGCAAGCAAGGCTGAGGTGTGATCACGGAGATAGTCAAGCGTAGTCAAATGATGCGGAGATCTGGGTCTGGAGATAGGCAGTAGCATAGTCAGGCGAAGCAGAGGTCTAGGTCTGGAGATAGGCAGTAGCATAGTCAGGTGAAGCGGAGGTCTGGGTCTGGAGATAGGTAGTGGCGTAGTCAGGCGAAGTGGAGATCTGGGTCTGGAGATAGGCAATGGCATGGTCAGGCGAAGCAGAGGTCCGGGCTTGGAGAGAGTCAATGGCATGGTCAGGCGAAGCAGAGTCAAAGTCTGTGTAGGCAATCCGAGATATGGAGCAAGACAGGAACAAGGAGACAGGAACCAGGATCAACGAGGAACAGGAATGTAGGAGTGAGATGAATCTCGAGGAGGCAACGAGTACTCGACCAGCGAGGAGACCTGTTGCAAAAGCAAAGCTAGGGAGCGGAGCCTGCACTTAAATACTGAAGCTCCACCAACGACATCATCCGGGGCCGCGGCTAGGTTCCCACCGCGGTACCTACTTAAACATCAGTGATGCATGCGAGCGTGCCTAGGGAGGGGCGCAGCTCCGAGAAGGAGCGACTCTCCGCGGGCCATGCAGAGAGGCCCGATGCGAAGCAATGGATGTGGTGGCTGGACTGGGAACACCGGGGACTGCAGCTGGGCCGGAGGCACTGGGGGAGGCCCGAGGACGGAGCTGACGGCCCACCACCATCAGTGAAGAGGAACCAGGAGCAGGAGTCACTGTAGAAAGATGAGGGGGCCATGCTGTGGGTCTGTCGCGGACGGCACGCGTAACAGTAGACTTTCACTAAAAGAACATCATCATTAACAGCAGTCTGGCCTTTGCCTGTACTGTGGCCAGCCGGGCCATGCTATTGCCTCATGTCCGGTCTGTCCAGGAAACTTCCGGGCCAAGGATCTGATGGAGGACTTCTCCTAGGCCTAACCTCGCCATCTCCTCCACTGACCGTTCCTGATTCAGTAAAGACGGACAATCAAGTGTTCCACACCTTGGCATTGGTGGACTCTGGGGCCGGTGGGAACTTCATTCTAAAGCAGTTCATGGAACATCTTCGGATCCCTACTATCCAGTCTCCGGTACCCCTACTTCTGTCCTCGATTCATGGGGATCCTCTTCCTGGTGAAGTTACCCACACTCAGCTCCCATCCAACTACGCACTGGAACCTTGCATGTGGAGACCATCTCGTTCTACATCTTAGACAAGGCCATTCATCCCATAGTATTGGGACTACCCTGGCTTCAACAGACCACCCCACAATTTGACTGGGCCACTTTACAGCTCTCTCATTGGGGCCCTGCTTGTCACAAGAATTGTCTGGAACCTGTTTCACCATTGCCTTGTATGGTAACCACTCCGGCCTTCCACCGCAATATGCATCCATCTCTGATGTGGTCTCTAAGAAGGCCATTGATACATTACCTCCACATCGCTCATATGACTGCGCGATCAACTTACTACCTAATTCGGAGCCCCCACGGGGCAGAATCTACCCTCTCTTTCAGACGGAGACCCAAGCCATGTCAGAATATATTCGAGAAAAGCTGGCCAAGGGATTCATTCGGCCCTCCAAGACCCCTGCAGGTGCAGAGTTCTTCTTCGTAGGGAAAAAAGATGGCTCTCTGCACCCCTGCATCGACTACCGTGGCCTAAATAACCCTCAAGGATCGCTACCCGCTGTCGCTTATCTCTGAGCTCTTCGACCGGCTTCAAGGAGCTAAGATCTTCTCAAAGTTAGACCTCCGTGGGGCCTATAACTTGGTCCAGATCCGCAAGAGCGATGAGTGGAAAACCGCCTTTAATACCCGCGACGGACACTTCAAGTACTTTGTAATGCCGTTTGGGTTGTGCAATGCACCCGCGGTATTTCAAAACTTGATGAACGAGGTTTTCAGAGATATGCTGTACCAGTGCGTAGTCGTATATCTTAAAGATATACTAGTGTTTTCACAAGACCTTGAAAGTCATCGCCGGGATGTTTCTCGAGTTCTTCAGCGGCTGCGGGAAAACCAGCTATTTGCCAAGCTTGAAAAGTGTTCATTGGAACAGGAGACCGTCCCTTTCCTGGGCTATGTGGTATCTAGTCAGGGGTTTCGTATGGACTCTCAAAAACTGAAGAGCATCCGTGATTGGCCTCAACGTACAAGCCTTAAAGCCCTTCAGAGATTCCTTGGCTTCGCCAATTACTATTGCTCTTTTATCCACCGTTACTCCACTCTGACTGCACCATTCACAGCCATGACTCATAAGGGAGCCAATCCCTCTCAATGGACACCGGAAGCTATGACATCTTTTCAGGATCTCAAGGCCGCCTTCCTTAAGGAACCCTGTCTCCGTCATCCGGATCCTATGTGTCCATTTGTGGTGAAGGTCGACGCCTCCAACGTCGGCATTTGAGCCGTATTAAGTCAGTACTCCACTACTCATATGCTGCACTCCTGTACTTTCTTTTCTCGATGATTTTCGCCAGTGGAACACAATTACGCCATCGGGGACAAAGGACTGCTGGCCATCAAGTTGGCGTCTGAGGAATGGCGACCCTGGCTTGAAGGGGTACAGCATCAGATTAGCGTATACACGGATCATAAAAATTTGGAGTATCTGCATCAGGCCCAGCATCTAAACCATTGCCAGGCCTGCTAGTCCCTCTTCTTCACAATATTCAATTTTGTAATGCGTTACCGTCCTGGCAATAAAAATGGTCACACTGATGCCCTCTCGCAGTCATTCGTTGCCAAGGATGTACCTGATTCACCGAGGCACATCATAGATCCTGCTAGGGTCATTCTGTTGGCTACCTATCCAGTGTCTCCAGGAAAGACCGTGGTTCTGCGCCCGCTACGACAGAAGGTGCTGCAGTGGGCCCACGACTCTCTGACCTCTGGCCACCCAGTTCAGGCCAGGACTCTTTCCACCCTTTTATGCTACTACTGGTGGCCCACTATTCGAAAGGACATCCAAGCCTACGTCGAATCTTGTCCTACATGTGCTCGTCATAAGCCTCCAGCTGGGAAGCCCTGGGGGCTCTTGCAGCTGCTCCCTGTTCCGAGCAAACCTTGGACCCATATCGCCTGGGACTTGCGTGCTTCCCCATTTCTCGGGGTTGCGCCTATGTATTAAATTGACACTGCCTACACTTCCCCGATCCTTGGGGCAGTGTTACGTTATCACTAGAGGCTCAGCTCGGGCTTCCCTATCCTGTTGGCTGGCCTATGGCGTTACATCATCATCTTATGCTGTGCAACTCCTCCCTTCGGGGTTGCCCTCCGGAGTACCTCCTAATTGGCCAAGCCTCACGCCCTCTGCTCTGCAGCCTGTCTGGCATTCCTTCCTTCAGGGTCCCTGCCCAGGTATAGCCTCCAGTCTACTCTCTACAGAGGTCTTCTCCTGGTGCCGCAGAACCTCTCCATTGCCTCACTCAGAGCTCTCCGCTGTCTCTGACCTCGCCTCCCGGCGGTGCAGACCTGTGAGGGTCCTTCCCACAGGTAGTGACAACTTGCACCTCGGGCTAAGGGCCCACATACCCACAAATCATAACAGAATACTAGGGATTATTAGGAGAGGAATGGAGAATAAAACTGAGAATATCATAATGCCTCTGTATCGCTCCATGGTGCGACCTCATCTTGAGAATTGTGCGCAGTTCTGTTCACTGCATCTCAAAAAAGATACAGCAGAATTGGAAAAGGTACAGAGAAGGGTGGCCAAAATCATAAAGGGGATAGAACAATTCCCCTATGAAGAAAGGCTAAAGAGGTTAGGACTCTTCAGCTTGGAGAAGAGACAACTGAGGGGAAATATGATAGAGGCCTATAAAATAATGTGTGGAGTGGAACGAGTAAATGTGAATTGGTTGTTTACTCTTTCAAAAAGTACAAAGACTAGGGGACACACAATGAAGTTACTAAGTTGTACATTTTAAAACTCAGTGCATAATTAAGTGCTGAAATTTGCTAACAGAGGATGTGGTGAAAGCTGTTAGTATAGCTGCGCTTGAAAAAAGGTGTTGGACGAGTTATTGGAGGAAATGTCATAAACCCTAGGATAAGCAACATGGAATCTATCTAATCTTTGGGATCCTACCAGATACATGTGACCTGACTTGGCCACTGTTGGAATCAGGGTGCTGGGCTTAATGGACCATTGGTCTGACCCAGTATAGGAACTCATGTTCTAACAGAGATTTATTTATTTAAGAACATTTATTAATCACTTCACCAATGATAATCTCTCAAAGCAATGTACATAATTAAACAAACAATATAATCATATAATAAAACACATTGCAGTTGATTTTCAAAAACCCACAGAGCAGATAAGAAAACAGGGTAAATCTTCCCGATTATCTTTGCATGAATAGTAATTAGAGAGCCTAGGCTGGCAAAATTGCCAGGCCCAGAATTTTACAAAATTCTAAGTGATTGTATTTTGTATTCTTTGAAGGAGATATTTCAGGAAGCAATGGAAATGGGAATCTTTGAAGAGAAGCAAAATTAAGCCACTGTTGTTTTGATTCCCAATCAGGGAAAGACCCTGGTGATCTCGAGCCTTGCAGGCCCCTCCCTTTGTTAAACCAGGACATTAAGATATTGACTGCAGTTTTAGCCAACAGATAAATATTTCAGATTATGAATAATGATCAAACTGGCTTTGTTAAAGGGAGGCACTCTGAATAATATTTTGAAGGCAGGTTTCTAGCAAAGGAATGAGGAAAGGACTCTTGGTTACCCTGGTCACAGAGAAAGCGTCTGACAGAGTAGCCTGGAAATAATTTAACATGGGTGTTGGCAAACTATAATTTTGGAGAAATATTTTAAAAAAATGGATTAAACTGTTATACAGTAATCCTAGGGTGAGATTGCTATCAATGGGCAAATGACTCAGGGGCTTGCTTTGCATAGAAGAACTAACCAGGATTGTCCTTTGTCCCCCTTATTGTTCATTCCTATTTTAGAATCATTGGCAGTCAAGCTAAGAGGATTATTAACATGTGACGGTGTTAAGATGGCTGGAAAGAACTTAAACTGAGCCTTTTTGCTGATAATATGCTACTTTATATGGCTAATCTTCAGGAGTCACTTAGGTACAATTATCACAGTGATAGAATCTGTTGGTGCTTTTTCAGAACTCAGAATTAAACTATAATAAATCCAAAGCACTCCCTTTTGATAGCAATTTAAAGGAGAATTGGCAAGGCCCCTTTCCCTTGAAATGGGCTGTGGAAAATGTGAGGTATTTAGGAATAGGAATTGGAAGGAATATAAGTGATATCTACTCCTTGAACATTCAGAGACTACGGGAAAGTGTTATAATGTTCCTGGACATATGGAAAACACTGTCCCTGTGGTTAGTGGGCAGGTATGCCCTTGTTAAAATGGTCATTTAGCCTAGGGCAGTGGTTTCCAACCTGTGGGCCACAGATTCCTAGGGGTCCACCAGACCATAACAGTTGGTTCATGGGAAGTGAGCACAGAGAGAAGAAAGCCTGCGCCATGAAAGAGGAGGCCCAATAGGCCGCCAGCGCACCCATCTTGCCGGCGGCTAAAAAATACTGTGGGGCCACCGCTACCACATCTCAGCCCGCTGGCAGCATGAGAAAGGAGGAGGCCACAGTATTCCCCCCATCCTCACAGATTCCAGGAAATAAAGAAGAAGGGGCCCAGGTGAGAGTGAGGGTGTGAGAGCCTGTGTGAATGAGAGAGGAGTGTTGTGTGTGTCTGTCAGAGCATGTGTGTGTCTGTGAGAACATGTGTGTTTGAGAGACAGCATGTGTATCTGTGAGCATGTGTGTGAGACAGGGGCAGCTCAAGGCAATGGTGAAGGATGAGATGACGCCCCCTCCCCCCACTCTCTTCCCCTTCTCCCCCTCCCTGGCCCCCCCCCCTCTGCCCCCCATAGGATCCCTCTGGCACCCATATGAAAGCACCCTCACACATGCTGTCCCCCCCAAGCACCCTCACATATGCTCTCTCTCACATTGCCCCAAGCACCCTCACACAAGCTCTCTCAGCCCCCCTAGGCTTGCAAGTTCCCCCCCCCCCCCACACACACACACAAGCTGCCTCACCCAAGTGCACACACACACACACAAGCTGCTAGTCTCTCACACATGGGGCCTTTTCCCATTCTTTGGCTGCCACCAACCTGAGCTATGGTGGTGGCCCTGTTCTTTGGCCACCACCGGCCTGAACTGAGGTAGGGGCAGGCAGGGCGAGACGGATTCCTCAGCAGCATTCTGAGAGGGGCATTTTTTGCCGCCTCAAAATTCTGCCGCCTGATTCAGCCATCTCACCCTGCCTCATTATAGAACCGCCCCTGGCATGAGAGAGCATGTGTGTGTGAGAGCATGTGTGAATGAGAGAGCATGTGTGTGTCTGTGAAAGGATGTGTGTATGAGAGGGAGCATGTGTATCTGTGAGAGCATTTGTGTATGAGAGAGCATATGTGTGTCTGTGAAAGGATGTGTGTATGAGAGAGCGAGCATGTGTGTCTGTGAGATCATGTGTGTGAGAGAGAGGGAGCCTGTGTGTATGAGATAGTGACCATATGTGTATGAATGTGATTGAAATAGGCCAGACAGGTTGCCAGTGCACCCATCCTGCTGGCAACTGAAGAAAGAAAGAGGCCAGACAGGTTGCTGGCGCATCCATCCTGCTGGCATATGAAGATTGAAAGAGGCCCAACAGACCACCGGTGCACGCATCCCGCCAACAGCTGAAAAATGTTGTGGGGCCAGCGCCACCACATCTCAACCCACTGGCAGCATGAGAAAGGAGGAGGCCACAGTACCTCCCCATCCTCACAGATTCTAGCATGTGTGTGTGACTGAGAATGAATATGTATTTGAGAGGAGAAAGATAGTGTGCCCCCTCCTAATCCACAGCAATCTCAAGGTGACTGGAAATTAAAAATTCCCAGGGCAATTTTTTAATCCTTGTTAGTTTTAATTATTGACTTATTTTGTTGTGTAGGAGGTGGATCCTTGGGCTGCGGTGGGATTGACACAACCCGTAAGCGAGGGCCTAGGGTCCCCACCATCAGCAGGTGGAGTGGGCTGAAGCTGGAGGCCACTGAAGCTTCACCTATACCAGCCCACGTTCCCCTAGGGTTGAGCCTTCGGGTGCCGAGGCCGGCAGGATTTAGGCAGGCCTCGAGGTTGGGTATCAGTAGTAGCTGGTTCAGCCCAGAGATAGCAGCCAGCAGGTGGCGTGATCCTATCCCGGACAGGATGCGGAACGGAAACCCAGGCACCAGGGAACAGGAGGATACTGAAGGTGCCTGAGCAAAGGAAGGCCGAAGCCTTAATAGTCCGTGTCCAGAGGATAGGGACAGAGGCGTCACTGTCAAACGTGAGTAGAAGCGGGCGGCACTTGGAAGGTGTAGCAAGCAATGTGGAACTCAAGACAGTCTGAGGCAAAGTCATACGTAGCAAAGTTCAAGGCATGGAGAAAACAAGCGTGGTCAGATGTAGCAATGGTCAGGGCACGGAGAAGGCATGCGTGGTCAGGCGTAGCAGAGGTCAAGGCACGGAGAAGGCAAGCGTGGTCAGGCTTAGCAGTGGTCAAGGGACGGAGAAGGTAGGTAGGTGAAGTCAGGCGAAGCAGTGGTCAGGCTTGGAGAAGGCAGGTAGGCGAAGTCAGGCGAAGCAGTGGTCAAATCCAGGAAGTCAATCAAACACAAGATGAGACGAACAGCAGAACAGGAACCAGGAACCAGGAACTTAGAGAATCAGGAACACGAACAAACAAGTATTGCAGCAACGAGCACTCGGAAACCAGGAACAGGAGACCTGTTGCAAAGGCGACACTGAGGAGCGCGGCCTGAGTATTTATGTGCTGAAGGACCTGACGTCAGCATCCGGGTCTGCGGCCAGGTTCCCGCAGCGGGCCCTTTAAATTATTCACTGATGCTTGCGCGCCTAGGGAGGGGCGTGGCGCTGCCCGTAGCGTCTCTCCGCGAGGCCCGTGAGAGGCCCGAGGAGTGGAGGCATCCTGGCTGGAGGTCCCGGGAAGCGGAGCAGGGCCAGAAGTTCTGGCGGGAGTCCAAGGTCAAGACTGGCGGCCCATTGCTGCCAGCGACAAGGAGCTGGAGCCTGAAACTTGTGCAGAGAGGTGAGAGGACCGCACCATGGGGCTGCCGCAGGCAGCGAGCATAACATATTTGATGTATCTGATGATTTCAAATATTTTATTGGTGTTTGGGAAATTTAAAAATAATTTATTAGATTTTAATTATTGGATGTTCTGTATATCAGCTGTTTTGAAATATTCTTTTTATTAGTATGGTTTTACTATTATAGATATTTTATATTTCTTGATTGTATTGTTTGATGTTTTATGAGGTATGCGATGTTTTTGTTTTTCCATTGTTGCATTGTAGTTTCCAGTTCAGTTTTTGTCTGTGCATTTGTATTTTGAAGTCGATGTTCAAGTTAGATTTGCTATGATTTCTACTTGTCTATTGGCTGTTGCAAACTGGCTGCAGGGTAATACTCTAGTATTGAACTTAAAGAAGTCCGAGACCCTTTGGTTTTCATGTAAATCTCAACCAGAGGGTTTGCCTATTTTTTCAATTGGGGGGTGACAATATCAGTTTTGTTGATCAAGTTTGCAGTTTGGGGTTTTATTTAGATCCATCATTAAATTTTAAAAAGCAAATTAATAGTGTTATCCCTTCAGGCTATTTCAAGTTAAAACAACTTAGACACATCAAGCCCTTCATTGAGCAAATAGATTTTCGTACATTAGTCCAGGCTTTTATTCCGACTGCTCTGGACTATGGCAGTTCATTATATTTGGGGATTCCTAGGGATAGGTTAAGAGCTTTACCGCTTTTGCAGAACTCTGAAGCCAGGTTGGTTTTGAATGCCTCTCAACGAGAGCATGTTACACCGTTTTTATTCCAGCTTCACTGGCTACCTGTGGAACAGAGGGTCAAGTTTAAAATCCTGACTCTCATATTTAAAATCGATTCATGGTTTGGCCCCAAAATATATAACCGATTTATTTAATGTGTATGTTCCATCTAGAATGTTACATTAATCTTCTAGGAAACTGCTAGAGTTGCCTTCTGTGAGGGAAATTCATTATCAAGACACTAGATTTCAGCAGTTGTCATTTAGGGGTGTTACCCTTTAGAATGATTTATCTGATGAATTATGGGATTTATCGGAATTTAAAATATTTCGTAAATATGTTAAAGCAATTTTTATTTATTGAAGTGTTTTCTGACTAATGTTAATATTTTAGTTTTTAATGTTATAAGAACATAAGAACATAAGATATTCCATATTGGGTCAGACCAAGGGTCCATCAAACCCAGTATCCTGTTTCCAACAGTGGCCAATCCAAGTCACTGGTACCTGGCAAGTACCCAAACATTAGATAGATTACAAGCTACTATTGCTTATTAATTACCTTCATAGCAGTTTATGGATTTATCCTCTAGGAACTTATCCAAACCTTTTTTAAACCCAGTTACACTAACTGCTGTAGCCACATCCTCCGGCAATGAATTCCAGAGCTTAACTATGTGTTGAGTGAAAAAGAATTGTCTTCAATTTGTTTTAAATGAGCTACTTGCTAACTTCATGGAGTGCTCCCTGGTCCTTCTATTATCTGAGAGAGTAAATAACTTTACATTAACTTGTTCAAATCCTTTCATGATTTTTTAGACTTCTATCATATCCCCCCTCAGTTGTCGCTTCTCCAAACTGAACAGCCCTAACTAACTTCTTTAGCCTTTCCTCATAGGGCAGCCATTCCATGCCCCTTATCATTTTGGTCGCCCTTCTCTGCACTTTCTCCAGTGCAGCTATATCCTTTTTGAGATGCGGTGACCAGAACTGCACACAGTATTCAAGGTGCGGTCTCACCATGGAGCGATACAGAGGCATTATGACATCCTCCATTTTATTTGCCATTCCCTTCCTAATAATTCCTAATAATTCCTTCTTATTTGCTTTTTTGATCGTCACAACACACTGGGCTGACGATTTTAAAGTATTATCCACTTTGATGCCTAGATCTTTTTCCTGAGTGGTAGCTCCTAATATGGAACCTAACATTGTGTAACTACAGCAAGGGTTATTTTTCCCTATATGCATCACTTTGCACTTGTCCACATTAAACTTCATCTGTCATTTAGAAGCCCAATCTTCCAGTCTCGCAAGATCCTCCTGCAATTCATCACAATCTGTTTGTGATTTAACTACTCTGCATAATTTTGTGTCATCTGCAAATTTGATCACCTCACTCATTGTACCTTGTTCCAGATCATTTATAAATATATTAAAAAGCACCTGTCCAAGTAGAGATCCCTGAGGCACTCCACTGTTTACCTTTTTCCACTGAGAAAACAGACCATTTAATCCTACTCTCTGTTTTCTGTCTTTTAACCAATTTGCAATCCACAACAGGACATCGCCTCCTATCCCATGACTTTTTAGTTTTCTTAGAAGCCTCTCATACGGGACTTTGCTGAATGCCTTCTGGAAATGCATTGTTACTGTTTGAGTCTGGCAGTTAGGGTGTTATGGTATGGCAGGCTTCCTACAGGTCCCACCTACAATTTTTGCAGGATTTTGTAATATACAATGTTCCTGGTAGTAGAGGGAGTTTTTGTTGCTGTTAACGAGGTGACACCCAAATTTTATTATTATTTTTTAATGGTGAGTAGTAAGGGGAAGTGCCATTGTTCTGCTCTGTACGTGAATTATTTTTGTGGTGGTTTTCTTAGATGGTTGAAACCGGCCAGGGGTTTCTTTGTTGCGTGCAAGGCCCTTCTGTCTAGAAATGCCACTGACATTCATGCCCAGCACTTTGTGACAATGGTGCAAAATGTTTGTAGCGGTGCCTCTTGCTTTAGGAGTTGGAGAGTCCTATCTTTTCATGTATGGAATTTGGTAATAGGTAGGTGTGGAGAGAGCCATTGGGGACCCCCCCCCCCCCCAAGATTAAACTCACAAGTGGTTTCACAGATGATTTTCTTAAAAAAACCAAAACAAAACCATATTGGGGGTAGGGTTGGGAGGGATATGTGCACTAAACCTCTCTCCACATCTCCCTTTTATGTGGGCCTGTGTGGTAACTCGAGCGGTAGCGTTTTGCTACCAGCCAGAGGAAAAAGGCAGCAGACTCTGGCTCTTCCTCCAATGCATTTTATTTACAATGAAAACACACAGTGCAAAACAAAACAGACAAATTAGGAAGCTCACCTTGACATTCAGGTATCTCACAAATACTCCATTTCATACATAGCAGGTCTTAGCATATTCCTGGTTCCTGCCATGTCCCTGGGGCCTCTCTAACCCTTCTGGCCCTGCCAATTTATGTTAGGCTGTCCCTGGGCCCAGAATCCCTTGCGGAGCTGCTCCTTAAGGAAGACTCGGCTAGATCTCTGTGGCTGGATCCTTAAAGCAGTTTGAGCGAGTTTCCAGTATTCTCCCTCACAGCCTGTTTCAAATTTCCCTCTTTCCCCCTTCTCTATCAGTCTCTCTCTCTCTCTCTCTGCTTCCCCCTCTCTCCTTCCACTAGTCCATCCTGCAAGTCTCTCTCTTTCCCCCCTCCACAATTCATCCCCACCAATCTCTCTCCTCCCCCTCCACCAGCCCATTGCCAGCAGTCTCTCTCCCTCTCTTCCAGTCCATCCCCACCAATCTCTCTCTCTCTTTTCTCCCCCACCAGTTCCTCTCTCTATCTCCCTCCACCAGTCCATCGCCACGAGTTTGTCTCTCTCTCCAGATCCAGCTGTGTGGCTGCCTGTAGTTTCACCATGTAAGTTATTTAATATAAGTACATTCTTACACATTTACTGCTGTGCTTTGCAATTGTATGTATTCCATTTATATCAATAACCATTATTTAGTAAGTTTTATATATTATGAATGAGCCTGGTGTGCATATAATTATTTCTTTATTATTATTACAGTAATTACTTTTCTATATACGGCATATTAACTGCAGGTAAAAATGAAAGGGAAGCATTTCGGGGTCCGAGAAAATTTTGGAGGTTGAAAAGGGCTCCACACTCCCAAAATGCCTGGGAACCACAGGCTTAGAGTACTGTATTTTTGTTACATTTTGCAGCTCGTTGGAAGCCCTGCAAGCCTTGGCATTCATCTACGATGCCTCCCGAACGCAGGCCCCAGCCATGTCAGCGGCTCCATTGCCACGCACGGAAGCCCTGCTCCTGCTCACTCCTGTGCTCCCTCTAGGCATGTGTGCATGGCGCACAGTACCTCTTAAAGGGCCAATGGCTGGAAATCCAGACCTGTCACCTACAGATGACGACCACACTCCACCTATATAAGGATACCCTGGACTTTCAGAGGGCACCTCAGCAACGGGTCGCCTGCTGTTGTGTCTGTCGCTGCTCGACGCCCTCACTCCGCCCTCTCTACCTCTGTGGCGACTCCCTCCGGGTCTGATGGACGGTTTGCTGCCGCAGCGTCTCCTTGCTGTCTCCCTCCGGCGTCCCCGGACCGGCACCATGCTGCGGATCCGCCATGTTCCTGATGACATAGGGCGCGCGCTCCCATTGATGTACCAGCAAGGGCGCGAACCTCAGGGGCGTCCCCTGAAATGACGTCATCCGCTTCCAATATAAAAGGTCTCAGTATTCGCTAACGAATTGAGTTAGCAAGGACTTCCGGACAAGGACTCAAACTCGCTATGGACTGTCCAAGCTACTCTGCCTCCTCGGACTTACCAGGGGTACCCGCTCCTCGGGGACCTCGCTCTCTTTTCTCTATTTCAGATTGCAGATAGGAACCGGTACTCGCTCCTCGAGGGCCCATGTTCCTGGACACTCTGAAGATTCTCTACTGCCTGGAAGCTATTACAGATACAGACAATTGTGAGTTACCATCGCTCTCTCAGAGCTTTCCCTGGAATCAGGTACTCGCTCCTCGAGGGCCTAACCCTTTCCAGCTACTGAGCTTCCTTGAGACCTTATGTGAGTTTTGTCATCTAGAACTGGCTATGTATACAGCATACCCTGGCTACTCACTACCTATAGTTTCTCTACAGCTCAGCAACCCTGGATCGTGGTTCCAGTACCTGAGGGACTTCAGCCCTGCCGGGCATATCAGCTCACTACTGCCACCTCTTGTGGTTCTACTAACCTGTCTAATAAAAGAATTATCTGTGTCTGTCTCCATACCCAAGCCTAGCCCGTGGTTCCTCTCAGGATATCCTCTTGGGGGCGCTGTCATCTGCCGTCGGCCCAAGGATCCACCATTTTACATTTCTCTACAGCTGAGTGCCCTCTCCAAGCACCCCGCTGGTAACAGATTGTTATCTACTTCCTCTACAGGAGCTGAGCATATCAGATGGTTAACTCCTCCGCAGTTCCATACAGATTGCTAACACTGCCCACAGAGCATAACAGTTTGCTAACTCCTCCCTCCGCGGGAGCTAGTTCATAACAGATTGCTAACTCCTCCTTCTCAGGAGACGTATTCATAATAGATTGCTAACTCCTCCTCCTATAGGAGTATCCAGCAGCAGATCTACAACAGATTCACAACACCTGCTTCGTGTATGTAGAATGAATTGCTGCTTCTCCTGTATTCCTGATCTTGTTCCTGAGCCTGCCTTGTCTTTCCAGCTCAGCCTGCCTTGTCTCCTCCTGTCTGGTCATCCTCCTTGCCTTCTTCACCTACCCTCAGACTGACCTCTGGATTGACTGTCGCCTAGACTCTGACCATTCTTGTCTTCTGCCTGCCTTTGACCTCAGCCTGGATTCTGACCATTCTTGTCTCTGACCTCCCGCCTGCCTGATTCTGTCTCCCGCCTGCCTGATTCTGGACCTCTTGCCTTCTCCTAAGAGACTCTCGCCTAAGACCTGCCAACCCCCAGAACCTGAGGGCTCAACCCAAGGGGAAAGAGGTTGGTATAGGTGAAGCTCCTGACCAGTCTCTTCCCAGCTGTCTTTGAGGACCTAAAGGGCCCTCCCTGTAGGTTGAGCCAACCTCACCACAGCAGCCAGCGTCCATGAATCTTACAATTGTCTTCAGATGTTGCCTCTATTGTTGAAGAGAAAGGATGCACAGTTTTTTAAGCCTCATATTACTACTTTTATAAGGAAAAATAATACGGCAAGCAGGGGCAGATTGCAAGAAAATATCAGCCCAGGGGATTTTTATTCAAAACTGGCCCTCAAGGTATCTGTCTGAATCCCTTGTGCTTTTTCTCTGCAGCATGTGTTTCAACAGTTCCCAAAAGTACATCAAATTGACCCTTCATAGGTATATCATGTGACCTGGAGCCTGGCAGAATTGAGCCAAACCAACAAATATGTCACTTTTTCTAAATAACTAAGTCATAGAACACACCCTAGACCAGAGATGAGCAAACGGAGCTGCGTGCCCTCTTCCATCCATGCAATCAGTTGCCATCCACCCACAAGTCTGGTTACATCTCTCATAATTTTAATTCTTGGATTCCTGGTCTGGTATTAAAGTCTCTTGCCAACCAATCAGCTCTTGAACCAGTTGCCAAGTAATGTGACAACCACACTGCCAGCCAGTGTCAGACACACACAGTCTCTCAGACACAAAGACACTCACACACACACACTCTTGCTCACAGTGAGTTCATCATAGAGAAAGCAAATGTTGCTTACCTGATGTAACAGGTGTTCTCACAGGACAGCAGGATGTTAGTCCTCACAAATGGGTGACATCGAGGATGGAGCCCACCACGGAAAACTTCTGTCAAAGTTTAAACAGAACTTTGACTGGCCCCTACTGGGCATGCCCAGCAAGGCACTGACCCTGCAGCCAGCAGGGGTCTCCCTTCAGTCTGATTTTCAAAGCTACAGGCAGTGCCTAGAAAGTAAGAATAAAACGAACCCAACACCGCGGGGAGGCGGGCGGGTTTCGTGAGGACTAACATCCTGCTGTCCTGTGAGAACACCTGTTACATCAGGTAAGCAACATTTGCTTTCTCACAGGACAAGCAGGATGGTTGTCCTCACAAATGGGTGAGTACCGAGCTGAGGATGTCCCGACTTGCACCAAATGTACCCAACGGTGTGCAGCAGGCACAATAAGTGAGGAGAAATTTGGGAAAGGGCATCCGCACCCAACCGGGTAGGTGGAAGGGTGTTGGTACATCAGGTTGGAAAAAGGTTACGCAAGACAGACTGGCCGAAGATGGAGTCCTGTCTTCCAGCCTTGTCCAAACAATAATGGGCTGCAAAGGTATGGAGAGAACTCCAGGTTGCAGCTTTGCAGATGTCAGGAAGCGGCACCGATCGAAGGTGTGCCACTGACGTCGCCATGGCCCTCACAGAGTGTGCTTTAACACGGTCTTGAAAAGGAATGCCAGCTTGCTCATAGCAAAAAGAAATGCAGTCCGCCAACCAGGAAGAAAGAGCCTGCTTACCCACAGGTTGTCCCAACTTATTAGGATGGAAAGAGACGAATAATTGAGTGCTCTTCCTATGGGAAACTGTACGGTCTAGGTAAAAAGCTAGAGCTCGTTTACAGTCTAGGGTATGCAGGGTCTGCTCTCCAGAGTTGGAGTGGGGCCTGGGAAAAAAGATAGGTAGTATGATGGATTGATTGATATGAAACTCAGAAACTACCTTAGGTAAAAATTTAGGGTGCGTGCGGAGTACTGCCCGGTCCTGCAGGAGCTTAGTGTAAGGCGGATAGGTAACTAGGGCCTGTAATTCACTAACCCTGCGAGCTGAAGTAATAGCCAAAAGGAATAACACTTTCCAAGTGAGATATTTAAAGTCACAGGAGTGCAGAGGTTCGAAAGGAGGTTTCATAAGACGACCAAGAACCAGGTTAAGGTCCCAGGATGGGGCCGGAGGACGCAAGGGCGGCTTTAGATGGAGCAAGCCCTTAAGAAAGCGTGTTACTAGGGGTTGTACTGAAATAGGATTACCCCCAATACCCTTATGGAAGGCGGCTACCGCACTGACATGCATTCTGATAGAAGAGGTTTTAAGACCTGATTCAGAGAGATGCCATAAATAGTCCAAAAATTTGGGGATTGGACAGGAAAGGGGATCAAGGGACTGAGAAGTGCACCATGATGTGTACCTTTTCCATTTGTATGAGTAAGACTTTCTTGTGGAAGGCTTTCGTGAAGCTATCAGGACCCGAGAAACGGAATCTGAGAGGTTGAAAGGCTGAAGGACTAACCTCTCAACATCCATGCCATCAGGGACAAGACTTGGAGGTTGGGATGGAGGAGGCATCCGTCGTTTTGAGTGAGCAGATGCGGGTCCTTTCCCAGAGGAATGTGCCTGCGGATGGAGAGATCCTGGAGTATTGGAAACCATACTTGGCGTGGCCAGTAAGGTGCTATCAGGATCATGGTTCCTCCGTCCTGGCGTAGCTTCACGAGAGTCTTTGACACAAGAGGGAGTGGAGGGAATGCATAGAGCAGACCGGTTGTCCACTTGAGGGAGAATGCATCCCTCGGCCGAGAGTGCTGGCTCCGAATGAGAGAGCAGTAATCGTCCACTTTGTGGTTCTGAGGGGACGCAAAGAGGTCTATGCGGGGAGAACCCCACTTGTGAAACAGAGAGGTCGCTACCAGAGGATCGAGTGACCACTCGTGTGGGTGGAAGACACGGCTCAGCTGGTCTGCCAATACATTGTCTACTCCCGGCAGGTAAGTGGCCCTGAGGTACATGGAGTGGGAGAGGGCTTCCGCCCAGATCTGCGCAGCTTCCTGACACAGAAGGAAGGAGCCTGTGCCTCCCTGCTTGTTTATGTACCACATGGCCACTTGGTTGTCCGTCTGGATTAAGATTATCTGATGAAAGAGATGATCTTTGAAAGTGCGGAGCGCATAGCGGATTGCTCGAAGTTCCAGGAAATTGATCTGGTGTTCGGCTTCCTCTTTGGACCATAACCCTTGGGTTTGAAAGTCGTCCACATGGGCTCCCCAACCGATGTGAGAAGCGTCGGTGGTTAGGATTACTTGCGGATCCGGTGGAAGAAAAGGTAAGCCCTGAAGGAGGTTGACCTGAGTCGTCCACCAGGTTAAGGATAGGCGCAGCGCTTGTGTGACTGTGACTATGGAGGATAGAGGCTGAAAAGCTTGAATCCATTGGTGTCGTAGAGTCCATTGTGTTACTCTCATGGCTAGTCGGGTCATGGGAGTGACTTGAACCGAGGATGCCATGTGCCCTAGGAGAATGAGGAACTGGCGAGCCGTGGCAGTGTGTTGAGACTGGAGCTGGCGAGCCAGGGACATTAGGGTGTGGACCCTCTGAAGAGGAAGGTAAGCCTTTGCCTGTAAGGTGTCCAAGTCTGCCCCAATGAAGGATAAGGTTTGAGACGGGACTAAGCAAGATTTCTCGTAATTGACGAGAAACCCTAAGGAAAGGAGTGTTTGAATTGTCAATTTTAGGGAGGATTGAGCTATCTGTTGGGTGGAGGCCCTGATTAGCCAATCGTCCAGGTATGGGTAGACGTGGACACCTTCCTTCCTTAGGAATGCTGCTACCACTACGAGACATTTGGTAAAGACTCGTGGGGCAGAAGCTAGACCGAAAGGGAGGACACGGTATTGATAATGGTCGTGGCCTACTAGAAACCGCAGATATTTGCGATGGGATTGTGTGATCGCAATGTGGGTATAAGCGTCCTTGAGGTCGAGAGAGCACAGCCAATCCCCTCTTTGTAGCAGAGGGAGCAGCGCGCCTAGGGTTACCATTTTGAACTTCTCTTTTTGAAGGAATTTGTTGAGGGCTCGAAGGTCCAAAATGGGACGTAGTCCCCCTGATTTATTTGGTATTAGGAAGTATCTGGAATAGAATCCCTTGCCTCGTTGAGAGGGAGGAACGGGTTCTATAGCATTTGATTGCAGAAGAAGGGATACTTCCTGTTGTAATTGAGTCAAATGGGTGGATAGACTCCACGCTTGAAGAGGCGGGGAGTCTGCCGGAAGAGTTATGAAGTTGAGGTGGTAACCCTGTGCGATAATTGTTAGCACCCACTGATCTGAGGTGATCTGCAACCAAGGTTGTAGAAAATGGTACAGTCGACCTCCTACAGGGATGTCCGGAAGAGGGGTTTGGCATGTGTTCCCTACAGGGGAGTCAAAGGCCAGCCGCAGGCCCAGGAGGAGGGGCTACAGTAGGCCTTTGTTTCCTAGGCTGACGCGGCTGAGGCCTAGTAGAGGATCGAGCTGGACGAGGCCTGGCCGATGGAGGGTAATAACGGCGTGGTCGAAAGAATGACTTCTTAGAGTCTTTCTTTTGCGGTTGCTTAGAGGTCAGCTCAGGTGGGACAGATGAGAGTTGTTTCAACGTCTCATGGTGGTCTTTTAACTCCGCCACAATCTGCTGAATTTGCTCTCCAAACAAATTATCGCCTAAGCAAGGTAAATCAGCAAGACGATCCTGAACCTCTGGGCGAAGGTTGGATGATTTTAACCAAGCCCAACGTCTGGCTGAGATGGCTGTGGCTGAAACTTTTGTGGAAGCATCGAATATGTCGTAGGCAGTCCTAATCTCGTGCTTCCCTGCCTCAAATCCCTTGTGAAGAAGGGCTTGAAGCTGCGGTTGGTATTGGTCTGGCAACGTGTCAGCATAGTCTTGCATCTGCTTAAGGATGGCTCTGTTGTACTGAGTCATGTAAAGTTGATATGAAGCTATGCGTGAAATCAACATAGCTCCATGATAGACTTTTCGTCCAACACTATCTAGGAACTTGTTGTCCCTGGTAGGTGGGGTAGAAGAGTGTGGCTTAAGACGCTTGGCCTTCTTCTGCGCGGACTCAACCACAACAGAGCGATGATCCAGTTGAGGTTTTTGGAAACCTGGTGCTGACTGGACAAGGTAGGTGGAGTCAGCTTTTTTGTTAACTGGTGACACTGATGAAGGAGATTCCCAGTTTTTCTTGAGCAGATCCAAAAACACCTGGTGTATAGGGATGGAAGCGATGATTTTTGGAGCATCCAGAAATTGAAGGAGTTCCATCATCTGGTGTCTGTCATCAGCTTCAGATTGTAGTTGAAAAGGTACAACTTCTGACATCTCTTTCACAAAATTAATGAAAGATAGATCCTCAGGAGGAGATCTTTTTCTACTCTCTGTAGGAGATGGTGGCGAAGGTAAATCTGTGTCAGAAGATGTATCATCATCATCACCCCAGGTATCGTAGGGATCAAGTGGGGCTTGCAGCCCTGATGGACCTGGCTGAGGCTCTGAAGGCATCGATGGAAACCGAGGTGGAATCGGTGCCGTAGGTGGAACCAGAAATGGCATCGATGGCTTCGGTGCTGCCGATGGAATCGGTGCCTGGCGTGGAATGGATGGAACCGAAGGATATATCGGTGGAGATATACCAGAAGGCACCGATGGAACCACCCCGGAAGGAGGAATCCGGAACGGTGTTTCTCCTGCCGATGAAAATCCAGTCGGAGACGGTGGTGTTGTTGATGGTACTGGAATCACCGATGGAAGTGCCGTCATAAGCGCCTCCATGCGGCTCAGTAGCGGTGCTATCGCTTGTATCAACGGCTCGGTGGTCGGTTCCCTCCTCGGTGGCGAAGCCGGTGCCGGTGTCGGTGCCGGGGGCGGCACTGGAACCGGTGCCGGAGACGGTGCCGATGGAGGTTGCAATTTCTTCATCGCTTTCTCGATGGCCTCCTGGACCAGCCGGTCCAGTTCTGCCCGGAGACCAGGGGTAACCATACCCGGCTCGACGGGAGAGGGAGGCTGAGGCAGGGCCGGAGGGACCACCGTAACCGGTGGGATCACGGCCCCCGCACCCCGGGAGGGTGAGGGTTTCCTCGATGCCGGCGAACGAGACGTGGAGGGTGTCCGGTCTGTTCGCGGCTTCTTTGTCGGTGGCTCGGCTTGAGCAGAGGTCGATGGCTGTGGATCCTCGACAGGCCGAGACTTGTGCCGTCGATGGTGGTGCTTTTCCTTCCGATCCCCTCGCCCATCCGGGGAAGGGACGGGAGTCGACGGCCGAGAAGCGATCGATGGCGGACGGTCACCGGAGGGTTGACGATGATGGTACAACTTCGACGGTGCCGGTTCCGATGACGTCGATGCTATCGATGGCGTTGGGGTGGGTGCATGGAAGAGGAGCCCCATCTTCTCCATCCTGGCCTTGCGACCCTTGGGTGTCATTAAGGCACACTTGGTGCAAGTCAGGACATCATGCTCACTACCCAAACACATTACACAAACCCTGTGGGGGTCTGTGATGGACATAGTCCGGGTACAATCCGGACAACGGCGGAACCCCGTTGCCATGGCCTGAAGCCAAAATTTAGGCTGGGGATCGGTAAGTGCCAACAGGCCTCAAGGGCCAAAATCGACGGTAGTCGATGGAAAAAGGCAAAAAACTTACCGGGTTCCGTAAGATGACTAAAAATTTGTCGAAGGGAGACCCCTGAGGGGCAAATTTTCTTAGGAAATTAACTTCCAAATTCCTGTCAGGAACGTGGTTAGAGAGCTCCTTTCACCGCGTGGCAACTGCTGCGCGGAAAAAAGAAGACTGAAGGGAGACCCCTGCTGGCTGCAGGGTCAGTGCCTTGCTGGGCATGCCCAGTAGGGGCCAGTCAAAGTTCTGTTTAAACTTTGACAGAAGTTTTCCGTGGTGGGCTCCATCCTCGATGTCACCCATTTGTGAGGACAACCATCCTGCTTGTCCTGTGAGAAAGTGTGTATATGGGTGTCTTTCTGTGTCAGTGAGAAAGACACCCACATACACACCCTCTCTGAAATACAATTGTCATTGTCCTGTTGCTGTTCAAATGCTCCCACAGTGAGCACCTCTGCTCCAGTTCTGCCACATGATAATCTAAAAGGTTTTTGTTTTCTGCCAGCCCTTCCCTAGCCTGCAGGTGCAATCACCCTCTCCCTTTCTCAGTCCCACTCTCACTCCAGGAGACTCACTGTTTCCACAGCCACTTGACCATTTCAGGAGGAAAGCCCAGCCTACAGAAGCCTCCCCAACACTGCATCGGCATTTCCTCTTGGCTCACCCCATCACTTTTTGTGACTGTAGCTTGCCTCCACTTCTCCATACCCAACCCCCCCAACCCCACCATTCCAGGTCATTCTCTTTGACTGAGTGCTACAGAGTCTGCGGCTTTTATAGTTCCCCAGGCTCTGTTACAGCAGGCCCTAAAACACCAATACACCTGATATTAGGAGAGATCAAGCCAAACTGTTATAGATCCCCACAAAGAAACTACACGCTAGCAGAATACCTCATCTCAGTCACACATGCAGAACCTCACCAAATACAGAATAAAGAGGCAATAAAGTTGAACTAGAAACATGCAAGTAAAAACTGAATTGGAAACCATAACAAGACAGACTCCATATGCAGTGCAATGATAGAAAAGCAGAAATATTACCATTTCTCGTTAAACATCAATACAATAAAATATTACCATTCCTCGTTAAACATCAATAAAATCAAGATGTGATAATAGTAAAGCCATACTCATAAAAAGAATAAATATTTCAAAGCAACTGATGAATAAAACATTGAATGATTAAAAATATATAACATTGATTTTTTGTTTTAATTTTCCAATATTTCAAAAAGCAGACCCATCAAATATCACCCAATAATTAAAAGTAAGGCTAAAAAAAAATCCTTTTAAAAATGGCGATAAGCCATTTGTCAAGCACTGTTATATTAAGGGCATTAAAAGAGCAAATCACCAATTCTGCTTCAGCCCTTGATGAAGGACGTTGTCCAAAACTTGGCCATATTGGGAACATTAAGCAGCTAAGTACAATTTAGTTTAAAACATTTTTGGACTAAAAGGTTTTTCATTATTGTGTGACTTAACACAGCAAGATGTGGACACAGCATAACTTTGGCAGCAGTATAAAGTCTTTTTAAAATACAAATAAAATAAAATGTTTATTGGTGGCACTATTAATACATATGCACAGGGCAGTTGGTGGTGAGTTTATGATTATAAAAGTAACACTATTTTGGTAACTGGGATGGTACCTAAAAATAGTATATATATGAAACTACCACCATCCTTTCACTAAATTTATTTAGAAAACATTGAGTAGATTGTTTCTACCATAAATGTACTTACTAAAGGTTCTTGTTGTTGCGACTGGTCTGCGACGGCTTTGCCCCGCCTGCCTTACTCTTCTTGCGGCTCCTCCCGCTCACCTCGGATTACTGGCTGCCGCGGGGTCTGTCTGCCAACCTCTCCAGCATCCCCGGACCGGTTTTGGTGCTGCCTCCCGCCATGCTCCTCCAAGGTACCTTAGGGCACGCGCACGCATGCCACCCTCATCTTTATTTCCTCATTGACGCGAACCTCAGGGGCGTCCCCCTGAGATGACGTCACGCTGCCTGGATATTTAAGCCTACTTCTTTTGCTAGCTAATCGAGTTAGCAACTACTTGGATTACTTCGGATGGGATTCGCTCTCCGTACCGAAGCTACTCTGCCACTCCAGCGCTATCTGGAACTCTTACTGCTAACGGGGTACCCGCTCCTCGGGGGCCTCTTCTGCTTCTTTCAAGTGCTATCAGGAACCGGTACTCACTCCTCGAGGGCCCATGTTCCCTGAGTCGCTGCCTGCATCTTCAAACCTTTCTACTTGGAAGACTTCACTAACAGTATCCATCTGTGAGTACAACTACCATCTATTCCACAGTACTGCTTCCCTGGAACCAGGTACTCGCTCCTCGAGGGCCTGCCCTCTGTTCCAGTGCCAGACCTCTCGTCTAGTGGAACCACTGTGTGAGTACAATACCACTGAGTCTCCCTGCTCTAAGGGATCAGGTACTTGCTCCTCGAGGGCCTGCTCTCCCTGTCTCAGAGCTTTACCAATTCTACCTGGGACTCTGTATATTCTCACTGTGTACTCATAACTTTCAGTCTCCTTCCACTACAGCACAGCCAAGCAGAGGATCCGCAGTTCCAGCTTCCTGTGGAAGACCTGCCCAGCCGGGCTCAACATCTACTACTCACTACTGCCACCTCTGGTGGTTTCCAAAACTGTTTAAATAAAGATTCAAATCTGTGTTTGTGTGTCCAGAGTCTAGCCTGACACCGTGGTCCCTCATGGGACTGCCCCCCCGTGGGCGTGGTCAGCTGCCACAGTGTCCAAGGATCCACCCAAAGACCAATAATCATAACACTTGTTTATGGTTGTTTGATTAGTAATTAACCTATGGAGAGGCAAGTTTTGATATTTTAGGTATGTTTAAATAAAAAAGCAGACAGAAGGACAATACCAGAGAAGCTCCTAAGCAGGAGTTATGGATTGGCCAACAAAGTCCAGAGGGGAGGCAGACTGAGACAGAGAAATACTCATTCTGGCACACAGCTTGGCACACAGATGTAGCAATTCTCCCCCCAAAGAAATGGGGAGGGGGAAAAAGACCTGCCATGTGGCAGAACCCCACCCTGAATAAGAGAGGGAGGGGGAAAAGTCCCGCAATGTAGCAAGGCCTTCCACCCACCACGTGATTATGCATAAGCTTATGTATATTTATCAGCTGGAAAGAGTAAGACAGGGGGGTAAAGAAGAAGCAGGGAACGAAACCCGAGAAGGAACCCGAAACCAGTGAAACTCTAAGGGTGACCCTGGAAGCAAATAACCCTCTGAAGGTTGAGAAAGCAAAACCCTGTGGCGAAGCAGACCTGAAAATGAAAGGGGAGCCTGAAGCAGACCAGCACTCCCTGCTGTTGAGGAGGGCAAAGACCAGGTGTGGCCAGGAGACCACAGAGAGGCGACCCCCTGCCCAGGTGAGGAGAGTGACATGGAGTCTGAGACAGTGAGGGGCGAGAGCAAGCCCAGATAGCCCAACAAGTACCAGAGCCAGAAGCAAGTCTCCTTCCGGGATCGCCTGCCCACTCTGCCAATACCAAACCCAGGAAACAAACCTCACCCCTGCCCACATTCTCCAGACCTCCAGCCAGTGTTGGATTAGTGGACTCTTGAGCCGGCTGGGACAGATGATGATGCACTGTGGGAAGACCCACAGTGGATGTCGAAGCTGGGAGGCGGCACAGGGCAGGAGACCGGAGGGATCTTCACCACTGGAAGTCTGCAGTCCCCCCAGGAGGAGCCCATGAGGACCCAAGCCGCTTGGACTTAGGCGAGGCCTCCTGAATGTAGCAGAAGCAGGACACTGAGAACAAGTAGAAGTCACGGACCAGGAACTGAAGCTGAAGTCAGAAGCCAGCAGAAGAGCCAAAGTCAGAGGCCGGAGGATGAGCTGAAGTCAGAAGCCAGTGGACGAGCCAAAGTCAGAAGCCAGTGGACGAGCCGAAGTCAGAAGCCAAAGTCAGGAACCAGGAACAGCAACTAGCAAGCTCTGGAACAGAGAAAACCTCGTTGCAAGGCAAGGAGTAGACCTAGATGCAGGGTTTAAGCGTCTGACGTCACCCCAGGCTGTGCTGTTCCTTCCTGTGCTGACCCCTTTAAATGTGGAACCCCTGCGCGCACACGTGTCTAGGGGGCAGGGCCAGCCACGGAGCATCGGCTGCGTCTCCCTCGAGGAGGGAGCGCCTCCGGCAAAAGCCAGGGAGGCCACAAGGATGCCGCAGCAGCCTGGACCGTCCCCGAGCTAGGTGGAGGGACCGGGGCATGGCCCGGGACCGCAACAGTACCCCTCCTCCTACACCCCATCCCCGGGGGCTTGGGCTTCGCAGGGTGATCCAAGTGGAACTGGTGAAGGAGAGTCTTATCTAGGATGTTAGAGGACGGCTCCCACGTATTCTCCTCAGGGCCATACCCCTCCCAGGAAAGGAGGTACTCCCATGTACGATGGTGGAACCATACATCCAACACGTCCTTCACGTCTTGTTCAGCTGCTGAGTTGGTGGGCTCAGGAGGCTTGTTGTGGAAAACAGACATGTGGCAGAACCCCTCCCTCTCTTATTCAGGGTGGGGTTCTGCCACATGGCAGGTCTTTTTCCCCCTCCCCATTTCTTTGGGGGGAGAATTGCTACATCTGTGTGCCAAGCTGTGTGCCAGAATGAGTATTTCTCTGTATCAGTCTGCCTCCCCTCTGGACTTTGTTGGCCAATCCATAACTCCTGCTTAGGAGCTTCTCTGGTATTGTCCTTCTGTCTGCTTTT
This sequence comes from Rhinatrema bivittatum, assembly GCF_901001135.1. Taxonomy (NCBI): domain Eukaryota; kingdom Metazoa; phylum Chordata; class Amphibia; order Gymnophiona; family Rhinatrematidae; genus Rhinatrema; species Rhinatrema bivittatum. The sequence goes on along the minus strand of NC_042622.1, from coordinate 224,897,020 downwards.
TTATTTAAACATACCTAAAATATCAAAACTTGCCTCTCCATAGGTTAATTATTAATCAAACAACCATAAACAAGTGTTATGATTATTGGTCTTTGGGTGGATCCTTGGACACTTGAGGAGAGATACATGGAAGACATTATGGATCTTCAGGGTGGATGGAAGGCATAAGCGGTAGGAAACCGTCCCCACTCGCTCCGCTATGGCGAATGGGCCGATATACCTGGGAGCCAGACACATAGAGGGAATCTGCAATCGGATGTTCTTGGTGCTTAACCACACCTTATTCCCCGGGAGAAAGACAGGAGCAGAACGTCGTAGCCTGTCTGCATATCTCTTCGCCGTAGCGGCCATCTGTCGAAGCCTCTCTTGAGTGGATCTCCAAAGGTCATGTAACTGTCGTGCTGTAAGTTGCACTGCAGGGGACGTAACCGTCAGAGGCAAAGGCAAGGGAGGTTTAAGGCGTTTCCCATAGACCTCCTGGAAGTGAGACATGTTGGTAGCAGAATGTTTATGGCAGTTGTAGGAGAATTCTGCCCATGGCAGTAAAGCCACCCAGTCATCTTGGAGATCTCCCACAAAGGCACAGAGGAAGGCCTTTAAGTTCCGATTCATGCGCTCGGCTTGGCCATTGCCTTGGGGGTGAAAGGCCGTCATAAAGTCTAGTTGAACCCCGAATTTCCTGCAGAGAGCTCTCCAATATTTAGCCGTGAACTGCGGGCCTCGATCTGAAGCAATAAGGAGAGGGAGCCCGTGTAAGCAAAAGATGTGTTGAGTGAAGAGACTTGCGAGCTCGGGTGCTGTTGGTAACTTAGAGAGGGGCACAAAGTGGGCCATTTTCAAGAATCTATCGACTGTACCCGATATCAGTCTTCTCTTCTGAGGGAGGTAAATCCACAATGAAGTCTGTGGACAGATGGGTCCATGGTTCAGTGGGAATGGGTAATAGTAGTAGAAGCCCCCAGGGGCAGCCAGTCAAAGGCTTCTGTTGAGCGCAGGTAGGGCAGGAACTGACGTAAAGACAGACATCCTTCTTGACTTGAGGCCACCAGTAGTATTCAGTCAATAAGTCCAAGGTCCGGGCGACTCCCGAATGACCCGTGATCAATGAGTCATGAGCCCACGACAAAACCTTCTTGCATAGGCGGGCCGGTACTACCGTCTTGCCCGTAGGAACCACGTCTGAAGCAGCAAGAAGGACCTTGGCTGGATCGAGGATGTATTGAGGCGGGTTAGGGCTATCCCCCGTCTCCGTAGTGCGGGAAAGGGCATCTGCCCGAATGTTCTTGGAAGCTGGTCTATATCGGAGGAGAAAGTTGAACCGGCTAAAGAACAGGAACCATCGAGCTTGTCGGGGGTTGAGGCATTGAGCTTGATATAGGAATTCCAGATTCTTGTGGTCGGTATAAACAATCACGGGATGTTGGTACCCTCCAACCACTGGTACCATTCCTCAAACGCCATCTTTATGGCCAGGAGTTCCTTGTCCCCTATACCGTAATTCTTTTCAGCAGGCGAAAACTTCCGGGAGAAGTAAGAACAAGGCAAGGATTTACTGTTGGTGGATATTTGGCTCAGGACGGCTCCTACCGCAAGGTCGGACGCGTCTACCTCCACAGTAAATTGACGCTGGGGATAGGATGATGGAGACAGACGTCCAGAAGAAAGGCTCTCTTCAATTCCTGGAAAGCCCTTAGCACCGCCGGGGACCAGTTTTTTGCATCAGCTCCCTTCTTGGTAAGGGCAGTTGGCAGAGCTACCACTCGGGAGTAATGGGGTATAAACTGGCGGTAAAAGTTGGTGAACCCAAGGAAGCGTTGGAGCGCCTTAACCCTCACTGGTTGAGGCCAATTCTTGATGGCCGCTACTTTCTCTGGGTCCATGTAGAAGCCCGTGGAGGAGATAATATATCCGAGGAAGGGCAAAGGCTCTTGCTCAAACTAGCACTTCTCCATCTTGACAAAGAGACGATTGTCTCGAAGCTTCTGTAGAACTCGTCGAACGTGTATGCGGTGCGTAGCCAGGTCCTTAGAATATATCAGTACATCAACAAGATATACTATGACAGAGGTGTGCAACATATCTCTTAACACCTCATTCATGAGGTTCTGAAACACCGCAGGGGTGTTCCAGAGGCCGAAGGGCTTGACCAAGTATTCATAATGCCCGTCTCTCATGTTGAACACGGTCTTCCACTCGTCGCCTGGTCGTATCCTGTTGCGACTGTCGCTGCCCGACGTCTCCACTACATCCACCTTACCTCTTTAGCGACTCCCTCTTTGCCTGTTGGAAGTTTGGCTGCCACGGCGTCATCTTGCCGTTCCCCTCCGGCGTCCCCAGACTGGCTAGACGCTGCACTCCGCCATGTTTCTCAGCAGCCTAAGGGCGCGCGCGCGGCCCCGACTCAAGTACCAGCAGTGGCGCGAACCTCAGGGGCGTCCCCCTGAGGTGACGTCATCCTCACCGGATATTTAAGGTCTCTGAATTCGCTAACTAATCAAGTTAGCAAAGGTTTACCTAGCTGCCTCCAGGTATCGCTGCAGATGGGATTTGCTCGCCGCATACCTTGCTACTCTGCCTCCTCGGACTTTACCAGGGGTACCCGCTCCTCGGGGGCCTCGCTTTCTCTTTGCTTTTCAGATCGCAGTCTGGATCCGGTACTCGCTCCTCGAGGGCCCATGTTCCCGGACTTGCTACTGAATACCACTTCTGCCAGGAAGTCATCGCTGCCTACAACACCATTGAGTTGCCATCTCTCTCTCAGAGCGTTTCCTGGAACCAGGTACTCGCTCCTTGAGGGCCTACTTCATTCCAGCTCCTGGGCTGCTTCTAAGAGACTATTGTGTGAGAGTTACCATCAAGGTTCTGTTCCTGAACTCTGCATACCCTGCCTACTCACTATATTCAGTTTCTCTACAGCTCAGTTATCCAGGATCGCTGTTCCAGTATCTGAGGGACTACAGCCCAGCCGGGCACTTCCAGCTCACTACTGCCACCTCTGGTGGTTCGATATACTGTTTAATAAAAGAACTAGTGTGTGTCTGTCTCTATACTCTGAGCCTGACCGGTGGTCCCTCTCCGGATCTTCCCCCGGGGGCGTGGTCATCTGCCACCGGCCCAAGGATCCACCCACAACTACCACAAACACTAACAGATTGCTAACTCCATGGATCCGGCACAACTCAATGCCTTGCAGGCCAAACTGGGCCTGGTCCAGAGCATTGTGAAGCAGTAAGATGCCTTGGAGAAACTTACTTCAGCGTTTCATCAGTTACACACACAGAAGGTTCAAGGCACAACTTCCAACCATGAAGGTCAGTTACAGGAGGTAACTTTAAAGACAGCTGTACCACTGGCGGCTCCAATCCGCTTTTCTGGAGAAATCCAGAAGACCCGGGGCTTCTTAAACCAGTGCTGCATGCATTTTGCCTTACAGCCATCTTTATTTTCTGCGGTTCTCTCCAAGACTACCTACATGCCTTGTCTTGGGCATCTACCTTGTGGGAGCACAAGGATCCTATTTTGCAGGACATAGAAGGATTTATGGACTTGTTTAAATCCGTTTTCAATGACCCTGCTCCAACTGCTGCAGCCGGTTCTGCAAGGCAACAGATCATTGGCTGAATTTGCCATCGAGTTCAAAACTCTTGTGGCAGAACTCCGCTGGGACCCCAAAAGTCTCAAGACACTCTTTTGCAGCGGCCTGGATACCCATTTAAAGGACGAGCTGGCTGCTCGCGAAACACCTGACTCGCTGGACGAATTAGTAGCCTTGGCCACTCGGATTGATCACCGGCTCCAGGACAAGGTGAAGGAACTCTGGCCTAAGGTGTTACCTAGGTTGAAACAGGCTAGTGCTATATCTGCACCTCGGATGGTTCCAGTAATTCCTGCTGTTGATAAAGATGAACCGATGCAACTTGGTCATGGACGTTTGACTTCCAAAGAGAGAAGACTTCAGAAGAAGTGCGGCCTCTGCATGTAAAGTGGTCAGCCCGGCCATGATGTCTCTACATGCCCCATTCGTCCGGAAATTGGACAGGACCTAAGTCCTGCAGAAGGACCGTTCTTAGGCCATACTGCGACTTCTCCTCCACTTTCTCTTCCAGTCTCCTTGATCTACGGACCAATCACAGTTCAGACTCCTGCACTGGTGGACTCAGGGGCAGAAGGCAACTTCATCCTAAGATGACTAGTGGAATATTTGAGGATCCCCCTCATCAAGTTGAAAAATCCACTACTGTTATCCTCAATTCGTGGAGAACCCTTACCGGGCGACGTGACTTGCCAAACCGTTCCAGTTACTCTCCACACCGGAGCTCTCCATACGGAATCTCTCTCCTTCTTTGTATTGGAAATGGCCATGCACCCTATTGTCCTGGGGTTACCCTGGTTGTAAGTGCACCAACCCCAATTTGACTGGACATCCTTGGATCTCTCCTGCTGGGGCCCAGAATGTTATGGGAAGTGCCTTAAGGAGATCTCGCCTATTATATGCATGCCTACGACTCCAGCGATGCCAGGACTGCCGCCCCAATACGCATCCTTCGGGGATGTGTTCTCCAAAGAAGCGGCTGATATTCTTCCTCCACATAGGCCCTATGACTGTGCCATAAGACTGAAGCCCAACACTGAGCCACCGAAGGGAAGGGTGTACCCTCTCTCAGCTCGTGAGAATAAAGCAATGTCGGAATACATTGAAGAAAATCTCCAGAAGGGCTTTATCCGACCATCAAAGTCGCCAGCCAACGCAGGCTTTTTCTTTGTGGGGAAGAAGGACGGTACCCTCAGTACCTCGATTACCGAGGTCTAAACGAAATCACGATCAAAGACCGTTACCCCTTGCCATTAATCTCGGAACTGTTTGACCGGCTGCAAGGGGCCACGATATTTTCAAAGCTTGACCTGAAGGGGGCCTATAACCTCATTCACATTCGGAGAGACGATGAATGGAAAATGGCCTTCAATACGTGAGAAGGCCACTTCGAGTATCTAGTAATGCCGTTTGGGTTGTGCAACGCACCCGCCATTTTCCAAAATATGATGAACGACATCTTGCGGGATCTGCTGTATAAGAATGTTGTGGTCTACCTGGACGATATATTAATCTTCTCCCAGGATTTGGACACCCACATTGCAGACGTCAAGCAAGTACTCCACCATCTTCGTGAACACTGGCTGTACGCCAAACTCTCTAAGTGTGAATTTCACAAAGACTCAGTGCCTTTTCTAGGCTACATTGTCTCGAAAGAAGGCTTCCCAATGGACCTTCACAAACTTGAAAGTATCAAGAATTGGTCCCAACCTACCAGCCTGAAAGCTTTAAGGAGATTCCTGGGGTTCATCAACTATTATCGAAGCTTCATAAAGAACTACTCTTCTTTAACCGTACCCTTAACTGCGATGACCCGCAAGGGTGCCAACGCTTCAAAATGGTCAACGGAGGCCATTTCCGCGTTCGAGAAATTAAAGACTGTCTTCTCCACAGAACCGTGCTTGTGGCATCCAGACCCCAACAAGCCCTTTATCGTCGAAGTTGATGCTTCAGATGTGGGTGTAGGGGCTGTGTTAAGCCAAACAGGAGACTTGAAAGCCTTACATCCCTGTTTGTTCTTCTCATGAAGATTTTCTCCTGCTAAGAAAAACTATGGGATCGGCGATAAAGAGCTCTTGGCAATAAAGCTTGCATTCGAGGAATGGCGGCCTTGGCTCTAAGGCACTCAACATCAAATAACCGTATTCACGGATCATAAAAATCTAGAGTATCTCCGCCACGCACAACACCTGAATAACAGACAGGCCAGATGGTCCCTATTTTTTAATAGGTTCGATTTTGTGCTCAAGTTTCGCCCTGGAGAAAGAAACACCAGAGCAGATGCTCTGTCATGCTCTTTTCACTCGGAGGATGTGCTTGATGAGCCACAGCACATTATTGACCCGAAGAAAATCCTCTTGGCATCCACCCAGTCTGTGCCCGCTGGTAAAACCATGGTTCCAAAAAGACTCAGTAAGAAAGTGCTCTTTTGGGCGCACGGTTCCAAGCTGGCTGGCCATCCTGGCCAACCCGTACTCTGCTCAAGATACAGGAGCTATATTGGTGGCCTACTATCAAAAAGGATACCTATTCCTACATGGCATCCTGCACTAATTGTGCTAAGAACAAACCTGCTTCTGGACAACCGTGGGGTCAGATGCAATCACTGCCAGTTCCAGATCGGCCCTGGTCGCACATCGCTACTGACTTTGTAGTCAATTTACCTTCTTCCGGAGGAATGAATACCATCTGGGTGACAGTAGATCGATTTAGCAAGATGGCACACTTTGTGGCGCTCCCTGGCATACCTTCAGCCTTGGAGCTTGCAAAGCTCTTCATAAAGCACATATTCCGCCTCCATGGACTACCTTCTCACATCGTCTCCAACCGTGGGTCTCAATTCACGGCACGATTCTGGAAGGCCTTGTGCAAGTTGTTCAACATCACTCTAGACTATACTTCAGCCTACCATCCCGTAGTCGAATGGCCAAACGGAACGGATGAATCGTACTATGAAGCAGTTAATTCGAGCCTATGTCACGTCACGACAGAACAACTGGGCCGAATTGCTTCCATGGGCTGAATTCGTCATCAACTCTCATCCAGCAACATCTACTGGATTGTCACCATTTGAAGTGGTTTATGGATGTTCCCCAACACCGCCACTTCCACTGAAGCTCAGTGACGTCCCAGCAGCTCAATCCACTGCTGCTGATATTCATAACGCTTTCCACGTTTCACTTCTGAAACCACTCATACTCAGCGAATTTTCTTCTAAACCTCAAGATCCACCTGTCATCTATGCAGAAGACAACTTAGAATTCAAAGCTGAAGAGGTCCTGGATGTCCGTAAAAGAGGCAATACTTTTGAATACCTTCTAAAGTGGGAAGGTTTTGGCCCCAAAGAAAACTCTTGGGAGCTTCAGACCAATATTCTGGACAAAGAGATGCTTCGTCAGTTCCACCTCACACATCCTTCAAAACCCAAGCCTGGTACCCGAATAGGAAATCGCCCTTTGAAGGGGGGTACTGTTGTGACCGTTGCTGCCCGACGTCTCCACAACGCCCACCTTACCTCTTTGGCGACTCCCTGTTTGTCTGTTGGAAGTTTGGCTGCCGCGGCATCATCTCCTCTGGCGTCCCCGGACCAGCTAGACACTGAACTCCGCCATGTTTACCAGCAGCCTAAGGGTGCGCGCTCAGCGCGGCCCCGACTCAAATACCAGCAGTGGCACGAACCTCAGGGGCGTCCCCCTGAGGTGACGTCATCCTCACCGGATATTTAAGGTCTCTGAATTCGCTAACTAATCGAGTTAGCAAAGGTTTACCTAGCTGCCTCCAAGTATCGCTGCGGATGGGATTCGCTCTCCACATACCTTGCTACTCTGCCTCCTCGGACTTTACCAGGGGTACCCGCTCCTCGGGGGCCTCGCTTTCTCTTTGCTTTTCAGATCGCAGTCTGGAACCGGTACTCGCTCCTCGAGGGCCCACGTTCCCGGACTTGCTACTGAATACCACTTCTGCCAGGAAGTCATCGCTGCCTACAACACCAGTGAGTTGCCATCTCTCTCTCAGAGCGTTCCCTGGAACCAAGTACTCGCTCCTCGAGGGCCTACTTCATTCCAGCTCCTGGGCTGCTTCTAAGAGACTATAGTGTGAGTGTTACCATCAAGGTTCTGTTCCTGAACTCTGCATACCCTGCCTACTCACTATATTCAGTTTCTCTACAGCTTAGTTATCCAGGATCGCTGTTCCAGTATCTGAGGGACTACAGCCCAGCCGGGCACTTTCAGCTCACTACTGCCACCACTGGTGGTTCGATATACTGTTTAATAAAAGAACTAATGTGTGTATGTCTCCATACTCTGAGCCTGACCAGTGGTCTCTCTCGGTATCTTCCCCCGGGGGCATGGTCATCTGTCACCGGCCCAAGGATCTACCCAGAACTACCACAAACACTAACATATCCTTACCAGGTTTACGCCCCCCGGAGGTCCAGCTTGGTAAAGACATTGGCTTCTTGTAGCCAATCTAGCAGCTCGGGAATCAATGGCAAGGGATATCTGTCACGTCATGTAATGGCGTTGAGACCACGGTAGTCTATACAGGGTCAGAGTGACCTTCTTTGCAACAAAGAAGAATCTGGCTCCGGCAGGGGAAGTAGAGGGCCAAATGAAGCCCCTGTCTAAATTCTCCTGGATGTAGAATGACATGGTCCGAGTTTCAGGAAGCAGCAAGGGGTATACCCGCCCCTTGGGCTGTGTAGTGCTGGGAATCAAGTCTATGGCACAGTCAAAGGGCCAATGTTTGGGGAGAAGCTCGCGTGCGCGTCTAGGGGGCGGGGCCAGCCACGGAATATTGGTGGCGGCGTCCTCGAGGAGGTAGCGCCACCGACAGAAGGCAGGGAGGCCTTTACAGGCCGCAAGGATGCCGCAGCAGCCCGGACCGCCCCCGAGGTAGGTGGAGGGACCGGGGCATGGCCCGGGACCGCAACAGTCAGCATCTGCTTCAGAGGTGAACAGAGGGATATCGCCTGAAGCTGGGACCAGGGGTAAGTAAGTTAGCCATAAGTATTAATACTAAGCAGGCTAAGGCTTATGGCAAGGGTTAACCACCCTTGATACAGAACTTTCTTTAGGGAAAACTGGTGCCTAGCGGTCAGGATGTTAAAAACAATAATTATTGTTATTTTCTAAATGCTAAATCTTGCCAAAGCTGAAAAATAAAAGTCTATTTCTGAGAAGAATACATGTTGTCTTTTTCCTGACTTAGGATCGTGAAGTAAGGTGGGAGGGCAATTGGAAGTGTCCTGTAACAGACAGGTCCCTGCACCCCTAAACTTGCATACAGGCTCTGCAGCGGCCATGCAGGGCCCCTCGTTAGGCCACGGCAGGATGGGCTGTGCTGCGACCACTGCCGTGTAGTACCTCTTCACAGCAGGAAACTGGAAAAATCACGTGATCAGAGCGACTGGCCCATTGGGGGATGCCCGATCCCCTGATAGACCAATCCGCCCCTGATGGCAAGAGTTAGTTTTGATACTTTAGTTCTTAATAAAGATCTTGGAAACTGGCTTTATCTGACTTGAGAATGTATAATGTTGCCTGTTTGTTAAGATATATGAATGAACAGGTGACAAGGAAAAGTAAATTTGACAAGGGGAGCTTTAATGGATGAATTGGTTCAGCCTTATAGGACTATTAATTTGCTTTACATGCATTGGTACAAGTTACCAATGAGTTCAATTTTTGGTCAGCCCCTGTTAGAAAAGCATAGTGTTGGAGCTCATACATAGGGATGAACATGACAGTTTTTCTCTTCTCTTTTTTTCAAGGAAATGTTGATTTCTCACTCGGTTTCAGAAGATCCCATTTCAGAGCTGGGAAGATAGGGGGCTTAGTAATATAAGTCAAATGACCCAGGAAACACAAGATTGCCTTCTTTCCTTTCATCGGTTAAGGGATTGATAGAATATTCCATCTAATCATTGTTTTGCTTATTTACAAGCTCAATATTAATGCTTATAATGCTGTGGGAATAATATGGTAGCATTAGAAATATTGAAGTAGAGGAAATGTTGTTTGACACTACTGTTAAAAATAACAGAATTACCATATGGTGTAATATATTGAAAGTAAATAGGAATATTGCTCATTAGCAGAAGTTGGCTGAATCATGGCATAAGAATCTTGGAGGGTTTTATTTTTATTTTATTTATTTATTTATATTTATATTCCGCTTTTCGCACTTTTTTCAGCGCTTCAAAGTGGATTACATTCAGGTACTGTAGGTGTTGCTGGAGGTGGAGGGCATTCATTGAGCATTTACTGAAATTTACAAAACTTTACCATCTATTAGCATGAGAGCAATGCAGCTTACAGTTATTCACAGGCATTATATAATTAGATTTGGGAGCTAAAATTAACCTATAGGATACTGATCTATGTGTTAAATGTAATTATCAGAGTGGGACATTCTGTCATATGTTCATGGATTGTTTTATATCATGACCCCTAGTTCTACTGTTTGCCTTCCTCTGGAAAAGGTTCAAGGAACAATCATCATTAAAACCATTTATTAGGATTCATGGGTTTCATGGGCCTTTGGTCCGAGGTGGGGGTTGGTACCACCTGTGGGGAGGAGTCACACAGGTCCCCACCGTCAGGAGGCGAGGTCAGCTGTGATAGGCAGTGTAGAGGAATGGAGCATCCTGCGTCACAGCCACGTGGACATAGGTGAAGTAATGGGAGTACTGTAGGGGATCCTGAGGAGCGGGAGAGAGACACAGTTCAGGGACAACCCACAGTATACTCGCCGAACTGGAGATGCACGTACCAGAGCAGGAACCTCTGAGAGAGAGAGAGAGAGCACTGGGCAGGCCCTGAGGAGCGGAGAGAGTGAGTCAGGAACTTCAGGAGGTCCGCAGTAGAGAGTGACCCGAAGGGTGAGGCTGCGCAGCAAGAGAGGCTGTGGTGATGTAGGCCAACCCGCGGAGCGGGGAAGCCCGGGTGAATCTCTGCAGTAGTGATGAAAGCAACCCTGGGGAGCGGGGCTGCACACGATGGAATCTCTGGCAGAGAATGAAGGCACTACCCCAAGGAGCGGGGAAGCCGAGCAAAGTCACTGAAAGAGAATATAAGCGCTGCCCCAAGGAGCGGGGAAGCACAGACACAGTCTCTGTTGTAGAATGAAGGTGCTGCCCTGAGGAGCGGGGAAGCACAGGCACAATCTCTGTTGTAGAATGTAGGTGCTGCCCAAGGAGCGGGAATCACAGGTGTAGTCTATGTAGTAAAACGTAGTCGTGTCCCGAGGAGCAGGGTAGCGCAGGTGTAGTCTCTGTAGTAGAATGTAGGTGCGGCCCGAAGAGCGGGGAAGCACGGGTCCAGACTCCAGGCAGAAGGTGGTTCCAAGGGGCGACTCTGAGGAGCAGAGAAGCTGGTAGGCAGGAGCTCTGGGAGGTGCAGAGCTAGCCCGAGGAGCGGGGGAAGTCAAGAGAATAAGTCTCTCACTAGAGCGCAGCAGGACCCATGAGAAGCGGGTATCCAAGCAGAGACCAGAGGCAGGTAGAACCGATACAGGAACCACGAGTCCGAGAAGCCAGAAGCAGGTATCAATAGCGAAGGAACTCATTGCCAAGTCAGCTAGCAAAGGGCAAAGGTGGTGCTTAAGAATCCCAACCTAGTGATGTCATCAGTCGGGGACGCCCATGAGGTTCCCACCATTGGGTCTTCAAAGGAACACCTGGTGGCGCGCTTGCGAGCCTAGGAAGGCCTGGAGTCGGCATGGGTGATGGCGGCGTCCAGGCCGCCATGAGGAGTCCAGGGAAACCGGAGGAATGCGGTGGAAGCGGCTAGCCTCAGCCGCTAGTAGACCCGGAGAAGAGAGCAGAGCAGTACATGACATGAGTGGCTTTGGTCGCAGCTGTCTGCGACCGATGGTCATAACACCATTCACGTATATGAAGGTCTGCCCAGCAAATTTATAGTAGTATCTGCTGTGCCATACAAGTCATCCCCATGCTTATCAGTTGGGGATGACTTGTATGGCATCCCCAACTGATGTTGTATGTTGAAGCAGACAGCAATGTTGGAGCAGCATCAAAAGTATCAGGCTTATTGGTTAAGGGTAGTAACAACCGCATTAGCAAGTTACCCCCATGCTTGTTTATTTTCCCAGACCGTAAAATTTGATGTCCCTGTTGGTTGCTGTCTGAATTCAATTCCCCCTTTCCTCTTTTCCCTCCTGCCATTGAAGCAGAGAGCAATGATGGAATTGCATCAACAGTATGAAGGCTTATTGGTTAAGGGTAGTAACCGCTACACCAGCAAGTTACCCCCATGTACTCTTTTCTTCATTTCCATCCTCTAGCCTTTAGGGATCCACAGTATTCATCCCATGCCCCTTTGAAATCTTTCTCTGTTTTTGTCTTCACTACCATCTCCAGAAGGGCATTCCAGGCATCCACCACCCTCTCTATGAAGAAATTCTGATGTTGGCTCTGAGTCATCCTCCCTGGAGTTTCATTTTGTGACCTCTAGTTCTACTGATTTCTTTCCAAAGGAAAAGGTTTGTCGATTGTGCATCATTACAACCTTTCAGATATCTGAGGGTCTGTATCATATCTCACCTGCACTTCCTCTCCTCCAGGGTATACATATTTAGGTCCTTCAACCTCTCCCGCATAAGTCATTTGATGGAGACCCTCCACCATTTTCGTCATCCTTCTCTGGACCTCCTCCATTCTATCTCTGTCCCTTTTGAGATATGGTCTCCAGAACTGAACACAGTATTCCATGTGAGGCCTCACCAAGGATTTTCACCTCCTTTTTCTTACTTGTTATTCCTTTCTCTATGCAGCCCAGCATTCTTCTGGCTTTAGCTATCAACTTGTCATATTGCTTCGCCATCTTCAGACCATCAGACACTATCACACCAAAGTCCCTCTTCCAGTCTGTGCGTGTTAGTCTCAGTCCCATCACATACAGCTCTTTTGGATTACCATACCTCAGATGTATGACTCTGCACTTCTTGGTATTGAATCCCAGCTGCCATATTTTCGACCACTATTCAAGCTTCCTTAAATTACATCTCATTCTATATACTCTTTCTGGCGTGTCCACTCTGTTGCAGATCTTACTATTTTCCGCAAATAGACAAAGTTTACCTTCTATCCCTTTCACAATGTTGCTCACAAAGATATTACTGAACAGAACCGGTCCCAATACCGATCCTTGTGGTAATCCGCTTAACACTATTTGCTCTTCAGAGTAGGTTTAATTTACCATTACATGCTGTCCCCTATCAGTCAACCAGTTTGTAATCCATGCCACCACCTTGGTGCTCACTCCCATGCTTCTCATTTTATTCACAAGCCTCCTATGTGGGACTGTATCAAAAGCTTTGCTGAAATCCAAATAGATCACTTCAAACACTCTTCCTCGATCCAATTCTTTAGTCACCCAATCAAAAAAATCAATCAGATTTGTCTGACAGGACCTTCTCCTGATGAATCCATGCTGCCTCGGGTCCAGAAATTCTCCTGACTGTACATAGTTCACTATCCTTTCCTTCAGCAGAGTCTCCATTACTTTTCCCACCACTGAGGTGAGGCTAATGTTCTTATGAAGCTGTAGTTTCCAGCTTCATAAGAACATAAGAAAGAATATAAGAAATTGCCATGCTGGGTCAGACCAAGGGTCCATCAAGCCCAACATCCTGTTTCCAACAGAGGCCAAACCAGGCCACAAGAACCTGGCAATTACCCAAATACTAAGAAGATCCCATGTTACTGATGCAATTAATCACAGTGACTATTCCCTAAGTAAACTTGATTATTAGCCGTTAATGGACTTCTCCTCCAAGAACTTATCCAAACCTTTTTTGAACCCAGCTACACTAACTGCACTAACCACATCCTCTGGCAACAAATTCCAGAGCTTTATTGTGCATTGAGCGAAAAAGAATTTTCTCCAATTAGTCTTAAAGGTGTTACTTCTAACTTCATGGAATGCCCCCTAGTCCTTCTATTATTCGAAAATATAAATAACTGATTCACATCTACTCGTTCAAGACCTCTCATGATCTTAAAGACCTCTATCATATCCTCCCTCAGCCGTCTCTTCTCTAAGCTGAACAGCCCTAAACTCTTCAGCCTTTCCTCATAGGGGAGCTGTTCCATCCCCTTTATCATTTTGGTTGCCCTTCTCTGTACCCTTCTCTGTACCCTCTCTGCTCCCACTCTTATGAAGCAGGACCACCACCACTCTTCTGTTTCCAGAGATCTATTGAACAGGTCATGCAGCGGACCCGCCAGCACATCTCTGAGCTTTCTCGGTATCCTGGGATGAACCTCATCAGGTCCCATGGCTTTGTCCACTTTCAGTTTTCCTAGCTCTTCCCATACATTCTCTTCTGTAAACAGAGTTTCATCTACCCCATCTCCATCTATGGTCTTGTCAACCAACAACAATCCTTCTCCAGGGTCTTCTTTAGTGAACACCAAACTGAAGTATTTGTTTATGTCAATTTTTTTTTATGGTGCAATATTGAAAAAAATCAAACATGTGACTGATATATGATACATAATTTTTTTTCTTTTACATATCATACCATTATATGTCTCAAACAACCATCCTGAGCAAACAACCATCTTGAGCAAACAACCATCTTGAGCAAACAATCATCTTGAGCAAACTACCATCCTGCAAGCATTCAGCTATCAACCATCCTGCAAGCACTCAGCAAACACCCTCACTGCAAACAACCATTCTACGCTCATCCAGAGCCCTAACCAATTAATTATTTCTTCCTAATCCCAGCCTTTCCTCCCATCAGTCTTCCGCCTATCCACGGCACCAGCCATCAGTCATCCGCCTATCCTCGGCACCAGCCATCAGTCATCCGCCTATCCACGGCACCAGCCAGCTAACCATTCACAATGTCTCTAGTACTCCCAATACCAACATTACAACACCGCCTCCCACCTAAAAGATTATCTGCCAGACGAGCCCTCCTCAAGAACTTAAAAACCCTCACCTCCATCTCGATTACTCCAATCACACAGCTTTTAGGCCTCTCCCTCTTCTCACTCTCACTCTTCAATGCACAATCCCTAACAAAAAAATCCCTAATCTTTAATGATTATCTCAACGACGCCAAGCCAGATATTTGTGGAGTAACTGAAACATGGCTCAAGCCCTCAGATACAGCGTTAATAAACCAACTACCTACACATACCTATGACGTCTTCTCACTCCCGAGACTGAAAAAAAGAGGAGGTGGAATCCTTTTGGCTACCAAAAAAAGTCTGAACTTCTCCCAACATCCATTCAGCTCTAACTCAAAACTGGAAGTCGGCTTCTTCACCTCACAACATCTTCAAATCCTTCTTGTCTACGCCCCCCCAGGGTTCCTAGAATCCAATGTCTCCCCTATCCTTGAAATCTCCACCTTGCTCATCAACCTGGATTCTCCAGCAATCATCTTAGGAGACTTCAATCTACATATTGACAACCCCTCACCATCCAACAGCTGTATAACCCTCCTCACAGCCCTATCTGCCATGGGATTCCAACAAATAGTCAATGAACCCACACACAAAGCGGGTCACACCCTGGACTTGATTTTCTTCAACAAAGGGATTACGAACACGTACAACTTGAAGAACAAAAAGGTCCCTTGGTCAGACCACTCTCTTATTTCCACCTCTTTCGCACTGGAAGAAACCAACACTCCTAACATCCCCTCACCTTCATTCCATTACAAAAAGCGATGTTCTCCAGAAGACCTCAACACCCAATTAGTCTCCCAGCTCCCCCTATTAGACTTATCCGACCCTAACGCTGCCATTCGTTCATGGAACAACATAACAGAAAATATAGCCAACAAGCTCTGTCCTTCAATTACAAAAAAAATCTCACACCAATGCAGCCAACAGACAACCTTGGTTCACCAACGAACTCAGAAAACTTAAACAAACTTTAAGAAAAAAAGAAGCGACCTGGCGTAAAACCCCTTGCGACACCACCATCTCATCATACAAATCCACACTTTACCAGTACAAATCCCTCACCTCAAAATCAAAAAAAGATTTTTACGCATCCAAGATTCACAACCTGGTCTTTGACGCTAAAGCCCTCTTCGCCTATGTCTCCAGCCTCACTCAAACCATACCGCGAGAAATCCCCGGCAATATGGCTCAGTCCAAAGCTGAAGAACTCGCTCAGTTTTTCCAAAATAAAATTTCCAATCTCCTAACACAACTGCCTCCCGACACAGCAGCCCTCCAGACATATCAACAACCTGCACACAAAAATGCCAGCTTAAACACCTTTGAACCTGTAGCCTCCACTGAGATACAAGCCATCCTGAGAAAAATGAAACCTTCATCTCATCCTGCAGACCACATCCCCTCCAAATTACTTCTATCTATTCCAGACACAATAGCTACATCTTTGACAAATATCATCAACTGCTCTCTAGCCCAAGGAATCTGCCCTGATGACCTCAAAATGGCCTCAATCTCACCGCTCTTAAAGAAACCTAACCTTGACCCGAAGGAACCCAACAACTTCCGCCCCATAGCTAACCTCCCATTCATCGCCAAGATCATGGAAAAACTAGTGAACTCTCAACTCTCAGATTTCATCGAAGACAACAATCTTCTCTTCACCCCACAACACGGCTTCAGAAAAAATCGAGGCACAGAATCCCTCCTCTCCTCGTTGACAGATTATATCTTAATGGGCCTTGACAAAGGAAACTCATTCCTATTGATCTTGTTAGACCTCTCAGCAGCGTTCGACACGGTCAACCACGCCATCCTCCTAAACCAACTCTCGTCTATAGGAATCAGCGGCACCGTCCTATCCTGGTTCAAAACCTTTCTCAATAACAGAGGTTACAAAGTTAAAATCCAAAACAAGGAATCCTCTAGATTTGACTCTGTCATAGGAGTCCCTCAAGGTTCTTCATTATCTCCGACCCTATTTAACATCTATCTTCTTCCTCTCTGCCAACTTCTCACCAACCTCAATCTAAAGTACTTCCTTTATGCAGACGATATCCAAATCATCATCCCCATCAAAGATACATATTCTGAAACTCTTGACTACTGGGAATCATGCCACCTGAAAATCAAACAACTACTAAACAACCTACACCTCATCTTAAACTCTTCTAAGACAGAAATCCTTCTCATTTCTCCGGAAACCAACATCTCCAACACTACTCTTCCCACCAACCTACCTACCACACAAGTTCGAGACTTAGGAGTGATAATAGACAACCGGCTAAACTTCAAGGCCCATATCATCAAAACAACCAAAGACTGCTTCTATAAACTCCAGGTTCTGAAGAGGATAAGACCTCTTTTCCATGCCCAAGACTTCAGAACGATCATCCAAGCAGTCATTTTTGCAAAATTAGACTACTGCAATTCCCTATTGCTAGGTCTGCCCTCTTCCTACTCCAAACCACTACAGATGGTTCAAAATTCAGCAGCTCGATTACTAACAGGCGCAAGAAAGAGAGACCACATATCCCCCATTCTGAAAGAGTTACATTGGCTACCCGTCCACTTCCGTATCATGTACAAAGCCATTTGTGTCATCTTCAAAACTATTCATCAACGCATCTCCCTCGATCTACAAATCCCCCTCCAAGTATACAACTCGACAAGACCTACCAGAAATGTCTACCGAGGCGCCCTCAAAGTTCCTCCTGCGAAAATGACCAAACACATCACTCTAAGAGATCGTGCCACCTCCACTGCTGGCCCTTCTCTGTGGAATTCCATTCCCACAGATCTCAGACTGGAACCTTGCCTCTTAACTTTCAGGAAAGGACTTAAGACTTGGTTATTCAAGCAAGCTTTCCCAGACACAATCTAATATCACGTCATAGATACAAACCAAGGACTTCAAATATTCAGCCATTAATCATGCCATTTTTACATAGCATTTAATTTATTTGTATACCGTTCAACCGTTTATTCTTTCCTATCTCTTCCTTCTTATCCAAGTTCTGCTACCCTTGTTATTTGTAACTGCTCCTTCGATCACCACAGTTCTAGTTGATGTATTTAATGCACTCCCGTTTCATGTAAACCAGCAAGATATGTGCTCATGATTGCCGGTATATAAAAACCTTAAATAAATAAAAATAAATAAATAAATAACAATGTTAATCGGCCCAGCCGGCATCCCCCAATTTACGAATCTACAAAACTTCCCCTCCCTCCCCCCTTGCACTGAGATGGGTATGAGAATAAACCAAATGTAGTATTGGATGGTGATCACTAGTAACTGGTTTACAAGTGTAAACAATTGAGAAATTGACTCAGAGTCCTGAGGAAGAGTCAGAATGTACGGCAACCAGACCGCATTAAGGGTTCTTCTGGCGTTGACTGACATATATCTATTGGATAAAGTTTCTATGGTTAGAAGCTGGAGAATAGATGAGTGCCAATGATCCATAGAAGGACCTGTTGAGTTTCTCCAATCCACGAGGATACTCTTGCATGCCAATAGAAGAATTTTTGTAATCCACGATAACTGAGCCTTCGTTCTCTTGAATGCATGTGGAAATATGCCAAATAAGGCTGTTAAAGGAGAAAATAGGATCTTGAGGCCCAGGAGATTGTTTGCATATCGAAAGACTTTCTTCCAAAAGGTTTGAAGGGCCTGGCAGCTCCACAAAGCATGACTCAGATGTGTTCCTGGGGTCTGGCATACAGGCTTCCATATCTGTAAATCCTGCCCGAAAAGCTTGATGTTGTAAAATTTACATCCGGAGAATTATTTTATACTGTGTTTCTCGCAGTAGGATGTTGCTAGTGACTCATGAAGTATTTGTTTAATATCTCCGCCATTTCTTTATCTCTCTCCACACAGTGCTCCTTGTCACCACTTTGGGCCTCCCTTCTTTCTCTGATATATCTGAAACATTTTTTGTCTCCTCTCTTTACTCTTTGGCAATTCTTTCTTCTGCTTGACATTTTGCTTCCTGATTTCTTTCTTCATCTCCCTCAGTTTTAACAGTGTTCCTTTTTTGGGGATCCTTAATGCTTCTCGAATGCTATTTGCCTTATTTTTTTCAGTCATCTCCTTAGAGAACCAGATTGGTTTCTTTTTCCTCTTACTCTTCTTTACTTTCCTAATACATAGATTTGTTGCCTTTGTAATAGCTCATTTTAATTTGGCCCACTGTTGTTACACCTCACCAATTATCTCCCAGTCTTCTAGTTCTTCCTCCAGGTACGTCCACATTTTGACAAAGTCTGTATTTGTGACATTCAAAACTCGGGTCTTTGTGTGACTTCTCTGTATCCTATTTATGATACTGAACCATACATCTGATCATCACTAATGCTCAGGTGAGCCCCTACCCAAATATTAGAGACATTATCCCCATTAGTGAGCACTAGATCAAGGATCACACCCTCCCTTGTGGGTTCCATTACCATTTGTTTGAATCGAGCACCTTGAAGGGCATCCACTATTTCTCTACATTTTGTAGATTCCACAGAAAGGATGCTCTAATCCACATCTGGCAGATTAAAATCTCCAATGAGCAACACTTCTCCCTTCTTTCCCACCTTTTGGATGTCCTCAATCAGGTCTCTGTCCAGTTCATCTGTTTGGGTTGGAGGCTTGTAGATCACATCCGTAAAAATGGAAGCACCATCTTCTCTTTATAGGACGGGTCATAATGCTTTTTCTTTATTCCACTTCCCTTGCAATTCAGTTGCTTGGATATTGTTTTTGACATAAAGAGCTATTCCTCCCCCTTTTCTGTCCTCTCTGTACTTCCTTAACAAGTTATAGCCCAGGATGGCCGCATCCCCATCATGAGACTCAGTGAACCGTGTCTCTGTAACAGCACCAATGTCCATGTCCACCTCCACCATTAGGGCCTGCAGGTCTGGGATTTTATTGCTCAGACTACGAGCATTTGTGGTCATAGCTTTCCAACTGCTCTTCCCAGTCACCTTTTCTGTTTTTTTGAACTAATTGATTTTGTTACTTTCTCTTCCCACTTCCTGTATTGCTTGAGGGTGACCTTCCAATTTCACTGGCCACCTCCTGCCACCCCCACTCCCTAGTTTAAATGCCTGATATGTATGATCTGAATTTTTCACTTAATATCCTCTTTCTTGTCACAGACAAATGTAGGCCATCCTTACCATATAATCTTTTATTGCTCCATTTATGGCGCCATCCTCCAATTTTTCCAAAACTATTTTCTTTATACCAGGTTTTGAGCCAGGCATTGACATTTTTTATATGGCATAACCTTTCCTTTCCCTTTCCATGAACAGGTAATACTTCTGAAAAGGCAATAGTCTTTGGCATGTGTCTAATCTTCTTCCCTAGATTTTGGAAATCTTCCTGTATCTTGTGGACCCCGTTTATAGTGAGTTTATTGGTTCCCAGATGTACGATAACATTGATATCAGCATTCTTACGTTCTTTTTTTAAATTTATACTTTATTAAATTTTTCAAACATTTTGCAATGAAAAAGAAAAGTAAATGAAAAAGCAAACTCAATATTCCACTTCAAGAAACAAAAAAACTTAGGAAAATACAACGTTTGTTAATCCAAAAAGCCCACAATAAAGGGGAGTCTAATAATAATAAAGAAAAATATTATTTATGAATATATTCATAACCATTGAATAAATCAGAGAGTATACATTTTTTGACCATTCATTAACTCCAACTTACATCTATCTCAGTCCCTTATCCGCCTTTATCAGTAAGGAATACTTCCAGATGAGAAGGTTCAAGAAACACAAACTTATTTTTCTGGTATGTAACAAGACATTTACAAGGAAATTTGAGAAAAAATGTTGCCCCAAGGACTAATACTCTTTGTCTCAACAGAAGAAACTGTCTCCTTCTATACTGTGTATTCCTAGACACATCAGGGAATACTTGAACCACTTTGCCACAAAAGGAAAAATTCTTATTTTTTAAATACTTTTGCAATACAAGGTTTTTATCCTGCTCTAGACCAAAGGCCACAATTAATGTGGCTCTTGTGGCAATTTCATCAGTCGAAGCCTCTAGAAAAGATGTTAAATTAGGGCTTTTTTCACTCAATATATCAATATCTCCTTCGGGTTCTACAATCTCTCTCCTAAAATTGGATATGTAGTACATCTTTGATATCAATAAATCACTAGAAATACAGATAGCGCCGGCCGTCCATTGCTCCTACCATGTGACAGGGACCGGCCAATGGCACGGATACCCTATAAGGGTGTCACATGCTAAGGGAAAAGGCGCCATTTTGTTTACTGGCAGCCGACGGCCCGAGCACGGGAGAATGCTCCCGGGACCCCCGCTGGACCACCAGGTATTTAAAAAGTTTTTGGGGGGGTCCGGAGGGTGGGGGGATACTAACAAACTCATTTTAAAGAGTCAGCTGTATTTTTTGGTTAACAGCTCGGGCGCAGCCGATAAAAAAAACCCGATTAGACTTAAAGATAAAAATTACACGATGTGAATCGGAACTGGAATCCGAACCGATACCGGTTCCGATTCACATCTCTATTGTATATGGAAAATTTAAAAATCGCAAGTTCTTACTTCGCAAACAATTTTCCAAATTCTCTATGTTCTTATACATTATCATAGTATCTTTTATAAAAGTAGTCCCGGTTGCTTGTAAAGATGTTATCTGTGAGCCCATTGCTAAATTAGAGGCTTCAACATGATCTAGTCTTTTACCAAGATCTTCCATTTTCCCTTTTACTTCATTAGATAAGACGGTGGACTGAGTTATGGATTGGGAAACCATCCTCTCCACCTTTTTGATGGCTTTCCAAACATCTGCTAGAGAGATGTTTCAGGCACCAGGATTTCTTCTGTAGCCTGCTCTAGAGATTTTTGTCCATTTTCCTTAGTTGTTATTCTCTCCCTTAATTCAGGGGTATTCAAAACACTTACCCCTTCATGTTTGGGAGAACTGTTGGATTTCTGGTCCTGGGCGGGACTTGCAGTAGCCCCCGATGAGAAAGAGATCTCATGTACAACCTCCTTAGAGGTCTGGCTCCCCCTTCGGACAATGTGGGTATCCATTGAACCTCTCAGTTCTTTACCCAACGGTGTTGATGTTGAGACTTTGATTTTCCTCTTTTTACTCATCAAGGAGTACAGCCGGGGCTTTTCTCAAATTTTCCCCCAGGGGCGCGCCCCTTTGGCGCATGGCTTCGGCGGCGCGCCAGTGGCTGCGCAACACTGTGCATCTCCTTAAATCGGCACAGCAATCGTCTGTTGTTAATGACGTCAAGGGGGGGAGGGGAGTCACGATGTTCCGCTCACCAATGCTTTTAGTCCCAGCTGCCCTTCCTCCTTTCAGAGTGTCTCTCCAAGGTAGGCTCCCACTCTCTCTTGCTGTGCATCTCCTTAAATCAGCACAGCAATCGTCTGTTGTTAATGATGTCAAGGGGGGAGGGGGTGGGAGTCACAATGTTCCGCTCACCAATGCTTTCAGTCCCAGCTGCCCTTCCTCCTTTCAGAGTGTCTCTCCAAGATAGGCTCCCACTCTCTCTTGCTGTGCGTCTCCATAAATCGGCACAGCAATTGTCTGTTGTTAATGAAGTCAAGGGGGGGGGATGGGAGTCACGATGTTCCGCTCACCAATGCTTTCAGTCCCAGCTGCCCTTCCTCCTTTCAGAGTGTCTCTCAAAGGTAGGCTCCCCCTTACGTTCTTCTATAATTACACTGACAACTAGTTTGCATTTCTATTAGTTGAGCATCCTGGAATGCATTTAACCATTATGTCCCCATCAAATTTAGTTCCCAAATTGGTTCCTCTGATGACCAAGTCTCCCAGAAGAAGCAGATTTCTTTTATGACATTTGACCATGGGGGAGGGTTTCTGGGTGCATTGGGTGACTACTTCCCTATCAGATACCACTTCATGTTCTGTTGCTGGGGCTTCTTCATTTTCCAAAGCAGAAAATGCATTGTGTAAGGGTAACAGCAGGAAGAGGGGGTGTCTCTTCATCACAGGGCATATTCTGCCAGAGACGACTGTGATCCAGTTATTCCTGGGATTCTGAATCTTGGAGGTCTGACTTCTATGTGGGACTAAAGGTGGGCATTCAGGATGCTGTCCAGTTGGGGAGATTGGGAGTCTTATAGTCACATGTCTTGTTCTACCAGATCCCACAGTAAACTATTTATTCTTGGGATTCTGAATCTTCTGTGGAAACTGAGGAAGATATTCTGATTGCATCAAGATAGGGCAGGTTTTTTTGAAATCTGAACAATTCCTGTTTCAAATGCATCACCTGATTTTTCATTACAGACAGCTGAAAACAAATTGGACAAATTTAAGTCTCCAAATGGTAGGCCTTGGGACATAAGCACCACAAATGTTACACTGAATAAAAGCCATTCTGCTAATAGTGACTATTATACAAGCTGTTAGATTGGAACTTTAATCTTATTATTCACTTAATCAAGTCCTTAGATGAACTATTTAGGAAGAAAAAAAAACTAGGTGTGGGTGGGTGTGGGAGAGAACAAACAGCTCCTGCAGATAGCAGTCCTTTGTTCCTTAAATTACAAACAGAGGCCTGGATTTATCAAAATGCAAAAAATATCGCATGCGATAGGAAAAACATTGCAATGTGCAATAAAGCCCTAATGCAACCTACTGCACGGCCTAATGCTAATGAAAAGCGTTAAAGGTGTGCGATAGGGCTTCGCAAAATTGTGAGCTTAGCCCACTCCCGCCCCTAACTCCTCCTCTTTTTCAGATTTGCATCGCACCATGCGTTATGGTGCTATCGCATGCGTTAAAGGCGTTTTCACATGTGTTAAGGGGTTTTTGCATGCGTTAAAGGTGCTTACCGTAAAAGGTGTTTCCGTAGATAGCAGGATGAATTAGCCATGCTGTCATGGGATCTGTCAATCAGGTCCGGGAGGCGGAGCTTTACCAAGCAGAGATTTAGATTTTAGTTCTCTGTGGCTGTGCGTGTGTTCCCGCGCAGGAAAGTAACAGATTCTCCTCAGTCTGTGATTAAGCTGTAGTGTAGTCAAAAGACGGTGACTGCCAGGGAGGAGGGTGGGTCCACATGGCTAATTCATCCTGCTATCTACGGAAACACCGTTTACGGTAAGCAAACTTGCTTTTTCCCGTCGATAGCAGGGCTGAATTAGCCATGCTGTCATGGGAGTCCCAAGCTCCCGATCACGTTGTTTATGCTATAAATGTTTGTACGTGATCATGAACAGTGTGGCAGTCAACATGAACAAGAGGAGAGAGATTGGAAGATTGCGTGCCCTATCTTTGCATCAGCGGCTACTTGTTGATCAAGGCAGTAGTGCGATGTGAAGGTATGGAGCGATGACCATGTAGCTGCCTTACAAATGTCTATGGGTTGTACATGTTTAAGGTGTGCCAAGGAGGCCGCCACTGCTCTAACTTGGTGAGCTTTGGGAACAGAATGTAGCTGTAGTTTCTGTTTGTCGTAGCAGAACCTGATGCACTGTGCTATCCAGCTGGAGATGGTGCGTTTAGCCACCGGTAGTCCAGGCGCCTTCAGGTCGAAAGAGACAAAGAGTTGAGAAACACGGGAGTACGAGTTTGTTCTTTCTTTGTAGTATGCTAAAGCTCTTTTGCAATCTAGTGTATGCAGTAATTTTTCCCTATCATTTGCATGAGGTTTAGGGAAAAGAATGGGTAGTTCTATGGTCTGATTGAGATGGAATTGAGAATCCACTTTTGGTAGGAAGGACGGTTGAGTTCGGAGAACCACCTTTTGGTGATGAAATTGTAAATATGGAGAATAATGGACCAAGGCCTGTAATTCACTGACTCGTCGTGCTGATGTTAGTGCAACCAGTAAACACCACCTTCCATGTGAGTTATTTAATATGTGCTGAGTCCATGGGCTCAAACGGGGGAAGCATGAGCTGTTCAAGAACTATGTTGAGGTTCCACGGAACTGGAGGTTTAGAGATCGGAGGACGAAGAGTTAACCCCTTGATGAAACGAGATAGTAAGGGGTGATTGGAAATAGGAATAATGTTAAGTGGTCTGTGATATGCCCCTATGGCACTGAGATGAACCCTAATGGATGATGTTGCAAGACCAGCTGTATACAGTGTATGTAGATAATCCATGAGTAGCTCAGGTGAACAGTCTAATGGTAGTACACCATTAGAAGTGCACCAGGTCGAGTATCGTTTCCATTTATAGCTATAGTTTTTCCTTGTTCAGAGTTTTTTGGATTCTATCAAAATGGATTGTGCTGAAGTGGAAACTCCCTGTTCTGTTAAAAGGAGCCTCTCAATCTCCATGCTGTCAAATGGAGAGATGAGTGTAGTGGGTGTAGAAGCGTTCCTTGATCTTGGAAGAGAAGATCTGGGCGATTCGGTAACCGAATTGGGTCCGTGATGGCCAGTCGGAGAAGGAAACTGTATTACGGTTGCCTTGACCAGGCTGGAGCTATGAGTATCATTTGAGCCTTGTCTGCTCTGCACTTTTGAATTGTCCTTGTTATGAGTGGTATGGGAGGAAAGGCATACAGGAGGTCTCTCGTCCATGGAATGAGGAAGGCATCCTGGGCGATCCTGAACTGACTTGATCTTATCGAGCAGAATTTGGGAACTTGAGCATTGATTTCTGTTGCAAAGAGATCGATCGAGGGCGTCCCCCACTGCACGAAGATGTCTTGGGCTACCTCCGAATTGAGTGTCCATTCGTGAGGATGAAAGATGCAACTTAGCCTGTCCACTCTTGTATTTGCAACTCCTGGTAGGTAAGTTGCTTGCAGATGTATGCAATGTTGGTGAGCATGTTTGAAGATTGTCAGGGTCTCCTTGCAAAGGGACCATGAACCGGACCCTCCTTGCTTGTTGATATAAAACATTGCCACTTGATTGTCTGTGTAGATCATGACCCTGCGGCCCTTTAAGTGTTCTTGAAACACTTGTAATACATTTCGAATTGCTCTGAGTGCCAATAAATTTATCTGCAGGGTCTGCTCGGAGATTGTCCATAAGCCTTGTGTTTCGTAAATCTCGAGATGTGCCCCCCCATCCCTTGGGAGACGCATCTGTGGTTAAGACTGCATTGTGAGGAGGAGGACTGAATAATGCTCCTTTGGACAGGGTGGAGTCTAGAAGCCACCTGACTTTTTGGGTATGAGGAAGTATGGGGAATAAAACCCTGTCTGTCGGGTCTTCAGGAAAATCTGTCGAATGGCCTGTTGTTTGCGAAGCAAAGCAATTTCCTCCCCCAGTTGTGGTTGGAAGCTTTGACTCTTTAGAGTGGAAAGGTGAGGTAGTATGGGTTTTGTGGTAAATTGGAGTTGGTAACCATGTCGTACTATCTCTAAAACCCATTGATCAGATGTTATTCTCTCCCAGGCTGCCAGGCAAGAATGAATTCTGCCAGATGGTGCTTGATGTAGTGGTGGTGGCTGGGTTATTAAAAAGATGGCGTTGATTTTACTGCAGCAGCCGGTTGTTGTGTCTGCTGTCTCTGGTTACATGGCTTACCCCTACATTGAGTTGGATTGTGTTGTTGCGGCGGAGGAC
This sequence comes from Rhinatrema bivittatum, assembly GCF_901001135.1. NCBI lineage: Eukaryota > Metazoa > Chordata > Amphibia > Gymnophiona > Rhinatrematidae > Rhinatrema > Rhinatrema bivittatum. The sequence continues at coordinate 224,870,928 of NC_042622.1, read as the reverse complement.
GCTGGTAAGATGGATACGTCTGTGTACGAAAGGATTGATAAGACCTGAAAGGCCTATGGGCATAGGATTGTCTACGAGTAGATCCCACATAACAATGCGTGGTCGAGTAGTGAGGTTGTGATGTTAAGGATTGGACTGCTAGAGCTTCCTCTTTTAATTTGCCGACTGTGTCTTGAAATTGTTCTCCAAACAGGTTGTCTCCTGTACACGGGAAGTTCATCAGTTTCTTGTGTAAATCTTCTCGTATCGTACCGGAACATAACCATGCCATCCTACGGGCTGCGATGGCTATTGCAGACGCCCTAGAAGATGTTTCAAATCCCTCATATATCGACCGCAGAAGGTGTCGAGAACACTCCTCCATGTCATGAAGAGGCGGTGGTAATCTGATCTGTCGTCGAGGAAAGCATACCCTTTGTGGCTTGTATGCACTCATATAGGTATTGCACCATGTAGAATTGATGGTGCATAATGCGGGCATTCAACATTGAGTTGTGGTACATCTTCCTGCCAAACTCATCTAAATATCGGTTGTCTTTGCCCGGTGGATATGAGGTATGCGACTTCGCTTTTTTTAATCTTTGCATTGCAGACTCTACCACAATTGAAGCATGTGGTAGTTGTGGCATAGAGTAAGGTGATGTTTTCCGTATAGGAAATTGTATATCCGTTTTCTTTGAATCCACTGACAGAGAGTAAGGTGTTTCCCAAGATTTCTGTAAGACGGCATGTAAGAGTTCTTGTGGTAGAAGAGATGTTGGTTCTCCCGGAGCATCGAAAATCTTTAGGAGACCAAAGGTTTCTGATCTAGGGTCTGTCTCCTTTTGGACCTCCAGATGTAGTATTGTGCCCAATTTTTCTAAAAATTTTGGGTATGTCAGGTCCTCTGGAGGGGAATACGGTTCGTGCGGTTGTTCCTGCGGATCCAATGGGAATCCGGTAGATGACGATGGGGATGTTTGCGGAGACAGAGAATCGATAGGTGTATCTTGCTGTTGAATTGGTGAAATTGGTCGTTTTGTTATTGGGGATGCCGGAGGCTCAACGACGGTTCTCTAGAGGTATGTACATTGTATTCTGGGGAACTCCCAGAAAGTTCGTTAAGACATCTTAAAGGATGATTGAAGAGTTTCGTAAAACCCTGCCAACGACTGGAATAATTGAAAAAATGACTCTTTTGTTTGAGGAGGCATTGTTGAACGACCAGATTGTTTTGGTAACTCACGTGCTTTAGGTTGCACTGGAGGAATTTGAGGGGGAGCACTTGGAACGACATACTTCTTCCCCATCTTGCCGTCTGTGGCCCTAACAGAATTATCTGAGGATGTAGATGCATTAGAGGAAGTGATTTGTATTATGTCTCTACGAGATAAGGTGTCTGCACCTCGTGCATGAGATGACCTAGAAGTAGAAGGGCTCACTTCCCATTTTTCCCTTGTCTTCACAGCCTTTTGATGTGAGTGACGTGATCGCCTATGGTGATGGCGTGACGATGATCCTGTGTGGATTCCACTTCCCGATGGCGATCGTCTTGTACGTTTTGATTTCACCTCTGTAGAAGTGGATCTTGAGGAACATGAAATACCTGAGCGGTTTGGTGTTACCTCTGGAGAGGTGGAATGAGATACATCTGTAGTCTGATGTCTTCGTTTTAACCCATGTGGAATTGAATGATATGGATGTTTGGACTGTTGTAGTCCACTGTGCGTTGATTCCTTTCCTGCCGTGTGCGCTGATGTCTTTGGCGCCATGTGCGCCGATGTTTTCTGTAGGTTGTGCGCATATGGCAACTTGTGCGCATAAGTCTTTGGCGCCGTGCACGCAGATGTCTTTAGCGCCTTGTGCGCGGATGTTTTCAGCGCTGTGTGTGCAGATGTCTTGTGCGCCAATGTTCTTTTGGGCGCAGACGTTTTATGCGCCGACGGTGATTTGGGCGCAGAAGGTACTTTGGGCGCGTAAGTTGTAGGCGCCAAAGTTTTAGGTGCCGTTGTTTCTGCGCCGATCGCTGAGGCTCTCTCGGTCCTCTCGGATCCGATGGCCTATGTCGTCACGGCAAGTCCTTGCCTCCAAGCCTGGAGGGTTGAGGATCCCACGACTATGCTCGTTTCTACGATGGAGCCATTGTTGTCGAGGGGCCAGGCGAAGAATGAGCCTCTGATGGCTCCGATAAACTGAAAAGTTCCCGTATCCTATAAGCCCTCTGTTTTTGGGCTCTTGGGGACATTCAGGCACAAAATTCACAATTTTGTAAATTGTGCTCTGGCCCCAGGCATCGGTAACATCGGTCATGGCTATCCGTGACCGACATTACCTTGCCACAGGTACAGGGTTTAAACCCCGATTTTTTAGACATTTTAAGAAAAATTAAATAAACGCTGAGGAGATGTCAGCCCCGCGTGCGATCCCGCTCGCAGAAAGAACAGACTGAGGAGAATCTGTTACTTTCCTGCGCGGGAACACATGCGCAGCCGCAGAGTGCTATTAGGTTCGGGGGTTTGGATGCGCGTTTTCGGCCCCTTACTGAATAAGGGGTAATGCTAGCATGTCGAAAACACGCGTCCAATGGCGGGTTAACAGTGCGCTCCGTCGGAGCACACTGTACTATATCGGCCCGAATGTCAGCAAGAAATCAGTCTATATTGTGGCTAGCAAATTAAAAGTTAATCTTCTCTGGTTACAAGCATAGGTATGTGTGCCTCTGGAGAGGCACCTGAACAATTCTTTCTCTTCTATTTAAATTACATCTTAATCAACCTCTGCAGAGCCTTTTGAGTCACCAGACCCAGAGGCTACACATTTTTTTTTTCTTAAACTTTAACACCAGTTATTTCAATACATTCTAACCAGGAGTCTAAAAACACTAGCTAGATTAAATAGTCAGAGATTTCAAAACATACAACAACAAAGGAAATATAAGAGAAAATAGAACAATTTTTATTATTTTTTTTAATTGTAGTGTATGGTGTGTCTAAATGATTATGTATGTTCTTATTGTAAATCTCACTCAGTCACTTACACACAAACCTTGTGTTGTGTTAGTCGGTCTCAGACGGCTTCGACCCTTGTGCCTCACCTTTTTCTCTGCTCTCCCCACTAGCATTGGGAAGATGGCTACTGCCGCGTCTACAAGGCGCGTTCTCCGGCGTCCCCGGAACGGCTATGGCAAAGCCTCACGCCATGTTTTTCCTAAGGGCCTCCTAGAGTGCGCGCGCGCACGCCACCCACGTCTTTATCCACGGCATGGCGGGAACCTCAGGGGTTCCCGCCATGCCGTGGATAAAGTCACACCATCCGTGTATTTAGCCTACACTTGTTTGCTAGCTCATTGAGTTAACAAGGATTGGATTGGATTCGTCCGGTCTAAGCTACTCTGCCGCTTCCGTGCTGCCGCTGGAAGCCCTCTCTGCCCTTCGGGGTATTCATCTAACCTGGGTACCTGCTCCTCGGGGACCTCTCATGATCTTAAAGACCTCTATCATATCCCCCCTCAGCCGTCTCTTCTCCAAGCTGAACAGCCCTAACCTCTTCAGCCTTTCCTCATAGGGGAGCTGTTCCATCCCCTTTCTTTCTTTCTTTCTTTATTTATTTAGAAACTTTTATATACCGGTATTTGTGGGGACATCATACCGGTTCACATAGTAACTGAAAAGACTGGAAAATACATTGCAACAGGGGAATGTAACTGGGCGGTTGCCCTTTTTTGTACTTTCTCCATCGCAACTATATCTTTTTTGAAATGCGGCGACCAGAATTGTACACAGTATTCAAGGTGCGGTCTCACCATGGAGCGATACAGAGGCATTATGACATTTTCCGTTCTATTAACCATTCCCTTTCTAATAATTCTTAACATTCTATTTGCTTTTTTGACTGCTGCAGCACACTGAGCCGACGATTTTAAAGTATTATCCACTATGGTGCCTAGATCTTTTTCCTGGGTGGTAGCTCCTAATATAGAATCTAACATCATGTAACTACAGCAAGGGTTATTTTTCCCTATATGCAACACCTTGCACTTGTCCACATTAAATTTCATCTTCCATTTGGATGCCCAATCTTCCAGTCTTGCAAGGTCCTCCTGTAATGTATCACAGTCTGCTTGTGATTTAACTACTCTGTATAATTTTGTATCATCCGCAAATTTGATAACCTCACTCGTCATATTCCTTTCCAGATCAGTTATAAATATATTGAAAAACACTGGTTCAAGTACAGATCCCTGAGGCACTCCGCTGCTTACCCTTTTCCACTGAGAAAATTGACCATTTAATCCTACTCTCTGTTTCCTGTCTTTTAACCAGTTTGTAATCCACGAAAGGACATCGCCTCCTATCCCATGACTTTTTAGTTTTCGTAGAAGCCTCTCATGAGGGACTTTGTCAAACGCCTTCTGAAAATCCAAATACACTACATCTACCGGTTCACCTTTATCCACATGTTTATTAACCCCTTCAAAAAAATGAAGCAGATTTGTTAGGCAAAACTTCCCTTGGGTAAATCCATGTTGACTGTGTCCCATTAAATCATGTCTTTCTATATGCTCTACGATTTTGATCTTGAGAATAGTTTCTACTATTTTTCCTGGCACTGAAGTCAGGCTCACTGGTCTATAGTTACCCGGATCGCCTCTGGATCCTTTTTTTAAATATTGGGGTTACATTGGCCACCCTCCAGTCTTCAGGTACAATGGATGATTTTAATGATAGGTTACAAATTTTAACTAATAGATCAGAAATTTCATTTTTTAGTTCCTTCAGAACCCTAGGATGCATACCATCTGGTCCAGGTGATTTGCTACTCTTTAGTTTGTCAATCTGGCCTACTACATCTTCCAGGTTCACAGTGATTTCGTTCAGTTCGTCTGACTCATCACCCCTGAAAACCATCTCTGGAACTGGTATCTCCCCAACATCCTCATTAGTAAACACGGAGGCAAAGAATTCAATTAGTCTTTCTGCAATGGCCTTATCTTCCCTAAGAGCCCCTTTATCTCCTCTGACATCTAATGGTCCAACCGACTCCCTCACAGGTTTCTTGCTTTGGATATATTTTTAAAAGTTTTTATTATGAGTTTTTGCCTCTATGGCCAACTTCATTTCAAATTCTCTCTTTGCCTGTCTTATCAATGTTTTACACTTACCTTGATAATGCTTATGTTTTATCCTATTTTCTTCAGATGGATCCTTCTTTCAATTTTTGAAGGATTTGTTTTGGCTAAAATAGCCTCTTTCACCTCACCTTTTAACCATGATGGTAATTGTTTTGCCTTCCTTCTACCTTTCTTAATGCGCGGAATACATATGGACTGCGCCTCTAGGATTATATTTTTAAACAATGTCCAAGCCTGTTGAACACTTTTAACCTTTGCAGCTGCACCCTTCAGTTTTTTTCTAACTATTTTCCTCATTTTATCAAAGTTTCCCTGTTTAAAATTTAGTGTTAGAGCTGCAGATTTACTTATTGTCCCCCTTCCAGTTATTAGTTTAAATTTGATCATGTTATGATCACTGTTGCCAAGTGGCCCCACCACCGTTACTTCTCTCACCAAATCTTGTGTTCTACTAAGAATTAAATCTAAAATAGCTCCCTGTCTTGTTGGTTCTTTAACCAATTGCTCCATGAAGCAATCATTTATTACATCCAGGAACTTTATGTCTCTAGCAAGTCCTGATGTTTCATTTACCCAGTCAATACTGGGGTAATTGAAATCCCCATTATTATTGCACTGCCAAATTGGTTAGCTTCCCCGATTTCTCTTAGCATTTCATCATCTGTCTGACCATTTTGTCCAGGTGGACGGTAGTATACTCCTATCACTATACTCTTACCCAACACACAAGGGATTTCTACCCATATAGATTCTACTGAGCATTTAGTCTCTTGTATGATCTTTATCCTGTTGGACTCTATACCCTCCCGGACATAAAGTGCCACACCCCCACCAGGTTGATCCTCCCTATCATTGCGATATAATTTGTACCCTGATATAGCACTGTCCCATTGGTTATCCTCCTTCCATCAAGTCTCTGTGATGACAATTATGTCAATCTCATCATTTGCTGCTATACACTTGCGCTGAGCTGTCTCCAATAGCTGTGAATAATAGCTTGGAGTTGACATTTCCACAGACATCTATCTATTTATTTAAGCATTTAAGCATTTTATATACCATCGTTCCAAATGAAGATCACAACTGTTTACAATAACATTATTCATATTCTTGGCCAGTAATCACGTACTGTGTGTTAACATTCGCATTCTAGGTTAACACCGTAATACATACTTGTTCTGGTTCATATTCATACATATTTTAGGGCATCACAATCATAAGGAGTTAATCTAGTTCATATTTGTCCATTTTTTGGTCAGCCCAATGGCAAATACCAGGTTCTAGTTCTGCTAACAATCGGGCCAATACAGAAAACCTCGCAATACAGAAAATTCTCCTGGGTGCGCAATTCAGGAAGCCAAGGTATGCAAATTAGGGCCCACGGTAAAAAGGAGGTGCTAGGGACACTAGCGCGTCCCTAGCACCTCCTTTTTGACACAAGCGACTGCTGTCAGCGGGTTTAATTTTACCGGTGTCGGTTGTCGAACCCGCTGACAGCCACAGGTTCGGAAAACGGCCGCCGGCAAAATTGAGCGTCCGTTTTCCAATCCGTGGGTTGCGGGCCAATTTTTTTTTTTTTTTTTTTTTTTAAATCTTTGGGGCCTCCGACTTAATATCGCTATGATATTAAGTCGGAGGGTGTACAGAAAAGCAGTTTTCTGGGCAAGTGTTAATTTCTGAAAGTAAAATGTGCGGCTTTGCTGCACATTTTACTTTCTGTATCGCGTCGGAATGACTAATAGACCCATCAACATGCATTTGCATGTTGTGGGAGCTATTAGTTTCGGGGGGGGTTGGCCATGCATTTTCCACATGCTATTACCCCTTACTGTATAAGGGGTAAAAATAGCGCGTCAAAAACGCACGACCAAACGGGGGCTAAAAGTGCGCTCGGCCAAGCGCACCATATTGAATCGGCCCATATGCATTTTATATTGTTCATTACTTATTGCACTCTCCACTAACATTATTTCTGGTACTGATGTTAAAATTATCAGCATATTGGTTTTCTATGTTAAATAGACAGCAGACATCAGAGGGAAATGTAGCTAGTCCTTCTGTGTTGATTCTATCTCTGGCTTTGGAACCTGACAGAGACTGGCTGCTTACACGTAAGCGCTTGCTTCTTCAGATGAAAGTCCAGGTGTTTCCTGATGTAGCCATGGCTACCCAGAAAAGGCGTAAGCATTTTCTCCTTCTGAAGCTTCTGTCACGTCAGTTGGGAACTATCTGTTTTTTTTAAAGCTTCCATGTGAATGTTTAATCAAATATAATGATGTCTTCTATGTGTTTTTTTGCACCAAGTCAACTGACATACGGGCCGATACAGTAAAAGTCGCGGGAGAGCGGGCGAGCGTCCACTCTCCTATGCGCACGATTCAGGGGGGAAGAATATGCTAATGAGGGCCCGCGGTAAAAGGCGGCGCTAGGGACAGGAGCGGCGGCTGTCAGTGGGTTTGACAGCCGACGCTCAATTTTGCCATCATCGTTTCTCAAACCCACTGACAGCCACGGGTTCGGAAAACGGACGCCGGCATAATTGAGCGTCCGTCTTCCGACCCGCAGGCTACGGGCCGATTTTCAATTTTTTGGATTTTTTTTTGCGGGGCCGCCGACTTAATATCGCTATGATATTAAGTCAGAGGGTATACAGAAAAGCAGTTTTTTCTGCTTTTCTGTACACTTCTCCGGCGCCGGCAGAAATTAACGCCAGCCTTTGGGCAGGCATTAATTTCTGAAAGTAAAATGTGCGGCTTGGCTGCACATTTTGCTTTCTGGATCGTGTGAGAATAACTAATAGGGCGATCAACATGCATTTGCATGTTGCGGGCGCTATTAGTTTCGGGGGGGTTGGACGCGCGTTTTCGACGCACTATTACCCCTTACTGAATAAGGGGTAAAGCTAGCGCATCGAAAACGCACGTCCAAACGCGGGCTAACAGTGTGCTCTGCCGGAGCGCACTGTACTGTATCGGCCCGAATGTTTTTGTTGCTAAGATGGTGCTAGAGGGGCACACTCTAGCTCCTTCATTTCCATTTCCATCTCCATCTTAATCTTTCTCTCTCTGGTTTTGGGATCCTATCTTCTCCTTTGGTTTTCTATTTCTCTTGAGGGAAAATGTTATTTTTGGGTAGTGGAATTGGTTTTGTTTAGGTCGGGGGAATGTTGTTTTCCTGTAATGCAGGGGTGAACAAACATTTTGAGCCACAGCTCCCCTGTCCATTCATGCAATATGAGGGGTATACAGCAGGCAGCCACGTTTGTCTTCAAGTTGCTAAAAGGAGTAAACTCATACACACACATACACGGACACATGAAGACAGACATCCCACACCCAGACAGACACAGAGAGAAAAAGATACCTCATACAAAGACACCAGACACCCAGACCAAGAAAGAACGAAGGAAACACCCAGACAGACACAGACATCCAGACACAGTTACCCCATACATTACAGGTACAGAGAGACAAGGACACCACCCCACTTCCAGATATAGACACCCCACAGACAGACAGAAGCTCAATACCCAGACAGGCACTGAGACAGACAGAGATGAACATAGAGAGAGTCATAGACACATCATACCCAAGCAGACAAACACGGACAGACACAGTGCACCGACACAGAGAGAAACATGGACAGACAGACCTCATCATATACAGAGACATAGACCAAACACACAGACCACAGCACACCAGACAAAAAGAGACACAGGCTCCACACCCAGACAGACCTAGACCCAGAGAGAGATGCGTCACACACAGGCCAAACACCACAATAGTAAGGGCTGGTGCATTTTTTTAAAGTGTCGTCCAAAATCTTTTAGAAACTGAGAAACTCCATCTTATCCTGCCCAACTTTTTGTTTTCCTTTTTTTTTTTTTTTTTTACAATTTTTACTAATTTTTCCTTTGTTTCACTCTAGTTTTGTATTTTTCTTAGCTTGCTCATCATTTTACTTTCCCATGTTTTCATTTGCTTATTTAACCTTTTATTTTTTTTATTTTTTTTACCCTTTTTGCCTTTATTCTCCCTTCCCCAGCTTCTCCCTCTCTCCCCTCCACTTCCTCATTCTCTCTGGACTCTTTTGCCCATTCCCGTCCCCTGCCTCACTACTTCTTTTCCCCCAGGCAGGCAGCAGCTGTGATAGCAGAGTTGCTTACCTGTAACAGGTGTTCTCACAGGACAGCAGGATGTTAGTCCTCACATATGGGTGACATCATCAAGATGGAGCCCAATCACGGAAGACTTTTGTCAAAGTTTCTAGAACTTTGACTGGCACCTACTGGGCATGCCCAGCAATGCACTGACCCTGCATCCAGCAGGGGTCCCACTTCAGTCTCGTGTTATAGTAAAAGTACGTGCGAAAAATAAAATAAGAAAACGTAAACGGACTCAACTCCGCGGGGTGGCAGGCGGGTTTCGTGAGGACTAACATCCTGCTGTCCTGTGAGAACACCTGTTACAGGTAAGCAACTCTGCTTTCTCACAGGACAAGCAGGATGATAGTCCTCACATATGGGTGAGTACCGAGCTGAGGATGCCCGAGCAAAGCACCAAATGCACCCAAAGACGTGCAACAGGCACAACAACAGGGGTGGAAATTTGGTTAGGAGGGCATCCTGAACACTAAACAGGTTGGTGGAAGGATGTTGGGAAGTTAAACTGAAAACAAGTTGCGTAGAATGGACTGGTCAAAGATGGAATCCTGTGTGCCAGCCTTATCTAAGCAATAATGGGCTGTGAAAGTATGGAGAGAACTCCAGGTAGCAGCCTTACAAATATCAGCAAGCGGCACCAAACGGAGGTGCGCTATTGATGTCACCATGGCCCTGACAGAGTGTGCTTTTACGCGGTCTTGTAGCGGAATGTCTGCTTGCTGGTAGCAAAAAGAAATGCAGTCCGCTAACCAGGAGGAGAGGGTCTGCTTTCCCACAGGATTTCCAAATTTGATGGTATCAAAAGAAACAAACAATTGAGTGGATTTCCTGTGGGCCGACGTGCAGTCCAGATAGAAGGCTAGGAGCCTGTTCTCCTGGGTTTGAATGGGGCCTGGGAAAAAGGTAGGTAGGATAATAGATTGTTAATATGAAATTCCGACACTACCTTTGGCAAGAATTTAGGGTGAGTGCAGAGCACTACCATGTCATGCAGAATTTTAGTGTAAGGCGGGTAGGTAACTAATGCCTGTAAACACTAACTCTGTGAGCGGACGTGATCGCAAGTAGAAAAACTACCTTCCAGGTGAGACAGCGGAGATCACAGGAGTGGAGAGGCTCAAACTGAGGTTTCATGAGCCATCCCAAAACCACAATAAGGTCCCAAGCAGGGGCAGGAGGGCGCAGTGGAGATTATAAATAGAGCAAGCCTCTCCTGAAATGTGATACTAAGGGTTGCGTTGAAATGGAGACATTTCCTATACCTTTATGGTATGCAGACACTGCACTAACATGCACCCTGATAGAGGAAGTTTTTAGGCCTAACTCTGAGAGGTGCCAGAGGTAGCCCAGGAACCTCGCAGTGGAACAAGTGAAGGGGTCTATGGACATGGAAGTACATCGGACTGTAAACCTCTTCCACTTAGAACGATAAGACCTTCTCATTGAAGGCTTTTGTGAAGCCACAAGGACTTGGGATACCGACTCTGAAAGGTTAAAAGGTTGGAATATTAACCTTTCAACATCCAGGCCGTCAGAGATAAGAGCCTGGAGATTGGGGTGACACAGATACCCTTTGTTCTGAGTGATTAGAAGGGGATCTGTCCCTAGAGGAATGTGTTGTCGTAATGATAGGTCCTGGAGGATTGGAAACCAAACCTGGCGTGGCCAGTGGAGAGCTATCAGAATCATTAATCCCTTGTGCTGCCAGAGCTTCACGAGAGTCTTTGAAATGAGAGGAAGTGGAGGGTACGCATAAAGGAGACCGCTGGCCCAGGAGAGGGCGAAGGCATCTCTTGGTTGTGAGTGGTGACTGCGAATGAGAGAGCAGAAGTTGTCTACTTTGTGGTTGTGGACCGACGCAAAGAGGTCTATTCAAGGGTAACCCCAACGTTGGAATATCGTGTCCGCTACTGTGGGGTTGAGAGACCATTTGTGCGGATGGAAAGTGTGACTCAGCTTGTCCGCCAACACATTGTCCACTCCTGGTAAGTAGGTTGCTTTGAGGCACATTGAGCGGGATAGGGCCCATGCCCATATTTGTGCAGCTTCCTGATCAGGAGGTAGGAGCCCGTTCCTCCTTGTTTGTTGATGTACCAAATCGCAACCTGATTGTCGGTTTGAATCAGGATGGCTTTGTTTGATAGGCAATCCTGAAAGGCCTTGAGGGCATATCTGATCACCCGTAGCTCCAGGAAATTTATTTGGTGTTTGGCTTCCTCTGGAGACCAGGTTCCCTGAGTCTGCAGGTCGCCTACATGTGCACCCCACCCGAGGTTGGATGCGTCTGTTGTTAAGATAATTTGAGGATCTGGAGCCTGAAATGAAGGCCTTGAATGAGATTGGAATGGTGCATGCACCAGGCAAGCGACAGACAGAGCTGTTTGGTAACCTGGATAATGCTGGACATTGGCGGACAAGCTTGAATCCACTGGCATTTTAAGGTCCACTGCATTACTCTCATGGCTAGGCGAGCCATCGGAGTGACATGCACCGAGGACGTCATACTTGCGATGAGATGGAGTTATTGAGACGTGTGTGTAAGCGTCTTGGAGATCTAAAGAGCATAGCCAATCTCCTCTTTGTAGAAGAGGTAGTAGAGAGCCCAAGGTTACCATTTTTAATTTTTCTCTGTGCAAAAATTTGTTTAGTGCGCAGAGGTCCAGTATCGGGCGTACACCACCTGACATTTTTGGTATTAGAAAATACCGGGAATAAAACCCCTTCCCCTGCTGGGGGAGGGGACCTGGTTCTATTGCTCGGGATTTGAGGAGGGATGAGACCTCCTGTTCGAGCAAGGGAGAGTGGTCGGACGTCCCCTATGTCAGCCGAAGTGGAGAGTCCTCTGGAACAGTCAGGAAATTTAGGTGGTAACCGTGAGTGACTACTGCGAGTACCCACTGGTCTGTGGTGACTGTATGCCAAGCACTGTTGAAGTGGCAGAGCCAACCACCAACTGGTATGGATGGAAGAGGAGGAAGGAGTCAAAACCCTGACGCTGGTCCAGGCTGAGAAGCTGGCTGAGACGTTTGAGGCCAAGTCTGCCTGGATTGACCTTTTTGGTAAGGTCTGGAAGGCCGTCCTCTAGAAACCGGAGGATAAAATTTCCTTGGCTTGTAGGTTGGCCGCTTAGAGTCACGTCTGAAAGTTCTTTTAGGGGCGGAAGGGAACTCAGACGGCACAGAAGAAAGTTGGCGCAGTGTTTCATGGTGGTCCTTCAACTGCACTACAGTCTCTCGGATCTTTTCCCCGAAGAGATTATCGCCCACACAGGGTAGATCTGCTAACCTGTCTTGGACTTCTGGTCTTAAGTCCGAGGATTTGAGCCAGGCCCATCTTCTTGCAGTAATCACCGCTGCAGACACTCTAGAGGCAGTGTCAAAGATATCATATGCAGCGTGGACCTCGTGCTTTCCAGCATCTAGACCTTTCTGAGCTAGAGTATGAAGTTGAGCATGGAGTTGCTCTGGTAAAGAATCAGAGAAGTCCTGGATCCTTTTAAAAAGGTCTGTTATACTGGGTCATTTATAACTAGTAAGACGCAATGCGAAATATGAGCATTGAGCCATGGAAGACACGCCTGCCAAAAGCATCCAGGGATTTTTGTTCCTTCCCTGGAGGTATGGAGGAATGAGGTTTTGAACGTCATGCCTTCTTCTGGGCTGATTCAACGACCATAGAGTGATGATCCAACTGTGACTTTTGGAACCCAGGAGCTGACTGCACCAGATAGGTGGCATCTGTTTTGCGGTTGACAGGTGGGACCGAACATGGGTGTTCCCAGTTTCTCTTCAGGAGATCAAGCAGGATTTCATGGATAGGTATAGACATGATTTCCTTAGGAGCATCAAGAAACTGGAGTACTTCCAGCATCTTGTGCCTAGAGTCCTCTTCCATCTGAAGCTGAAAGGGAATAATAGTTTCAGACATTTCCTTGATGAAATTAATAAAGGACAGATCTTCTGGTGGAGAGCATAGTCTTTCATCTGGGGGAGAGGGCTTTGATGGTAGATCATCTGTATCCTGGGACGAATCATCGGTCCAAGGATTATAGGGCTGATCTCCAGCACCTAGTGGGTCTCCAGCAGGGAGAAATGGTGCTAATCCTGAAGGACCAGGCCTGGGCATCGACGGCATCAATGGAGGCACCGAAGGGACCTGTGACATCGATGGACAAGTCGGTGGTAAGATCCCAGATGGTGGAATGGGTATCTGTGTTTCCTCATCATCTGATGATAATGGAATTGGTGTAGAAGGCACTGGACCCCACCGGCGCTCTTGGTTCCATCGGAGGCAGGGCACAAATCAACGCATCCAGTCTACCCAGTTGCGGTGCGAGCGCTACGGGAATCGGATCGTGTCCGGCTCGGGGACCGGTACCAGCATCGATGGAAGTTGGAAGCCCTGAAGTGCTTTACCAATGGCCTCTTGGATCATCCGATCCAATTCCTCACGGAAGCCTGGGGCGTGGAACCCTGGCACTGGAGTAGGAGGCAGTACTGGTGTAGCCGGAGGGTCCACTGGTGAATGGGGAATCGCGGATCCCGGCACCACTGAAGGTGGGGAACGCCTCGGTGAACCGGACACAGAAGAGAATGGGGCCTTTTCTGGATGGGGCTTATTTGTCGGTGGCTCTGTCTATGTCGATGCCAAGGACTTGCCTGGATCGACAGACTGAGCCTTCCAATGCTGGTGTCGACGCTTTTCGCGATGTTCTCCTTGGTCCTTTTCTTGAGGAGGCAAAGAGGCAATCGACACCTTTGGAATCATCGATGCAGGTCGACCAGCAGCAGTGTCCCAGTGCTGGCGAGAAGTCAATGGCACCGGCTTGGACAACGTCGAAGCTATCGATGGAGTCGGGATTTTTAACTGAAAGAGAAAGTCCATTTTCTCTAAACGAGCCTTACGGCCCTTCAGTGTCATTTGGGCACATTTGGTGCAAGTTAGGACATCATGGTCAGACCCCAAACACATAACACAGACCCCATGCGGGTCAGTGATGGACTTTGTTCGAGTACAGTCGGGGCACCGATGAAAACCCGACGCCATGGCTCCGACAAAAATTTAGCCACTGTGCGGTCGATGGCCAGTAGGCCCCGAAGGGATAAGTTGATGGGAATCGACCGCAACAAGGGTAAAACCTTACCTTTCGACTGTGGAGTATGAATATTGATAGGGGGACCCCTATGGGGTAGAATTTTTTTGAAAATTTTGAAAGAAGTTCTGTAAGGAAAATTCCTGTCAGGAATCTCAAGAGCTCCTTAACCCGCGTGGCTACTGCTGCGCGGAAAAAAGAAGACTGAAGGGAGAACCCTGCTGGATGCAGGGTCAGTGCACTGCTGGGCATGCCCAGTAGGTGCCAGTCAAAGTTCTAGAAACTTTGACAAAACAGTTCCGTGATTGGGCTCCATCCTGATGATGTCACCCATATGTGAGGACTACCATCTTGCTTGTCCTGTGAGAACTCTCTCCTCCCACACTGAGGTCTGAGGGTGGCTGGTTTTCCTGGATTGTGGAACACTGCAGTGGCTCTTCCCTTGTCCAGTTCTGCCACATAGTAAGTGTCTTCCCGACCGGGCCCATCACAGCAGAAGCAGCTCCTCTCCCTGGCTCAATAAAAGAGACACATGGCTAAGCCATGGCATGCTTACAATGATGTCACTACATTCTAGTAGTCACTCCCTCCTAGGGTTGCAGTGCCTCCGTGGCACTGAGAATCGACAACCTAGCCATTTTCTTCTTCCCTGATTGGACAGCCAGTGTGCCCCCTAGTTTGTTCACCCCTGCTCTAACGGTGGTATTTCCCCTTATTTTTTTTTCCTCTCAAGTTTTCTTGAAGATTTAAGTGAAATGGCATAAATATTTTTAAAAGAAGGCAGTCAGGCACCCTGAGCAGCAGAAAATCCCTTCCCCCAAGAGCTTACAAAGGGGAGAGCGCAGAGAGGATGGCCAGGATAGAGCAGTACAGGGTGTGGGCTGATTGCATGGGAAATAATATACAGCGCAACAGGTGCAACAGGTGGATTCCTATTTATTACATTCATATAGACTATTGTCTCTTCTCAGCTTGAAAATATACAATAAATGGAAGGGCGAAGAACAGAGGTAGCACTCCAGATTAGTAAACAAGAGTCTCTTTCTGTACACAGAGGGCATGTTTAATTGGATTTCAAATGTGGATACGACTAGGACATCTCCAGCAATCCTGAACCGTCCAAAAATTACAAGGAAAGAAAAAAAAATAAAGGGCTATTAAAGAAACCTATCCCTGCCTGAATGTCAGCAGCCAGGGTCCCTAAAGAGACAGCAGCAAGATTCCTGAGGGCCCAAAGGGTTCAGCAGTGGTTTCCAGGACAGAAAGGCAGGAGCTCAGGTTCTGACAATTGAATGAGCCTGCAGATATTCTCTGCAGCCCAGCATTTATTTTATTTATCTATTTATTTATTTTTATATACCGACATTCATTGGGGTACATCACATCAGTTCACATTGTAACTATGTAATAGTAAGAGGAGAGTCTTACTATTTATACATTTAAACACTGAAACATTGAAACATTAGAAATTAGAACTTAGAACTAAAGGCTAGTAGGCAATATAAATATAACCGTTGAAAACTAAATACATATTAACATATGACCATTGATCCATTATAGGTTGGGAACTGTGGGCTAGGGAGCCTTATAGTTAGAACATTATAGTATATAGCCAAAATAATTTGAGGATGAATAGCCTACTATTTATGCATTAAACACTGGACACGGTAAAACCGAGCATAGAAATAAAGGTTAGAAGGCGATATAAATATGATGGTTGACACATAATTAGTGCATTTTAACATACAGCAATTGATACATTGTAGGTTAGAAATATGGGCTAGGGAGCCTTATAAATAGAACTTTTTAGTATATAGCCAAAATATTTTGAGTTTGAATAGCCTTATTATTGATACTTAGTGACCTTGGGATGATCGCAAACATTGGTGAAAAACATTGTGATGTTGAATTTGTACCCTCCACAAAGATATGAAACAGAGAGAAAACACGCTCCCATAACACCCAGCATTGTAGCGTCCAAGATGCACCTCTTGGGGACATCATTCAATTCTGATGCTATTAATTCATCTAACGCAAAACAGCTCTCTGCCTTTAAGCCCCAAGGAGGTCAAGTGTCAAAGTCCAAGGGTCAGGGAGCAGCTGACCAAGGTCACAGGCCTTTCATGCGAAATGCATGAAGCCTCATATGGCGCTGCCTGGCCGCATGTGTGTGAGTGCCGAGTGCAGGCCTGGTTCCAATTATTGAAAGCGAAATGCAGGTGCAGGAGACGCAGAGAGGGCAGCTCAGGCGCTGGCTCTTAGTGATGATAATCGATGATGAGAGCGCCCAAGGAATTCAGATATAAATTTATAAAAGCTGGCAAACTGGGTGAGACTGAAGGTTCATTCAGCCCAGCATCCGCTGTCTGATGGTGCGTGCGAGCAGTCCTCTCAAGTACCTTTCCAGCAGTCATGGTTTTTAGGACTGTCCTAATTTGCTGTCAGGCATCCATAATATTGTTCATATTTTTTTTTCCATTTTTTTAAACTTTATTCTGCATTTGCAGAGGTAACTTACTGTCGCATTGCGGTCAGAATGAGAACACGAGAAGGCCAATAAGCAGCCAGTGACAGGTCCTCCTCATTAGACACGAGATCAAGTTAATGTTTGAGCACTGGAAACTGCTAAGAAAAGCAAGAACTATAACTTCATGCATGTAGCAGAGTAAAAAAACAGGAGTATAAAAGGCATGGTGGGGGGTGGGCATCAGAAACAGCCTTAGCCTTGGTGGTGCCAGGGCCAAGGCAAGAGTGTTAGGTACCCTAGGCGCAGCCCCCCTCCCCCACCCAGCACTGGCTGCATTCCCCCCACCACCACCACACGTACAACAAAAAAATGTTGCATTTATAATAGATTTTATATGAAAGGATAAAGCATATTCTGAGTTCCAGAAGGTTTAAATATCTGGTAAGTACTCTCTTTTGAGACCACCGACCCTGTGTTTCGAGATGATTGAAATGAGCTCCCCAACCCTTGTGGGAAGCATCTGTTGTCAGCACAACATTGTGCGGTAGTGACCTGAAAAGAGCTCCTTTGGTTAGTGTTCTTTTCCTTAGCCACCAATCCACATCCACCATCATTTCTGGGGTTAAAGAAATGCGGTTTGATAAGGGTTGATGGTGCTGAGACCATTGCTTCTTTAAGCCCCACTGTAGCCATCGAATATGAAGTCGAATTCTCTGAACTGTGTATATAGCTGCTGTCATATGACCCAGGAGAGTTAGCACTTGACGTGCTGTTGGTCTTTTTGTACATTTGATTTTTTGTAACAATTTCCTGAGGGTAAGTTTCCTGTCCCTTGGAAGAAAGGCTCTGCTCTGATATGTTACCAGTTGAACTCCAATAAATTGAAGAGACTGTGTCAGGGTGAAGTTGGATTTCTTGAAATTGACCACCAGACCCAAGTTCTGAAGACAGTGTATTGTTTGATGTACCTGAGATCACAGTGTCTGTGGATCCGATGCCACTAGAAGCCAATCGTCCAGATATGGAAATATTTGGATACGTTGTTTCCATAGGTGGGCCACCACCACTGCCATGCATTTCGTGAAAACTCTGGGTGCAGCCGTGAGACCGAACGGTAAAACCCTGTATTGGTAGTGTTGACCCTTGCATTGAAAACATAGGTACTTCCATGACACTGGGTGCATCGGAATGTGAGTATAGGCATCCTTCAGATCTAGGGAGCACATCCATTCATTGGGTAGGAGGAGAGGAAGAATGGACTTTAAGGATACCATCTTGAATTTTTCTTTCACCAGGTATTTGTTGAGTTCTCGTAAGTCCAAGATGGGACATAGACCTTCCGTCTTCTTGGGAATGAGGAATTATGGGGAATAAAAATCCTTGTTCCATGAGGAATGGGGTATCTTCTGTATCGCTCGTTGTTTGAGCAGTTGTGATTTCTTGTGATAGTTGAAGGTGATTTTTTTAAGGCATCCTGGCTTATGATAGAGAGGGAAGGGGTGGTCTGGAAGAAAAATTAAAGTGGTATCCCTGGTGTATTATATCCAGGACCCAGTGGACGGATGTAATTTGTGAACACGCTTGAGTGAAAGATTGTATCCTGCTCGCTATGGATGTAGGAGGAGGTGATGGCTCTGCAGAGTTCAAAAAGATGGCTGAGTCTTTGACCTAGTCGCAGCTGTCTGTCCCTGGGAACATTGGGCTCTAGGTCTGCCCCATCTAGGTTGTTGTTGTGAGCCTTGTGGTCACTGCGATTGTTGATATGCCGGCAGTCGTTATTGTGGGTACGAGCGAAATTGTCTTCTTTGGAAAGGCTGTCTGCACGTCGAAACATAATACCTCATGGGAAAGGTGGAATAAGGCGGAGGGTTGACTAAAGATGGAACTGCCACCGATTGTTCTTTCAATTGTGACACAGTTTCCTGTAGATGATTTCCAAATAAATTATTGCCACAACATGGTAAATTTTCCAATTTGTCGTGGACGTCCTCCCATATGGCACTTGCTCGGAGCCACGCAATTCTACGAGCTGCTATTGCCGAAGCAGAGATTTGGGAAGATGTCTCAAATGACTCATATATAGTCCTTAAGAGATGACGTAGTCCCTATTCCATGTCCTGAATTGGTTGAGGGAAACCAGAGTGTTCTGTCGAGGTTGGCAATAAGATCTTTACTTGCTGCAGACAGTCATATAGGTATTGGACAATATAGAATTGGTGTTGTCCAATACACGCACCAAGCATTGAGGATTGAAACGATTTTTTTTTTGTTGCAAAATCGTCCAGATATTTATGGTCCCTTCCTGGTGGGGTATTTGAGTGCAACCTTGCTTTCTTAGCCTTTTGTAATGCGGATTCCACCACTATGGATTGGTGTGGTAATTGTGGTGATGCATAGAACGGAGACTGTTTCATTTTATATTTAAGATCTATCTTCCAAGACACTGGGACAATGTTATAAGGGGTTTCCCAGGATTTCTCTAGGACTGCATCGAGAACTTTGTCCAATGGGAGGCTAGTCGGTTCAGTGGGAAGGTCAAATATTTTTAGAAGACCCAGGGTTTCAGACCTGGGATCCGGTACCTTTTGGATTTCCAGATATAAAGCTGTACCCACTTTGTCAATAAATTTTGGATAGGCCAGATCTTCTGGCGGTGAGTATGGCTCTTGATGTTCATCTGCCAGACCTGACCGGTATCCCGTTGAAGATGTCAGGGAAGATGGAATCGATATTGGCTGCTGAGGCAGTCTGGTAGGGCTTGGTTGTACTGGTTGCTCTGGCATTGGTAGTGATGGCCCAGGCAAGAGCGGTAAGGGAGTTCTAGGTCATTAAGGAGACGACTCTACTTGAGTGTATTGAAGATCCATGTGGACTAATAGATGGAAGTTGAGGAACTTGAAAGAAGGCTTGTAAAGAAGTAATAAGTCCAGTTAACAGTGCTGAAATCTGTGTAATGGCCTGTTGTGCAAAGTCTGGCATTTACGGAGTCTGTCCAATGGGCGGAAGCACATGAGAAATAGGAGGCAGCTGAATGTCTGGATCTGGCAATTCTGGAGAAATGCTGCCTACTAGCTTCTTCCTCTTATGGACAGGTTCTTGTCTGTCCTTGTGATGTTCATGTGCAATGGATGCTACATCTGAGAAAATCTCCAGGGAGGAAGACGAAGAGTGCGAAGAAATGTGTAACAAATCATTCTTGGAAGCCATATGTAATCTGGCCCTTTTATTTTGACCCAATGCCAATCCTAGGGGTGAGACATCATGTGAGTCTGGATGCGACAGGTGAGAACTTGGAGATCTTCCACCTGAGGTATGTGCTAAATGCTTTCTCTTGTGAGAGTGCTTCGACCCATGTACTTCTTCAGTTGAGTGGGTTCTCAGTAACTGAGGGTTCTGTACAATCCCCTGCTTGGATTTTGATAGTTCTCGAACCTTCCTCGAGTTCTTATGATGTTTAGGTGATAGATGCCTCGATTTTGGGGTTCAAAATGTATCTAGGTGCTTCGACGGATGTTTCTGCGTCGAGTTTTGAGGTATTTTTTGTGGTTGCGCCGGCGATGGTAGGTGCGTCGGCTTTGGTGTTGCGTCAGTTGGTCTCAGATGGCTTCGACCTCTATGCCTCACCTTTCTTCCTTCTCTTTCCTCAAGCCTTGGGAAGATGGCTGCTGCCGCGTCTTCTTAGGTCTAACTGCACCCTCTCCTCCACTCTCTCTTCCAGTATCTTTAATCTGTGGGCCTTTGGAATATCAGACCCTTGCCTTAGTAGATTCTGGGGCAGGGGGAAATTTCATTTTGAAACATCTAGTGGAACATTTGCGGATCCCTACCACTACTAAGACGCCTCCATTACTATTGTCCTCTATTCATGGAGAGCCCTTACCGGGTGAAGTAACCCTGCTTACAGAACCAGTGAGCTTGCATACCGGTGCTCTTCATACAGATACTAGGGATGTGAGAACCCCCACGATATTGATTGTGGGGGTTCTCTTATCGTTTTGGGGGAGGGCGGGAAAAACGGCACACAAAAATAACCCCTAAACCCACCCCGACCCTTTAAAACTAATCCCTTTGCTTCTCCCACCCTCCTGACCCCCCCCCAAAAAACATTTTACAGGCACCTGGTGGTCCAGCGGGGGTCCCGGGAGCAATCTCCCGCTCCCGGGCCGTCTGCAGCCACTAATCAAAATGGCACCGATGGCCCTTTGCCCTTACCATGTGACAGGGTATCCGTGCCATTGGCCGGCCCCTGTCACATGGTAGGAGCACTGGATGGCCCGCGCCATTTTTAAAGGTGCACAACATCAGATAGCAAATGTTGCTTACCTGATGTAACAGGTGTTCTCACAGGACAGCAGGATGTTAGTCCTCACAAATGGGTGACATCGAGGATGGAGCCCACCACGGAAAACTTCTGTCAAAGTTTAAACAGAACTTTGACTGGCCCCTACTGGGCATGCCCAGCAAGGCACTGACCCTGCAGCCAGCAGGGGTCTCCCTTCAGTCTGATTTTCAAAGCTACAGGCAGTGCCTAGAAAGTAAAAACAAAACGAACCCAACACCGCGGGGAGGCCGGCGGGTTTCGTGAGGACTAACATCCTGCTGTCCTGTGAGAACACCTGTTACATCAGGTAAGCAACATTTGCTTTCTCACAGGACAAGCAGGATGGTTGTCCTCACAAATGGGTGAGTACCGAGCTGAGGATGTCCTGACTTGCACCAAATGCACCCAATGACGTGCAACAGGCACTACAACTGGGGTGGAATTTGGTAAAGGGCATCCGCACCCTACCGGGAAGGTGGAAGGGTGTTGGTACATCACGTTGGAAAAAGGTTACGCAAGACAGATTGGCCGAAGATGGAGTCCTGTCTTCCAGCTTTGTCCAAACAATAGTGGGCTGCAAAGGTATGGAGAGAACTCCAGGTTGCAGCCCTGCAGATGTCAGGAAGCGGCACCGATCGAAGGTGTGCCACTGACGTCGCCATGGCCCTCACAGAGTGTGCTTTCACACGGTCTTGAAAGGGAATGCCAGCTTGCTGATAGCAAAAAGAAATGCAGTCCGCCAACCAGGAGGAAAGAGCCTGCTTACCCACAGGATGTCCTAACTTGTTAGGATGAAAAGAGACAAATAATTGAGTGCTGTTCCTGTGAGCAACTGTACGGTCTAGATAAAAAGCTAGAGCTCGTTTGCAGTCTAGGGTATGCAGAGTCTGTTCCCCGGAGTTGGAGTGGGGCCTGGGAAAAAAGATAGGTAGTATGATGGATTGATTAATATGAAACTCAGAAACTACCTTAGGTAAAAATTTAGGGTGAGTGCGGAGTACCGCCCGGTCCTGCAGGAGCTTAGTGTAAGGCGGATAGGTAACTAGGGCCTGCAATTCACTAACCCTGCGAGCTGAAGTGATAGCCAAAAGGAATAACACTTTCCATGTGAGATACTTTAACTCACAGGAGTGCAGAGGTTCGAAAGGAGGTTTCATTAGACGACCAAGAACCAGGTTAAGGTCCCAAGATGGGGCCGGAGGACGTAAGGATGGCTTCAGATGGAGCAAGCCTTTAAGAAAACGTGTTACTAGGGGTTGTACTGAAATAGGGACACCCTGTACACCTTTATGGAAGGCGGCTACCGCACTGACATGCATTCTGATAGAAGAGGTTTTAAGACCTGATTCAGAGAGATGCCATAAATAGTCCAAGAATTTGGAGATTGGACAGGAAAGGGGATCAAGGGACTGAGAAGTGCACCATGATGTGTACCTTTTCCATTTGTATGAGTAAGACTTTCTTGTGGAAGGCTTTCGTGAAGCTATCAGGACCCGAGAAACGGAATCTGAAAGGTTGAAAGGCTGAAGGACTAACCTTTCAACATCCATGCCGTCAGGGACAAGGCTTGGAGGTTGGGATGGAGGAGGCATCCGTCGTTTTGAGTGAGCAGATGCGGGTCCTTTCCCAGAGGAATGTGCCTGCGGATGGAGAGATCCTGGAGTATTGGAAACCATACTTGGCGTGGCCAGTAAGGTGCTATCAGGATCATGGTTCCTCCGTCCTGGCGTAGCTTCACGAGAGTCTTTGACACAAGAGGGAGTGGAGGGAATGCATAGAGCAGACCGATTGTCCACTTGAGGGAGAATGCATCCCTCGGCCGAGAGTGCTGGCTCCGAATGAGAGAGCAGTAATCGTCCACTTTGTGGTTCTGAGGGGACGCAAAGAGGTCTATGCGGGGAGAACCCCACTTGTGAAACAGAGAGGTCGCTACCAGAGGATCGAGTGACCACTCGTGCGGTTGGAAGACACGGCTCAGCTGGTCTGCCAATACATTGTCTACTCCCGGCAGGTAAGTGGCCCTGAGGTACATGGAGTGGGAGAGGGCTTCCGCCCAGATCTGCGCAGCTTCCTGACACAGAAGGAAGGAGCCTGTGCCTCCCTGCTTGTTTATGTACCACATGGCCACTTGGTTGTCCGTCTGGATTAAGATTATCTGATGAAAGAGATGATCTTTGAAAGTGCGGAGCGCATAGCGGATTGCTCGAAGTTCCAGGAAATTGATCTGGTGTTCGGCTTCCTCTTTGGACCATAACCCTTGGGTTTGAAAGTCGTCCACATGGGCTCCCCAACCGATGTGAGAAGCGTCGGTGGTTAGGATTACTTGTGGATCCGGTGGAAGAAAGGGTAAGCCCTGAAGGAGGTTGACCTGAGTCGTCCACCAGGTTAAGGATAGGCGCAGCGCTTGTGTGACTGTGACTATGGAGGACAGAGGCTGAAAAGCTTGAATCCATTGGTGTCGTAGAGTCCATTGTGTTACTCTCATGGCTAGTCGGGTCATGGGAGTGACTTGAACCGAGGATGCCATGTGCCCTAGGAGAATGAGGAACTGGCGAGCCGTGGCAGTGTTCTGAGACTGGAGCTGGCGAGCCAGGGACATTAGGGTGTGGACCCTCTGAAGAGGAAGGTAAGCCTTTGCCTGTAAGGTGTCCAAGTCTGCCCCAATGAAGGATAAGGTTTGAGACGGGACTAAGCAAGATTTCTCGTAATTGACGAGAAACCCTAAGGAAAGGAGTGTTTGAATTGTCAATTTTAGGGAGGATTGAGCCATCTGTTGGGTGGAGGCCCTGATTAGCCAATCGTCCAGGTATGGGTAGACGTGGACACCTTCCTTCCTGAGGAATGCTGCTACCACTACGAGACATTTGGTAAAGACTCGTGGGGCAGAAGCTAGACCGAAAGGGAGGACACGGTATTGATAATGGTCGTGGCCAACTAGAAACCGCAGATATTTGCGATGGGATTATGTGATCGCAATGTGGGTATAAGCGTCCTTGAGGTCGAGAGAGCACAGCCAATCCCCTCTTTGTAGCAGAGGGAGCAGCGCGCCTAGGGTTACCATTTTGAACTTCTCTTTTTGAAGATATTTGTTGAGGGCTCGAAGGTCCAAAATGGGACGTAGTCCCCCCGATTTCTTTGGTATTAGGAAGTATCTGGAATAGAATCCCTTGCCTCGTTGAGAGGGAGGAACAGGTTCTATAGCATTTGATTGCAGAAGAAGGGATACTTCCTGTTGTATTTGAGCCAAATGGGTGGATAGACTCCACGCTTGAAGAGGCGGGGAGTCTGCCGGAAGAGTTATGAAGTTGAGGTGGTAACCCTGTGCGATAATTGTTAGCACCCACTGATCTGAGGTGATCTGTAACCAAGGTTGTAGAAAATGGTACAGTCGACCTCCTACAGGGATGTCCGGAAGAGGGGTTTGGCATGTGTTCCCTACAGGGGAGTCAAAGGCCAGCCGCAGGCCCAGGAGGAGGGGCTACAGTAGGCCTTTGTTTCCTAGGCTGACGCGGCTGAGGCCTAGTAGAGGATCGAGCTGGACGAGGCCTGGCCGATGGAGGGTAATAACGGCGTGGTCGAAAGAATGACTTCTTAGAGTCTTTCTTTTGCGGTTGCTTGGAGGTCAGCTCAGGTGGGACAGATGAGAGTTGTTTCAACGTCTCATGGTGGTCTTTTAACTCCGCCACAATCTGCTGAATTTGCTCTCCAAACAAATTATCGCCTAAGCAGGGTAAATCAGCAAGACGATCTTGAACCTCTGGGCGAAGGTTGGATGACTTTAACCAAGCCCAACGTCTGGCTGAGATGGCTGTGGCTGAAACTTTTGTGGAAGCATCGAATATGTCGTAGGCAGTCCTAATCTCGTGCTTCCCTGCCTCAAATCCCTTGTGAAGAAGGGCTTGAAGCTGCGGTTGGTATTGGTCTGGCAACGTGTCAGCATAGTCTTGCATCTGCTTAAGGATGGCTCTGTTGTACTGAGTCATGTAAAGTTGATATGAAGCTATGCGTGAAATCAACATAGCTCCATG
This sequence comes from Rhinatrema bivittatum, assembly GCF_901001135.1. Taxonomy (NCBI): domain Eukaryota; kingdom Metazoa; phylum Chordata; class Amphibia; order Gymnophiona; family Rhinatrematidae; genus Rhinatrema; species Rhinatrema bivittatum. The sequence goes on along the minus strand of NC_042622.1, from coordinate 224,845,748 downwards.
ATAGACTTTCCGTCCAACACTATCTAGGAACTTGTTGTCCCTGGTAGGTGGGGTAGAAGAGTGTGGCTTAAGACGCTTGGCCTTCTTCTGCGCGGACTCAACCACAACAGAGCGATGATCCAGTTGAGGTTTTTGGAAACCTGGTGCTGACTGAACAAGGTAGGTGGAGTCAGCTTTTTTGTTAACTGGGGACACTGATGAAGGAGATTCCCAGTTTTTCTTGAGCAGATCCAAAAACACCTGGTGTATAGGGATGGAAGTGATGATTTTTGGAGCATCCAGAAATTGAAGGAGTTCCATCATCTGGTGTCTGTCATCAGCTTCAGATTGTAGTTGAAAAGGTACAACTTCTGACATCTCTTTCACAAAGTTAATGAAAGATAGATCCTCAGGAGGAGATCTTTTTCTACTCTCTGTAGGAGATGGAGGCGAAGGCAAATCCGTGTCAGAAGATGTATCATCATCATCACCCCAGGTATCGTAGGGATCAAGTGGGGTTTGTAACCCTGATGGACCTGGCTGAGGCTCTAAAGGCATCGATGGAAACCGAGGTGGAATCGGTGCCGTAGGTGGAACCAGAAATGGCATCGATGGCTTCGGTGCTGTCGATGGAATCGGTGCCTGGCGTGGAATGGATGGAACCGAAGGATATATCGGTGGAGATATACCAGAAGGCACCGATGGAACCACCCCGGAAGGGGGAATCCGGAACGGTGTTTCTCCTGCCGATGAAAATCCAGTCGGAGACGGTGGTGTTGTCGATGGCACTGGAATCACCGATGGAAGGGCCGTCATGAGCGCCTCCATGCGGCTCAGTAGCGGTGCTAGCGCTTGTATCAACGGCTCGGTGGTCGGTTCCCTCCTCGGTGGCGAAGCCGGTGCCGGTGTCGGTGCCGGGGGCGGCACTGGAACCGGTGCCGGAGACGGTGCCGATGGAGGTTGCAATTTCTTCATCGCTTTCTCGATGGCCTCCTGGACCAGCCGGTCCAGTTCTGCCCGGAGACCAGGGGTAACCATACCCGGCTCGACGGGAGAGGGAGGCTGAGGCAGGGCCGGAGGGACCACCGTAACCGGTGGGATCACGGCCCCCGCACCCCGGGAGGGTGAGGGTTTCCTCGATGCCTGCAAACGAGACGTGGAGGGTGTCCGGTCTGTTCGCGGCTTCTTTGTCGGTGGCTCGGCTTGAGTAGAGGTCGATGGCTGTGGATCCTCGACAGGCCGAGATTTGTGCCGTCGATAGCGGTGCTTTTCCTTCCGATCCCCTCGCCCATCCGGGAAGGGACGGGAGTCGACGGCCGAGAAGCGATCGATGGCGGACGGTCACCGGAGGGTTGACGATGATGGTACAACTTCGACGGTGCCGGTTCCGATGACGTCGATGCTATCGATGGCGTTGGGGTGGGTGCATGGAAGAGGAGCCCCATCTTCTCCATCCTGGCTTTGCGACCCTTGGGTGTCATTAAGGCACATTTGGTGCAAGTCAGGACATCATACTCACTACCCAAACACATCACACAAACCCTGTGGGGGTCTGTGATGGACATAGTCCGGGTACAATCCGGACCGGCGGAACCCCGTTGCCATGGCCTGAAGCCAAAATTTAGGCTGGGGATCGGTAAGTGCCAACAGGCCTCAAGGGCCAAATTCGACGGTAGTCGATGGAAAAAGGCAAAAAACTTACCGGGTTCCGTAAGATGACTAAAAATTTGTCGAAGGGAGACCCCTGAGGGGCAAATTTTCTTAGGAAATTAATTTCCAAATTCCTGTCAGGAACGTGGTTAGAGAGCTCCTTTCACCGCGTGGCAACTGCTGCGCGGAAAAAAGAAGACTGAAGGGAGACCCCTGCTGGCTGCAGGGTCAGTGCCTTGCTGGGCATGCCCAGTAGGGGCCAGTCAAAGTTCTGTTTAAACTTTGACAGAAGTTTTCCGTGGTGGGCTCCATCCTCGATGTCACCCATTTGTGAGGACAACCATCCTGCTTGTCCTGTGAGAATACTGTTTACACTGATCACAAAAATCTGGAGTACCTCCGTCACGCTCAATGCCTCAACCATAGACAGGCTGTCTTCAACAGATTTGACTTTCTGTTGAAACATTGCCCTGGTGATAAGAATGTCAGAGCAGACGCATTATTTCACTCTTTCCTCTCAGAGGACATACCTGATGAACCCCAGCATATTATTGACCCGAAAAGAGTGATTCTCACAGCTACACATCTGATACCCCGGGCAAGACCATTGTACCCTGCAATCTAAGAAAGAAATTGCTAAGATGGGCTCATGATTCGAAACTGGCCAGATACCCTTGTCAACAACGAACACTGGCCAAGCTACAAAAGTACTATTGGTGGCCCACCATGAAAGAAGACACTCTAGCTTACGTAGGCTCCTGTTCCAATTGTGCCAGACAGAAACCTCCGCCTGGATGTCCTTGGGGCCTGCTTCAACCCTTGCCAGCACCGGATGAGCCCTGGACTCATATTGCAACACATTTTGTGTTGGACCTGCCACTTTCTGGAGGTAACAATACCTTTTGGGTTACAGTGGACCAATTTTCGAAGATGGCTCACTTCGTGGCTCTCCCTGGCTTGCCATCAGCCATGGAACTTGCTAAGTTATTCATCAGACACATCTTTCGCCTACATGGCATGCCTAAACATATTGTTTCTGACAGAGGAGCTCAATTTACAGCAAAGTTCTGGAAAGCCTTGTGTAAGAAATTTGACATCACACTTGATTTCACCTCTGCATATCATCAGTCGAATGGCCAAACTGAGAGAATGAATAGAACTCTCAAACAGTTCCTCCGCACCTATGTCGGTTCATGACAGAATGACTGGGCTGAACTGTTGCCCTGGGCTGAATTTGCCATCAATTCCTATCCAGCGTCATCTACTGGATCTACTCCATTTGAAGTGGTCTACGGACGACAACCTTTACCATCTTTACTACTTCCACTTTCTTTGTCATCCCGGCAGCTCAATCTACTGCCAAAAATATACAGCAGCTCTGGAGAAAGACTAAAGAGATGCTCCAAAAAGCAGGACAAAGAGCAAAGAAAGGCTATGATGCTCACCGAAGCAAAGCTCCTGAATTCCAGCCTGGAGATAAAGTTTGGCTTTCTACAGAACATCTGAGACTTAAGCTTCCATCTGCTCGATTTGCTCCACGCTTTGTCGGACCCTTTCCTATTCTCCGACGGTTGGGCTCACTCACCTATAGTCTGAGACTCCCTCCAGCTATGAGGATTCACAATGCATTCCATGTTTTGCTGCTGAAACCACTTGCTCTTAGCGAGTTTTCCACCAAGACACCTGAACCTACTCCTGTTATGCAGAAGAAGACATCGAATATAAGGTTGATGCCATCCTTGATGTAAGAAAGAGAGGCAGAGTTTGGGAATACCTTCTGTCATGGGAGGGATACGGACCAGAAGAAAACTCTTGGAAATCATTGGCTAATATCATGGACAAAGAGATGCTTCGTCAATTTCATCGATCGCATCCTCAAAAACCTAGACCAGGTAGGGGGTCTGGAGGGGGCCCTTTGAAGGGGGGGTACTGTTGTATCCGTCAGTCTCAGACGGCTTCGACCTCTGTGCCTCACCTTTCTTTCTTTTCTCTCCCCAAGCCTTGGGAAGATGGCTGCTGCCGCATCTTCATACCGCTCTCTCCGGCGTCCCCGGATTGGCAAAGGCAACGGTGTTCGCCATGATTTTCCTGAGGACCTCCTAGGGTGCTTGCGTGCACGCCACCCACGTCTATATCGACGTCATGGCGGGAACCTCGGGGGCGTCCCCTCCGAGTGATGTCATTACATCCTGGAATTTAGCCTGCCCTTCGTTTGCTAACAAACTTAGTTAGCAAGGATTGGATTGTCTCCGGTCTAAGCTGCTCTGCCGCTTCCCAGCTGCTGCAGGAAGCTCTCTGCCCTTCGAAGTAATTCTTCACTACCTGGGTACCCGCTCTTCGGGGGCCCTCCTGCTCTATTTCAGGTACCTATCTTGGGAGACCAGGCACTCGCTCCTCGAGGGCCTGCTTTCCCTAATCTGGTGCCTGCCACTGATCAACTTCTGCCTGCCAGGACCTTCTACGATACAGCCTTCTGCTTCAGTGAGTACTAACCTTTCAGTCTGTGTCACCTTCAGCTTCAGCGCTCAAAGTTTACATCCAGGACCTGTCCCTGCTACGCCGTGCTGCCTATCACCTACTCGAGTGTGAGACTGGTCTCCTCTGCTGAGGACCCCTGGACTACTTCACTAGGCTATCTTCACTGCTGCCCACCCCCAGACAGTACCATCAAGCTGTACAATAAATACTACTTCTCTGTGTCTGCGTGTTTAGAGTCTAGCCAAGTACTGCGGTTCCTCCAGGGCTCCTCCCCGTGGGAGTGGCCATCACCACAGTACCCAAGAATCCACTCCAACACCTCATAACCATAACATTCGGAAACTGCGTCTGTGTCATTTTTGCGTTGGTTGGTGCGTCGGCATCCTTGCATGCCCCGACGTTGAAGCTTGAGCCGGGGGCGCATGGTGTGTCTGCGTCGATACCTGCGGTGTCTCCGATGTATGCTGCGATGTTTTAGCAGTCTTTGAGGGTACTCCGTAGTCAGAAGGTCCCTTCCTATGGGAGCGTTCTTTATGCTTTTTAAACTCACTCGAGCCCGAGGAGGTAGGCCTCATCGATGCAGCTCTCTGCTTTCTTTCCGCCTGATGCGTCGCCGGTCCTGGCGATGAATGTGACTCCAAAAGAGGGGCATAAGATCCTGTTGCCAACTTCAACTTCACAATCTTGTCAGCCCTTTGGCGCTGAGCCCTGGGCAACATCCTTCCACAATGCCTGCAGGATTCCTGGGCCCAGACACACAACAAGCTTCACGTCCATCAGTAAGTGGCATAATTTTGCCGCAGGCGCACAACTTAAACCCCGATGGCCTGGGCTTCTTATGTCCTTCGCTTCTCTCCATTTTGATCTATTTTAAACTTATTTTTTACTCTATTCTGTCAGTTGCTGAGAAGAATCCGAAGCTCCGTGTGCGTTCTCGCGCACAGAAAAACATACTGAGGAGAATATGCTTTTCCAGTGCAGGAACTCACGCACAGCCGCACAGAGCTAAGCTCTGTGTAAGAGCTTAGAGAAGCTCTGCCTCCCGGGCCTGAACGGACAGCCCAAGACAGCATGGCTGATTCAGCCCTGCTATCGATGGATGCATCCACTCCACTGACTCAAAGAGTTTTAGGGAGGAAGAGGAGGGTCCCCTCCCCATTTCCCAACGATCAAAACGTGTGCCCCATGAGCTCTATGGTGCTGTACCAGTCCACATATCTAAGGTCAGCCCTGGGTAATACTTAAACTTTATGGGAGCACAAGCTATGCCTATGATTTATACCTTCTTGCCTAAAAAGCAATCAATGAAGCTGAGTTTCATTTGGGAGGGGAAATGAAAACTCTCATTGTTTCCCCACCCCTTGGAATGGCACAGGAATGACAATGGAAGGCCTGGCACAGAGGGGGAAGCAGAGAAAAGGGCAGATGTTGGAGAGGTACTTCGGGTGCTTGATCACGAGTGTTATGGACCAATCAGGGTCATGCTAATATTTATACCCTGGTCATTTCTGTTAAGCCCTACAGGTGATAAACTTGCTTCTGTACCTACGTGTGCCTGGGAGTGTAGGTCAGCGTCTCGGCCTATAAATAGCTAAGCAGCAAGCCTGGGAAAAGTATTACGTGCTGCCACTTTTCTGCTGGAGCTGAAAGAAATTGGAATTTTTCCTCTTCTTTTTTTTTTTTTTGTTTAGACTCCGTTGTTTGAAACCTGCAAAGTCCTAGTGAGAGTGGATGGCTCCATGGGGGCGGATATTCTCTGAAGCTGGGTGACAGAAGAATGTAAAGTCTGACCCACAGGTTGAAGGTCACCTCATTTTGCTCTAGCCCCCTTTCAAATTCAAATTGAAGCCTCTCAGGCTTTTTTTTGGAACGAGGTCAGGCTTCAGTGGGCTGGCTAAGGAGAGCTGGGAAGCAAATTTCAAGTTCCCGACCTGTTTCAGAGACAACGAAAGAGGATAAAGAGAAAAGAAAGGAAGGGTGAAAGAGGGAGAGGAAAAAAAGGAAAGAGGGAGGAAAAGAGAGGGGATAAAGAAAAGGAAGAGAAGACAGAATAAAGGAGAGAAAATATAAGAGAATGGCTCAAGATAAAAAGGAGGGCAGATATGGATCAAAGTGATTTACCTACATTCAGCAGTGACTGCAACCGGCAGGCAGACATCATAATCATCGTTTATTTATATAAGAAAATTATTCCTTACCTGCTAAATTTCGTTCCTGTAGTACCACGGATCAGTCCAGACCATGAGTTATGTCCCCCTTCCAGTAGATGGAGTCAGAGCAAAAACTGAAAGGGCACCCTCTCATAAGCTGGTGCGCTTTCTGCATCCCCTCAGTATTAAGTATATCAAAGCAAGAAAGAAACAATTGGATGGATCAAGACAAAAAACAAATTGCCAACAGGTATGTGTAACTAACCATCAAGAACAACAATTTGCAAAGAGAACGATCAGCACTTTACAAACTGTACTGAATTATCTTAACTGTGTAAATGAGCTGCGAGACACCCCCAATCCCAGAAGATCCTTAACCTTAGGGAGGGCATCTGGACTGATCCGTGGTACTACAGGAAGAAAATTAGCAGGTAAGGAATAATTTCCTTTTCCCCGTATGTACCCGGATCAGTCCAGACCGTGGGATGTACCAAAGCTTCCCTACATGGGGTGGGCCCCTGATAGCCCAGCTCAAATTACCTGAGCGCCAAATGAGCCAAAGACCGGTGCTTGGAGATTCAACCGGTAGTGGTGCACAAAAGTATGCAACGACTTCCAAGTAGCCACTCGACATATCTCCTGCGGGGAGACCGCTTGGCTCTCTGCCCAAGACGCTGCTTGTGCACGTAGCAAATGAGCCCTGATACCCTCCGGAGGAGAACGTCCCACTCCAATAAATGCTGATGAGATTGCTTCTTTTAACCACCGTGCAATGGAGGTTTTAGATGCCTTGTGTCCTCTCTTGGGACTGCTCCACAAGACAAACAGATGGTCCGAGAAACAGAAATCATTCGTCGTCTCCAAGTATCGAATAAGGACATGCTTGACATCCAGGCGCTGAAGCTCTCTGGAATCCTAGTCAGAGAAGGAGGGCAGCTCCACTGACTGATTCAAATGGAAGGTCGAAATGACCTTAGGTAGAAAAGATGGCACTGTGGTCAAAGAAACTCCGGAATGTGTGAAACGGAGGTAGGGCTCTCGGCACGACAATGCTTGAGTGGCCATGAGGTCCAGATGGGGGACTCCCCACCTGCCGAAGATGAGTGCCACCGCCTCCTCGGAGAGTTCCCACTCCCCCGGATCTATGCGTTGGTGGCTCAAAAAATCCGCTTGGACATTATCCACCCCAGCTATGTGAGAAGCCACCAGGCGGGAGAGGTGGAGCTCTGCCCACTCCATCAGGCTGTCCTTCTCCAGGGAGACATGCCGGCTTCTTGTGCCTCCCTGGCGATTTATGTACGCCACTGTGGTTGCACTGTCTGAGAACATCCACATGGCCCTGAATCAGAGGAAGGAACTGCTTCAGTGCTAGGCGAACTGCCCTGGTCTCCAGGTGATTGATTGGCCACGCAGCCTGCAATGTCGTCCATGGCCCCTGCGTCGATTGCCTACCGCACACTGCCCCCCAACCGGAAAGGCTGGCATCTGAGGTAACTATGATCCATTGGGGGATCTCCAACTCCACTCCCTGCAACAAGTGATCCAGACTGAGCCACCAGAAGAAGCTGTCCTTGGCAACCTCCGGCAGTGTCAGGGGTGCCTGAAAATCCTGGGAGACCGGTTTCCAGCGGGAAAATGCTGACAGAGGACGCATTTGCACAAAAGCCCAAGGAACCACATTTATAGTTGAAAGCATAGTACCGAGAACCTGCAGGTAGTCCCAAGCTGTCGGGGGTGAGAGGCAACGAAACCGCTGCAGTTGGATGAGAAGGGATCACGCTCGTTCCTGTCGGAGAAAGACTTTGCCCACTTTGGTGTCGAAGTGCGAACCCAGGAAATCTAGCTTCTGCGAGGGGGCAAGACTGCTCTTGGCAAAATTGACGACCCACCCGAGAGAGTGGAAAAGGTGCAGACCCTGCTGACTGACTGTTGACACTGGGCTCGGATGAGCCAATTGTCCAGGTATGGGTGAACCAGAATCCCCTCTCTCCGCAGGGCCGCCGACACCACTACCATTAACTTGGTGAAGGTGCGGGGTGCGGTCGCCAGACCGAAAGGCAGGGCTTGAAACTGAAAATGCTGACAGAGGATCTTGAAGTAGAGAAAATGCTGATGATCCTTCAGGATCGGGATGTGAAGATAGGCCTCTGTCAAATCCAAGGAGGCTAGGAATTCCCCTCGGTGCACAGCTGCTATGACAGAGCACAAGGCTTCCATCCTGAAGCGTGGTATCTTGAGAGTCCTGTTGACCATCTTGAGATTCAGGATTGGGCGGAAAGAGCCTTCCTTCTTGGGGACTAACCCTTGTTCCATCGCCAGCACAAGGAGAATCGCCCCTAAGCCGAGGAGCCCATCTAGCGTCTGATGCACTATACCTTGCTTCTGCAGAGGACCGCAGGGACAGAAGATAAACCTGTCCCTTAGGGGTCGAGCAAATTCTAAAGTGTAGCCGTCTCTTAGAATATCCAGGACCCATTGGTCTGATGTGATCTTGACCCACTCCTCGTAAAAAAGAGACAGATGTCCTCCTATCTTGGGAATTGAAGAGTGGGCCGGCAAGACTTCATTGGGCAGGCTTGGATGTTGCCCCCTGGGAGAGGGCGTCACAAGTTGGTCTTCGGCCATGAAAGGAATAAGACCAGGCTTGCGACCGGGAGGAGGGTGGCCTCTGATTCACCGGTCTGGACTGTTGGAATCACCGCTGACCTCAGAAACGGCTTCAAGTAGAGCTGAATGTTCTGACAGTCCGAGGCCGATCTTCCGGCAACTTATGTACTTTATTCTCCCCGAGCGATTTAATCATCTGGTCCAGCTCATCCCCAAACAGCAGTTTGCCTTTGAATGGCAGGGAACCAAGCTGGGTCTTGGAAGAAGCATCCGCCGACCAGTTACGGAGCCAGAGAAGGCTTCTAGCTGATACAGCCGAAACCATGAACCTCACTGAGAAGTACACGGAGAAGATCATACAGAGCGTCCGCCCCGTACGCTATAACAGCCTCCAGGCATTCTGCCTGTTGCGCTTCGTCTAGAGGTAGCTCTTGAGCCCCCAGGAGCTGTTGGGCCCAACTCAGACCTGCTCTCTGCATGAGCGAGCTACAAACCGCTGCTCGAACACCCAAGGCGGAGACCTAAAAAACTCTCTTCAGCTAGACTTCCAGCTTTCTATCCTGAACGTCCCGCAAGGTGGTGCCTCCAGTGACTGGAATGGTTGTCCTCTTTGTGATTGCGGACGTGGAAGCATCCACCTTCAGAACCTTGAGAAGTTCTAGGAAGTCCTCCAGAAGCGGGTAAAGCTTGTTCATCGCTCTGCCCGGAGGTGTCTCAGCATTTGCGAGGTGGGCCGGAGTAAGAATCGGGGGAGGGAGAACGGCCGAGGTCTACAGCAGCATCGTTATGTGGTGAGGCAGCCGACCCTGCAAACAAAATGGCTGCCGTTCCCGCACTGCCCGGGAACGGGGCCATCCTCCCTGAAGGCAATCGCGCATGGCTGCGCAAAGAAGAGCATGCTTCTGGGCTCAAGGGCCCTTCCCCCCTCCCCCCGGGGAGACACCTCGTGCAGAGCCCTGCCCGGAAGAGCCGCAAACCGGGCTCACCACAGGCGCTGCATCGTGTCGGCCGCGGCATGGGGGAGGGGAACCGTTGGTAAATTACACAAAGTAAATTTCACCCCCGAAGGCTGCCTGTTGTCCAAGGCAAACGGAGAGCTCTTATGTGATTAAGAAAGCACCGACCTGATAGCAAGATTCAAAAATCCCTTTAATCTTTTTTTTTTTTTTTTTGCTAGGATAGAGGAATGCCTCGTCTCTGTGTTGCCCCGAGGCAAAACGGCTTCTCAGGGCAGCGGGTCGTGCAGGCGGGGGAGAGGTTGGACCACCAACTTGCACCCCTAATTAGGCAGTAAAAACCTGTAAGGAAAGAAAACTACAGAGAACTCACCCCAAATATAAAAAAGACAGAAAGAAAAGTGGTATGCTATAGGGATGTGAATCGTTTTCCATATCGTCTTAACGATAGAAATCGTGTGGCAGGGCAAGAAAATCGTCTTAGGCACGATTTTTTAGTTAAAAAATCGTTAAAAATCGTTTTTTCCGATTAGTGCGCACTAACTCGAGTTAGTGCGCACTAACGGGAGTTAGTGCGCACTAACTGGGAGTTAGTGCGCACTAACTGGGAGTTAGTGCGCACTAACTGAAAATGATACAATTTGACACTTTTCAGGTCAGTTAAGGTCAGTTTAGGAATGAATATGTATTCCTATTGGCTGCCCTCTTATTTATTCATGTTACCAAGTTTCCTACTGACAGTATATGGGGGATGGAAAATGGAAACAGTTGGTAGCTTGACAAAACAAGTAATGTGATCAGTCAATGTGACTAGAACTTGTGCCCTAACCCTGATACCAGGGGTATTGTGATCTTCCTGCACACAGTGCCCTATCCCTATTAATACCAGGAGTGTTGTGATCTTCCTGCACACAGTGCCCTATCCCTAATACCAGGGGTGTTGTGATCTTCCTGCACACAGTGCCCTATTCCTGATACTGGGGGTGTTGTGATCTTCCTGCACACAGTGCCCTATTCCTGATACCGGGGGTGTTGTGATCTTCTTGCACACATCCCGATATCAGGGATAGGGCACTGCATGCAGGAAGATCACAACACTCCTGGTATTAATAGGGATAGGGCACTGCATGCAGGAAGATCACAACACCCCTGGTATCAGGGATAGGGCACTGTGTGCAGGAAGATCACAATACCCCGGAGGAGTGAGGGGCAGGCAGCTCCCCCCTGTCTGTGAAGCCAGCCTCTCACTAGTAATGCAGGGAGGGAGCTGTCTCAGACTTCACCATCCACCCCCCCCCCCTCACCCACACACCATTCACTAGCTGGGACATGGGGGAAGTCAGGAGTGAGGGACAGGCAGCTCCCCCCTGTCTGTGAAGCCAGCCTCTCACTAGTAATGCAGGGAGGGAGCTGTCTCAGACTTCACCATCCTCCCCCCCCCTCACCCACACACCATTCACTAGCTGGGACATGGGGGAAGTCAGGAGTGAGGGTCAGGCAGCTCCCCCCTGTCTGTGAAGCCAGCCTCTCACTAGTAATGCAGGGAGGGAGCTGTCTCAGACTTCACCATCCTCCCCCCCCCCCCCTCACCCACACACCATTCACTAGCTGGGACATGGGGGAAGTCAGGAGTGAGGGTCAGGCAGCTCCCCCCTGTCTGCGAAGCCAGCCTCTCACTAGTAATGCAGGGAGGGAGCTGTCTCAGACTTCACCATCCTCCCCCCCCCCCCCTCACCCACACACCATTCACTAGCTGGGACATGGGGGAAGTCAGGAGTGAGGGTCAGGCAGCTCCCCCCTGTCTGTGAAGCCAGCCTCTCACTAGTAATGCAGGGAGGGAGCTGTCTCAGACTTCACCATCCTCCCCCCCCCCCCTCACCCACACACCATTCACTAGCTGGGACATGGGGGAAGTCAGGAGTGAGGGTCAGGCAGCTCCCCCCTGTCTGCGAAGCCAGCCTCTCACTAGTAATGCAGGGAGGGAGCTGTCTCAGACTTCACCATCCTCCCCCCCCCCTCACCCACACACCATTCACTAGCTGGGACATAGGGGAAGTCAGGAGTGAGGGTCAGGCAGCTCCCCCCTGTCTGCGAAGCCAGCCTCTCACTAGTAATGCAGGGAGGCAGCTGTCTCAGACTTCACCATCCTCCCCCCCCCCTCACCCACACACCATTCACTAGCTGGGACATGGGGGAAGTCAGGAGTGAGGGTCAGGCAGCTCCCCCCTGTCTGTGAAGCCAGCCTCTCACTAGTAATGCAGGGAGGGAGCTGTCTCAGACTTCACCATCCTCCCCCCCCCCCCTCACCCACACACCATTCACTAGCTGGGACATGGGGGAAGTCAGGAGTGAGGGTCAGGCAGCTCCCCCCTGTCTGTGAAGCCAGCCTCTCACTAGTAATGCAGGGAGGGAGCTGTCTCAGACTTCACCATCCTCCCCCCCCCCCCTCACCCACACACCATTCACTAGCTGGGACATGGGGGAAGTCAGGAGTGAGGGTCAGGCAGCTCCCCCCTGTCTGTGAAGCCAGCCTCTCACTAGTAATGCAGGGAGGGAGCTGTCTCAGACTTCACCATCCTCCCCCCCCCCCTCACCCACACACCATTCACTAGCTGGGACATGGGGGAAGTCAGGAGTGAGGGTCAGGCAGCTCCCCCCTGTCTGTGAAGCCAGCCTCTCACTAGTAATGCAGGGAGGGAGCTGTCTCAGACTTCACCATCCTCCCCCCCCCCCTCACCCACACACCATTCACTAGCTGGGACATGGGGGAAGTCAGGAGTGAGGGTCAGGCAGCTCCCCCCTGTCTGCGAAGCCAGCCTCTCACTAGTAATGCAGGGAGGGAGCTGTCTCAGACTTCACCATCCTCCCCCCCCCCCTCACCCACACACCATTCACTAGCTGGGACATGGGGGAAGTCAGGAGTGAGGGTCAGGCAGCTCCCCCCTGTCTGTGAAGCCAGCCTCTCACTAGTAATGCAGGGAGGGAGCTGTCTCAGACTTCACCATCCTCCCCCCCCCCCCCTCACCCACACACCATTCACTAGCTGGGACATGGGGGAAGTCAGGAGTGAGGGTCAGGCAGCTCCCCCCTGTCTGTGAAGCCAGCCTCTCACTAGTAATGCAGGGAGGGAGCTGTCTCAGACTTCACCATCCTCCCCCCCCCCCCTCACCCACACACCATTCACTAGCTGGGACATGGGGGAAGTCAGGAGTGAGGGTCAGGCAGCTCCCCCCTGTCTGTGAAGCCAGCCTCTCACTAGTAATGCAGGGAGGGAGCTGTCTCAGACTTCACCATCCTCCCCCCCCCCCCCTCACCCACACACCATTCACTAGCTGGGACATGGGGGAAGTCAGGAGTGAGGGTCAGGCAGCTCCCCCCTGTCTGTGAAGCCAGCCTCTCACTAGTAATGCAGGGAGGGAGCTGTCTCAGACTTCACCATCCTCCCCCCCCCCCTCACCCACACACCATTCACTAGCTGGGACATGGGGGAAGTCAGGAGTGAGGGTCAGGCAGCTCCCCCCTGTCTGCGAAGCCAGCCTCTCACTAGTAATGCAGGGAGGGAGCTGTCTCAGACTTCACCATCCTCCCCCCCCCCTCACCCACACACCATTCACTAGCTGGGACATGGGGGAAGTCAGGAGTGAGGGTCAGGCAGCTCCCCCCTGTCTGTGAAGCCAGCCTCTCACTAGTAATGCAGGGAGGGAGCTGTCTCAGACTTCACCATCCTCCCCCCCCCCCCTCACCCACACACCATTCACTAGCTGGGACATGGGGGAAGTCAGGAGTGAGGGTCAGGCAGCTCCCCCCTGTCTACGAAGCCAGCCTCTCACTAGTAATGCAGGGAGGGAGCTGTCTCAGACTTCACCATCCTCCCCCCCCCCCTCACCCACACACCATTCACTAGCTGGGACATGGGGGAAGTCAGGAGTGAGGGTCAGGCAGCTCCCCCCTGTCTGTGAAGCCAGCCTCTCACTAGTAATGCAGGGAGGGAGCTGTCTCAGACTTCAGCATCCTCCCCCCCCCCCTCACCCACACACCATTCACTAGCTGGGACATGGGGGAAGTCAGGAGTGAGGGTCAGGCAGCTCCCCCCTGTCTGTGAAGCCAGCCTCTCACTAGTAATGCAGGGAGGGAGCTGTCTCAGACTGGTATCAGGGTTAGGGCACTGTGTGCAGGAAGATCACAACACTCCTGGTATTAATAGGGATAGGGCACTGTAAGAGATGACTGTAGTAGATTGAATAAAGATCTGATGTTTCTGCTCTCCTCACACCAAACAAAAACAACACACAAGCAGAGAAGCCCTTCTTACAAAGCTGAGCTAGTGAGTTAAGTAGGAGGAAAAGTAAACATACTGGTGCCAGTGTGGCTACTTAAAAAATACACTTACCAACAATCAATTACATATATTTGAACTGTGTACAGTTCCAGCCAGGACCACCTTTCTAAAATGCACAGTGATTGGCAAATTCAACATGCACTAGCATTTCAGGTGCCTGCTAACAAAAATAATAAACAAACAAGTTCTAGTCACGTGAGTGCTGATCATTACATTACTTTTTTTGTCAAGCTTCCAACTGTTTCCATTTCACATCCCCCCAACCATATTGGTAACATCAATAGATAAGAGCACAGCCAGCCAATAGGAATACATACATACATATTCATTCCTAAGTGACCTTTACTGACCTGGGAAGTGTGAACACTTTGTTTCATTTTCTGTTGGTGTTCGTTAGTTTCCAGTTCCATTTCCCATCCCCCCAACCATCACCTCAGTGGTAACCTTGGTAATATCAATAGATAAGAGGGCAGCCAGCCAATAGGAACACATATTCATTCCTAACTGACCTTCAGTGACCTGGAAAGTGTTTATTTGTATCATTTTCAGTTAGTGCGCACTAAATCGAGTTAGTGCGCACTAACGGGGAGTTAGTGCGCACTAACTCGAGTTAGTGCGCACTAACACGATTTAACGATTTTTAACGATAAATCGTTAGAATTTCTATTGTATCGTGTTCTATAACGATTTAAGACGATATAAACATTATCGGACGATAATTTTAATCGTTGAAAAACGATTCACATCCCTAGTATGCTAACCAGCACCAAAGGATCAGTCTGCAAGCTGAAGCTGTAGTAACTTCTGAGGAGGAAAATAAGGGTAACAGCCTTCCTCAGCAAAAAATATTTCTCTCTCAAATAAAATACAATTCTTTTTTTTTTTAATTTTTTTTTTAAGTTTGATCCATCCAAAAAGGAGAGAAAAGACAACAAAGAAAGTTAAACTAGTCTCTCAACCAAGAAGGGGGAACCGCAGGTGCAACCCTCATCTGCTGGAGTCAGAGAAAATACTGAGGGGACGCAGAGGGTGCACCAGCTTATGAGAGGGTGCCCTTTCAGTTTTTGCTCTGACTCCATCTGGTGGAAGGGGACATAACGCACGGTCTGGATTGATCCCGGTACGTACAGGGAACACACCTTTCCAGCCAACGAGTTCAAGGTGTATTATACAGTATATACTACAAATGCAAAGAAGGTATAATTATATGTTACAATACAACACAGTGTTAAAGAGAGCATAGAAACATGGCATGAAAAGACCATATGGCCCATCCAGTCTGCCCATCTGGTCAATTAATTTAGCTTTATAATTCCCATCACTTCCTTAGACATCCCCTGCATTTATCCCACGATTTCTTGAATTCAGATACTGGTTTTGTCTCCACCACCTCCACTGAGTCTGCCCCCTTTCTCCCTCATCTCATGACCCCTCGTTCTAGAGCCTCCTTACCATTGAAAGAGGCTCCCCTCCTGTGCATGGAAACCTATGAGATATTTGAATGTCTCTATCATAGCTCCCAGTCTCACCTTTCCTACATTTTTAGATCTTTAAATTTATTCCCATATGCTTTAGAACAAAGACTGCTGACCATTTTAGTAGCCACTCTCTGCATCCTATTTATATCCTTTTAAAGGTGCAGTCTCCAGAATTATACACAGTATTCCAAGTGAGGTCTCACATCATTTAAAAACAGGAATTATGGTACATGAAAATTTAGGAGACATAATCTGATAGAAGCACAACAGGTAATTGAATGAAGGATTACTTTGGGGAATATGATTTGTGCATATGGTTGTCATGACTCAACAGTAGAAGCAAATGGGTACAGATATGTAGAGGAAGATAATGGATTTGAGATCAGTATAAATGTCTTTACAGTGTTTTTGAGGTTATGTACTGGGTTTTAGAGGAGTTTGTGTTATCAGCTGAGAGCAAATGCTGCTTTGAAAACCATGCTTTTCCGTCGATAAGTAAGCTGAATTAGCTATTACCTGTGGGTGATGTTATCTGGTGGACTTGTTTCTCCAAGCTTGTAGAGCTTTTAGCTCTACTGAGTATATGTGGAAACTCCCATGCGGTGTTGCCTCATGAGCCTCCTCAATCATATTTTGTTGAGCTAAAAGCATGGACGTGTACTTTGTCTCTCCTTTATATTTTCCTTCAAACTTCTCCTTTTTGGTAAAAAAAAACAAAAACTTTTTTCTGTCTTGCCTCACTGCTCCTGCAGACACATAAAAATACTTTTCAGTGTTACAAAAAAAAAAAAAAAGAGAATTACTGAAGTGATTTACCTCAGCAAAAAAAAAAAAAAGTTGTGCCAGAAGAACAAGTCTACTACGATCAGGTCCGGCGCCACTGGGTGTACAAACCATGCAATTACACAGAATGGCATACCCCGGGGGGGGGGGGGGGGTGGCAGCGTCAGGAGCAGGGAGAGGCCCATGCGGCCACCAATGGACCTGATCCCACCAATGGCAGAAGAAACAAACCACCCACACTCCACAACTCAGAAGAGGAAGTTGTTCTGCAGCTCCTACTCAGGGTCCAGCCCCGCAGTATTCAACATTCATGGTGCTAGCACTTCCTGCATGCTCATCTCGCGAAGCAGGAAATGAGCATACAGGAAGTGCTAGCACCTTGAATGTTGAATACGGCAGAGTCAGTATGGAGAAGGAGCTGCATTACAGGCTCCAGCTCTATAATAACTTCTGCTCTCCCCAACAAAGGAGGCACAGGATGGCAGCAGCAGCAGAGGAGAAATAATAGACTCCATGGACCCTGCCTGCCTGGATTGCATGTGTGTATGTGTGTGTGTGTGTGTGTATGAATGGGAGCTTGCCAGGAATTGGTGTGTGGGTGTGTGTGTGTATGAGAGGCTGCCTGCGTTGCCTGTGTGTATAAATGGGAGCCTGCCTGGGATGGGTGTGTATGTGAATGGGAGCCTGCCTGGTATTTAGGAGGGTATGAGTGGGAGTCTGCCTGAGATTTGGTTGAGTGAGAGTATGTGAATGGGAGCCTGCCTGGGGGGTGAGGGTTTGTGAATGGGAGCCTGCCTGGGAAGTATGGGTGTAAATGGGAACCTGCTTGGGGTGTGTGAGTATGAATAGGAGTCTCTTAGGAAGTATGGATGTGAATGGGAGCCTTTCCTGTTGATAGCAGGGCTGAATTAGCCAAATCAGGTCCGGGAGGTGGAGCTTTAACAAGCAGAGATTAGATTTTTGGTCTCTGCGGCCGCGTGTGTGTTCCCGCGCAGGAAAGTAACATTCTCCTCAGTCTGTTTTTTCCGCAAGCGGGATCGCACGCGGGGCTGACCTCTCCTCAGCATTTACTGTTTTTTTCTAAAGAAATGTAAAAAAAGTCGGGGTTTAAACCCTGTACCTGTGGCAAGGTAATGTCGGTCATGGATTGCCATGACCGATGTTACCGATGCCTGGGGCCAGAACACAATTGCGATTCAGAGCCCTTTAAAGGGCCGAGACGGCTCCAGGCGTCGCGCGCCTAAGGAGCGCGACAAAGCGGCTAGCCCCTTTGTGCGCCCCTTCATGCGCACCAGAACTTTTAAAGTGGCAGCCGCTCTCTACTCTCCATTTTAAAAATCCTACACACACCTAACACAGGTCCTCCCTAGCACTCACCTAGCCACCCTCAGCATTCATCCAGCCACCCTCAGCATTCACCCAGCCTCCTTCAGCATTCATCCAGGATCCTCAGCATTCATCCAGCCATCTTCAGCATTCATCTAGCCACCTCAGCATTCATCCAGCCACCCTCAGCATTCATCCAGCCACCTTCAGCATTCATCTAGCCACCTCAGCATTCATCCAGCCACCCTCAGCATTCACCCAGCCTCCTTCAGCATTCATCCAGGATCCTCAGCATTCATCCAGCCATCTTCAGCATTCATCTAGCCACCTCAGCATTCATCCAGCCACCCTCAGCATTCATCCAGCCACCTTCAGCATTCATCTAGCCACCTCAGCATTCATCCAGCCACCCTCAGCATTCACCCAGCCTCCTTCAGCATTCATCCAGGATCCTCAGCAATCACCCAGCCACCCTCAGCATTCATCTAGCCACCCTCAGCATTCATCCAGCCACCTTCAGCATTCATCCAGGATCCTCAGCATTCATCCAGCCACCCTCAGCATTCACCCAGCCTCCTTCAGCATTCTTCCAGGATCCTTAGCAATCACCCAGCCACCCTCAGCATTCATCTAGCCACCTCAGCATTCATCCAGCCACCTTCAGCATTCATCCAGGATCCTCAGCATTCATCCAGCCACCGTCAGCATTCATCTAGCCACCTCAGCATTCATCCAGTCACCTTCAGCATTCATCCAGCCATCCCAAGCTTTCAATCAACCAACTCAGCAAGCATCTAGCCTCCCCACCATTCATTCAGCTAAGGATCGGCACTGCCATACTACATTAATCATTTTTCCCTCAAAGAATACTTCCACAAGTCATCACTTCCTTTACATCTTAGAATATCATCTGCTGGCAAATCCCGTCAAAGTGTTCTCTTTAGTCCTATCATGATGTTTGCATACCCGATACACATATTACACCACAACATCTGCTTCAAGACAAAGCCTATGTTACGATATCAACCCATAACTCGCAGAAATTTAACTCCAGTGATGATCTCTCCCTTTACACAATTACTGGGGCTGGCCCTCTTCACTTTAACACTATTCAATGCCCAGTCAATTACCAAAAAAACTCACATCCTTCATGACTATCTGCTTGATGCCAAGCCAGACATCTGTGCCATCACGGAGACCTGGCTGAAGCCCTCAGACACAGTCTTAATAAATCAACTTCCTACACAAATATATGATGTCTTCTCCTTACCCAGAAAAAAGAAAAAAGGGGGAGGTCTCCTCATAGCTGCCAAAAAATCTCTTAACCTCACTCTTCAATCTATCAATATAATACCCAAACTGGAGATAGGCTTATTCAAATCTAAGTTGCTCCAAATCCTCCTCACTTACGCTCCCCCTGGACTTTTAGAACAAGACGCCTCTCCTATGGTGGAAATCATAGCCAAATACGTAAAACTAGATTCTCCAGCCATAATCCTTGGAGATTTTAATCTTCACATCGATGCCAATCCTCGATCTTCTAACTGTGAAGCCTTCCTATCAGCCCTTTCGGACATGGGCTTCAAACAACACATCAACCAACCCAAACATAAAGCAGGTCATACCCTTGACCTTATCTTCACAAATTCCAACCTCATTCCACTTTCACCCCCTCTATGCCTCCCGGTTCCATGGTCAGACTATTTCATGATCACCTCCACCATCAGGTCATTGACAGGATCTTCGGCTCCCCTTCAGGCGACCACTTTGTACTACAGGAAACCATGTCCTTCAGAAGACCTTGGCAATTCTCTAATCAAAGAACTTCCTAATCTGGATCTATCTAACCCCAATTCTGCTATTACCTCCTGGCAAAGTATTACTGAAATGATAGCCAATAACTTATGCCCACTGTCTAAGAAAACCATAGATCCTTCTCGAAAAAATAAGCAGCCATGGTTCTCTAAAGAGCTCCGTACCCTGAAGCAAAACCTATGACGGAAAGAAAAAGAATGGAGGAAGAACCCCAATCCCCATTCTCTAACCATATACAAAGCCGCCCTTCACCATTACAGAACGACAACGCTTCGAACAAAAAGAGATTTCTATGCCCACCGTATCCACGATATGATATTCGATGCGAAGGCTCTGTTCTCGTACGTATCGGAACTCACCAAAACTGCTCCCCCTACTATCCCAGACGATACAGCCCAATCGAAAGCCAATGATCTGGCCTTATTCTTTCAGAATAAAATTTCAAACACCCTGGCTAGATTACCTACCAGTCCAAACTCACTGTCTCTGGATAACCTCCACCTACCAAACACAGACATAACTTGGAATCCTTTGATCCTACTCACACTATAGAGGTGGAAAATCTGATAAAAAGAATGAAACCTTCCACCCACCCTCTGGACCAAATTCCCTCCAAATTTCTGATTCTCATACCAGAATACATCTCCAAATATCTAGCCGATATTATCAATTGTTCCCTTTCACAAGGAATATTCCCAGATGCTCTCAAATCGGCTACCCTCAAACCTATACTCAAAAAACCGAACCTGGACCCGAACGACTTCAACAATTACCACCCCATCTCAAATCTGTCATTTTTAGCAAAAATCATGGAGAAAATCGTAAATAAGCAACTTTCAAATTACCTAGAAGACCACAACATTCTACACCTGTCACAATACGGTTTCCGTAAAGAACACAACACCGAAACCCTCCTCATCTCACTCCTTGATCAAATATACATTGGCTTTGATAAAGGACAATCTTTCCTCCTAGCCCTTCTTGACATCTCTGTAGCTTTCGATACTGTAAATCATAATACCCTTCTAAACCGGCTATCAGACATAGGAATTACAGGATCAGCTCTTAGATGGTTCAACTCCTTCCTTAGCAATAGAGGCTATAAGGTTAAAATCAATAACAAGGAATCCTCTCACACTAAAGCCCCATTCGGAGTCCCGCAGGGCTCCTCCTTATCGCCCACCCTGTTTAACATCTACATATTCCCTCTCTGCCACGTACTCTCAAATCTAAAACTTAAGTTCTATATATACGCAGATGATGTTCAAATTTTAATCCCCATATCCAAGTCTCTGGACTCAACACTCAAATTATGGAACTCTCATCTGCAAACAATCAACCATCACCTTTCAAGCCTCAACCTGGTGCTCAAAACTTCCAAGACAGAACTATTGCTAATTACCCCAGAAGGCAGTCCCTTCCATCACCAACTGCAATCTAACATACATATATCCCACGCTAGAGATCTTGGAGTAATAATTGATAGTCACTTGAACCTAAAGCAATTTATAAAACACACCACAAAGGATTACTTCTACAAGCTACAAGTACTTAAAAAACTCAAACCGCTCCTTTTCCATTACGATTTCAGATCTGTCCTCCAAGCCATTCTGTTCTCCAAGATTGACTACTGCAATTCCATCTTGCAAGGTCTCCCGGCTTCTACTATAAAACCCCTCCAGCTGCTCCAAAATGCAGCGGCGAGAATTCTGATGAATAGTAATCGGAGAGCACATATTTCTCCCATTCTAAAAGATCTTCACTGGCTCCCAGTAAACTTCAGAATTCTCCATAAATCACTGACAATTATCCACAAAAATATTCACCATCAGACCCTACTCGATCTTCTACACCAGAGCTTTCCAAACTTTTCATGTTAGTGACACACTTTTTAGACAAACATAATTTCGTGACACAGTAATTCAGTCTACCAGCAAACCAGAAGTTAAAGGTTAAACGAACAAAATGTATTTCAACAATTTATGTATGTTTCCTTAAATATATACATAAAATGTTTCACAACACAACCTCTCATAATAAATATTTGCAGGCTTCCACTTCCTCCATGCTGATCTCGTACATTGTGAGATCGGCATAGAGAGTGCTACTCTTGCACATTCCCAAAGATTACATGTGCCAATCAATAAAAAGTAATTTTTTTTTTTTTACGTTTGCTGTCTGATCTTAGTTTTCTAATCGGTTGGTCACAGGCTTTTTTTTCCACCTTTCCTTTCTTGTTTTTTTTGCCAATTCCTTTTACAGGGTCTTTTTTTCTATTTCTTTTCTCTCCATCTGTCTTCTTCCCTCAAACACACAATCAGGTTCTCATTCTCACACGCTGTCTATCTCACACATTCTCACACACACAGGCTCTCACTCACATGCAATCTCACACATCCACAGCTCTCACTCTCACATGCCTCTCTCTCATACATACATATTGTCTCTCTCGTGCACATGCTGTCTCACTCTCACACACACAGGCTCTCTCACTCCTACATGCTCTCTTGCTCAAGCACAGGCTCTCACTGGCACATGCTGTCCCTCTGCACGGGTTGCCGAAGGATGGGCTCTTCAGAGGCCCTGATCTTCCCTGGCCGTGACATGGGATCTGCAGCGGCCCTGCTATCGGGTTTCCTCTTCTCGGGCTGCCGCGACGTGGGATCCGCAGTAGCCCTGCTATCGGGTTTCCTCCTCTTCTCGGGCCGTCGCGACGTGGGATCCGCAACGGCCCATTAATGCTGCTCTTCTTCTGTACGCAGCAGATGCTCCTCCTCCTTCCTGCCCACGCGGCTCCGGCAACGTTTTTCTTCCGGGGCTGCACAGGCAGGAAGGAGGAGGAGGAGTGAACGTGACCCTCTTCTTCGGGCCGTGGTGATGTAAGCTCCACCACTGCCCGCCGATCTTCCTGCTATAGTTCCCTGCTTCTGCCGGCCCTGTGGACCGGGCGACACACCTCCACACTACAGGCGACACACTAATGTGTCCCGACACACACTTTGGAAAGCTCTGTTCTACACCATCTCAAATTGTACTCGACGGCCAGACCCTTAAGGGATGCCTACAAGGGATCCTTACATGTTCCTCCAATCAAAATTGTACAACACTCAAATATCAGAGACAGGACATTCTCTATCACAGGTCCCTCCATCTGGAACGCCATGCCTCCGGACCTCAGGCAGGAAACCTGTCTTCTAACTTTCAAAAAGAAACTAAAGACATGGCTGTTCTGCCGTGCCTTCCCCGCCTCTAGCTCAACAGCTTGACCTAGAACTGTTCTATCACTTATGTAAATAAACAAACACTAATTACGCACACAAGTCATCATGAGGTCGGCTCCTTGCCTCCCTCCCATTGTATATAGTACTCCATTGTATATAGTACTTTATCTTGTTCTCCCTCTCTTTTTTTCCCACTCCCAGTTAAGGCTTCCTTGTTTTAATGTAACTTTATGCTCCTCTTAATATATCTCTTGTTGTTTGGTTGGTTATAGTTACTGCTTAGTTCGATGTAAACCAAGTTGATTTGATTTGTATCAAGAAAGTCGGTTTATTTAATAAATAAATAAATAAATAAAATTGTGAATTTTGTGCCAGAATGTCCCCAAGAGCCCAAAAACAGCGGGCTTATAGGATTCGGGAATTTTTCAGTTTTTTGGAGCCATCGGAGACTCATTCTTCACCTGGCCCCTCGACAATAACGGCTCCATTACAAAAACAAGCGTCGTCGTGGGATCCTCAGCCTTCCAGGCTTGGAGGTAAGGACTTGCCGAAACATCATAGGCCATCGGATCCGAGAGGACCGACAGAGCCTCAGAGGTCGGTGCAGGAAACAACAGCACCTATAACTTCGGCGCTTATAACTTATGCGCCCAAAGTACCTTCTGTGCCTAAATCACCATCGGCGCATAAACCTTCTGCGCCCAAACTGACATCGGCGCACAAGACATCGGCAACATCAGCGCGCACGGCGCCAGAGCCGTCTGCGCGCACATTGCCGAAAACTTATGCGCACAAGTCGACATATGCGCATACTCTACAGAAAACATCAGCGCACATGGCGCCGAAGGCATTGGAGCACATGACAACAAAGAAATCGAAGCACAGTGAACTTCATCAGTCCAAACACCCATATCATTCAATACCACATGGGTTAAAACGAAGACATCAGTCTCCAGAGGTACTGCATTCCACCTCTTCAGATTCCAGTTCTACAGAGGTGAAATCAAAACGTATAAGACCATCACCGTCAGGAAGTGGAATCCACACAGGACGCCATCACCATAGGCGTTCACGTCACTCACATCAAAAACCTGGGAAGACGAGGAATACATGGGAAGTAAGCCCTTCTACTTCTAGGTCATCCCACACACGAAGTGCAGACACCTTATCTCGTAAAGACTTCATACAAATCACTTCCTCTGCTGCATCTACATCAGATAATTCTGTTAGGACCACAGATGGCAAGAGGGGGCAAAAGTTTGAGGTGCCAAGTGCTTCTCCTCAAATTCCTCCGGTGCAGCCTAAACCATGTGAGTTACCGAAACAATCTGGTTGTTCAGCAATGCCTCCTCAAACAAAAGAGGCATTTTTTCAATTATCCCAATCGTTAGCAGGTTTTTACGAAACACTTCAATCATCTTTTAAGATGTCTAACGAACTATCTGTGAGTTCTCCGGAACACAATATACATACCTCTAGAGAACCGTCGGTGGAGCCTCCGGCATCCTCAATAGCAAAACGTCCAATTTCACCAATTCAACAGCAAGATACACCTATCGATTCTCTGTCTCCGCAAACATCCCCATCGTCATCTACCGGATTCCCATCGGATCCTCAGGAACAACCGCACGAACCGTATTCCCCTCCAGAGGACCTGACATACCCAAAATTTTTAGAAAAATTAGGCACGATACTACATCTGGAGGTACAAAAGGAGACAGACCCTAGATCAGAAATCTTTGGTCTCCTAAAGATTTTTTACGCTCCAGGAGAACCAACATCTCTCCTACCACAGGAACTGTTACATACAGTCTTACAGAAATCCTGGGAAACACCTTACTCTCTGTCAGCGGTTTCAAAGAAAACAGATATAAAATTTCACATGTGAAAAACATCACTTTACTCTATGCCGCATCTACCACATGCTTCAATTGTGGTAGAGTCTGCAATGCATAGATTCAAAAAATCAAAGTCGCATGCCTCATATCCACCAGGTAGAGACAACTGATATTTAGATGAGTTTGGCAGGAAAATGTACCACAGCTCAATGTTGAATGCCCGCATTATGCACCATCAATTCTACATGGTACAATACCTATACGAGTGCATACAGACCACAAAAGGTATGCTTTCCTCGACGGCAGATCAGATACCACCACCTCTTCATAACATGGAGGAGTGTTCTCGACACCTTCTGCGGTCGATATATGAGGGATTTGAAACATCTTCCAGAGCGTCTGCAACAGCCATCACAGCCCGTAGGATGGCATGGTTATGTTCTAGTACGATACGAGAAGATTTACACGAGAAACTAACGAATCTTCCGTGTACAGGAGACAACCTGTTTGGAGAACGATTTTAAAACACAGTCGGCAAATTAAAAGAGGAAGCTCTAGCAGTCCAATCCTTAACATCACAACCTCACTACTCGACCATGCGTCTTTATGTGGGATCTACTCATAGACAATCCTATGCCCATAGACCTTATAGGTCTTATCAATCCTTTCGTACAGAGGCGTATCCATCTTACCAGCGCCCTCCACCGCAACAACACAACCCAACTCAACGTAGGGGTAAAGCCTTGTAACCAAAGACAGAGGACAACAACCAACTGCTGCAGTAAATTCAACGCCATCTTTTTAATAAACCAGCCACCACCACTACATCAAACACTACCTGGCAGAATCCATTCTTGCCTGGCAACCTGGGAAAGAATAACAACCGATCAATGGGTTTTAGACATAGTACGTCACGGCTATCAACTCCAATTCGCCACAAAACCCATACTACCTCACTTTTCCACTCTAAAGAGTCAACGTTTCCAACCACAACTGGGGGAGGAAATTGCGTTGCTTCACAAACAGCAGGCCATTTGACGGATTTCCCCGAAAACCCAAAAGGCGGGATTTTATTCCCCATACTTCCTCATACCCAAAAAGTCCGGTGGCCTTTGCCCTATATTAGATCTATGGGAATTAAACAAATTCCTAATCAAAGAAAAATTCAAGATGGTATCATTGAAATCAATCCTACCTCTGATTCAGCCCAATGACTGGATGTGTCCCATTGATCTAAAGGATGCTTACACACATATTCCAATCCATCCATCCTCGTGGCGATACCTGTGCTTCCACTACAAGCATCATCACTACCAGTACAAAGTTCTTCCCTTTGGACTATCGGCTGCACCCAGGGTTTTCACCAAATGTATGGTTGTGGTGGTGGCTCATCTCAGACAACAAGGGATAACAATCTTTCCATATCTGGGCGATTGGCTGATAATCGCCTCAACTCCGAGCATCTTAATCGATCACCTCCATCAGGTGATAGACTGCTTACATTCTTGCCTGGCAACCTGGGAAAGAATAACAACCGATCAATGGGTTTTAGACATAGTACGTCACGGCTATCAACTCCAATTCGCCACAAAACCCATACTACCTCACTTTTCCACTCTAAAGAGTCAACGTTTCCAACCACAACTGGGGGAGGAAATTGCGTTGCTTCACAAACAGCAGGCCATTTGACAGATTTCCCCGAAAACCCAAAAGGTGGGATTTTATTCCCCATACTTCCTCATACCCAAAAAGTCGGGTGGCCTTTGCCCTATATTAGATCTATGGGAATTAAACAAATTCCTAACCAAAGAAAAATTCAAGATGGTATCATTGAAATCAATCCTACCTCTGATTCAGCCCAACGACTGGATGTGTTCCATTGATCTAAAGGATGCTTACACACATATTCCAATCCATCCATCCTCGTGGCGATACCTGTGCTTCCACTACAAGCATCATCACTACCAGTACAAAGTTCTTCCCTTTGGATTATCGGCTGCACCCAGGGTTTTCACCAAATGTATGGTTGTGGTGGTGGCTCATCTCAGACAACAAGGGATAACAATCTTTCCTTATCTGGGCGATTGGCTGATAATCGCCTCAACTCCGAGCATCTTAATCGATCACCTCCATCAGGTGATAGACTGCTTACAGGAATTAGGACTAGTGATCAACTATTAGAAATCACACCTACAACCAACACAACAACTGCAATTCATAGGAGCATGCCTGGACACCACTTGCAATCGGGCATACCTACCAAATGACAGGATATCACAATTGCGTCATCTTCTCCATGTGTTGGACCATACTCAGAGACCTTCGGCGAGGCAAATCTTAGTAGTCCTAGGCCACATGGCAGTGGCTATTTTTATGGTTCCCAACACCAGGCTACACATGAGATGCCTGCAATGGGGACTAAAACGTCAATGGAAACAACACTCACAACTGTTGACACAGACGTTATCACTGACCTCCGAGATGAGACGGGACATAACATGGTGGCTCCTAGACTCCACCCTATCCAAGGGGGCATTATTCAGTTCCCCTCCTCACAATGCAGTCTTAACCACAGATGCGTCTCGCAAGGGATGGGGAGCACATCTCGAGATTTACGAAACACAAGGGTTATGGACAATCTCCAAGCAGACCCTACAGATAAATTTATTAGAGCTCAGAGCGATTCAAAATGCACTACAAGTGTTTCAGGACCACCTGAAAGGTCGCAGGGTCATGATATACACGGACAATCAAGTGGCGATGTTTTACATCAACAAACAAGGAGGGTACGGTTCATGGTCCCTTTGCAAGGAGATCCTGGCAATCTTCGAACATGCTCACCGAAATTGCATACATCTGCAAGCAACTTACCTACCAGGAGTGGCAAATACAGGTGCGGACAGGCTAAGCCACATCTTTCATCCTCACAACTGGGCACTCAATTCGGAAGTCGCCCAAGACATCTTCATACAGTGGGGGACGCCTGCGATAGATCTATTTGCAACAGAGATCAACACTCAAGTGCCCAAATTCTGCTCGATAAGACCAAGCCAGTTCAGGATCACTCAGGATGCCTTCCTCATTCCGTGGACAACAGGTCTCCTGTATGCCTTTCCTCCCATACCACTCATAACAAGGACAATTCAAAAGTGCATAGCAGAAAAAGCTCAACTGATACTCGTAGCCCCAGCTTGGCCGAGGCAACTGTGGTACAGTTTCCTTCTCCGACTATCCATCATGGACCCACTTCGATTACTGAATCGTCCAGATCTTCTCTGCCAAGATCAAGGAGCGCTCCTACACCCACTACACCCACTTCACTTGACAGTGTGGAGATTGAAAGGCTCCTTTTAACAGAACAGGGAGTTTCCACTTCGGCACAGTTCATCTTGTTAGAGTCCAGGAAACTCTCAACGAGGAAAAATTATAACTATAAATGGAAACGCTACTCTACCTGGTGCACTTCCAAAGGAGTACCACCATTGGACTGCTCACCTGAGCTTCTCATGGATTATCTTCATACACTGTACGTAGCTGGTCTAGCAACATCATCCATTAGAGTCCATCTCAGTGCCATAGGCGCATATCATAGACCAGTTAACAATATTCCTATATCCAATCAACCCTTACTATCCCGTTTCATTAAGGGGTTAACTCACCTTCGTCCTCCGATGTCTAAGCCTCCAGTTCCGTGGAACTTCAACATAGTTCTTGAACAGCTCATGCTTTTCCCGTTTGAACCCATGGACTTGGCACACATTAAATATCTCACATGGAAGGTGGTATTCCTCGTGGTAGTAACATCAGCATGACGAGTCAATGAATTACAGGCCTTGGTCCATTACTCTCCATATTTACAGTTTCATCACCAGAAGGTGGTTCTCCGAAGTCACCCGTCCTTCATACCAAAAGTGGTTTCTCAGTTTCATCTCAATCAAACCATAGAACTACCCATCTTTTCCCTAAACCGCATGCAAATGATAGGGAAAAATAACTGCATACACTAGATTGCAAAAGAGCTTTAGCATACTACAAAGACAAAACAAACTCGGTCTCCCAAGTTTTCTCAACTCTGTCTCTTTCGACCCAAAAGCACCTGGACTACCAGTAGCTAAACGCACTATGTCCAGCTGGATAGCGCAATGCATCACGATCTGCTACCACAAGCAAAAACTACAGCTAAATTCTGTTCCTAACGCTCACCAAGTCAGAGCAGTGGCGGCCTCCTTGGCACACCTTAAGAATGTGCAGCCCATAGACATTTGTAAGGCAGCTACATGGTCATCGCTCCATACCTTCACATCTCACTACTGCCTTGATCAACAAGCAGCCACTGATGCAAAGATAAGGCACGCAATCCTGCAATCTCTATCCCCCTCTTCATGGTGACTGCCACACTATTAATGATCACGTACAACCATATATATCATAAACAACGTGATCAGGAGCTTGGGACTCCCATGACAGCATGGCTAATTCAGCCCTGCTATCAATGGGAAAAAGCAAGTTTGCTTACCATAAATGGTATTTCCGTAGATAGCAGGATGAATTAGCCATGCTGACCCACCCTCCTCCCAGGCAGTCGCCATCTCTTCGACTATACTACTGCTTAATCACAGACTGAGGAGAATCTGTTACTTTCCTATGCGGGAACACATGCGCAGCCGCAGAGACCAAAAATCTAATCTCTGCTGTTAAAGCTCCGCCTCCCGGACCTGATTGACAGATCCCATGACAGCATGGTTAATTCATCCTGCTATCTACGGAAACACCGTTTACGGTAAGCAAACTTGCTTTTCCATCCTTGATTTATATGTATATGAAAGAATGGGGCTACAGGTGGATCCCAACCAGCTGCTGAAATGAAGAGGAGAGCCTGAGGCTGCTGGAGGATCCCAACCAAGAAGAGCTGGAGATGCCTGAGTGTGTATGAGAGAGGGAGCGTATGTGTGTGCATGAACTTGTATGTGCATATACATATATATAAAAAAAATAAATATATATATATATAAGAAAGAGAGGAGAAAGTGCACCCACTCCCACTAATCCACGACAATCTCAGGATGACTGGAGATCAAAAGTTCTCAGGCATGGAGAGCGTGAATTTTTAAAAATCCTTTTTAGTTTTATTTTTTCGATGTTATTTGATGTGTCTACTCTTTGAAATATTTTATTGGTATTTGGGGCATTAAAAAAATGTATTTGAATTTTTAATTATGCAATCTTTTATTTGTCAGCTGTTTTTGAAATATTATTAGTATGTTTTTGCTATTATGATTATGTATTAATATATTTCTTGATTTATTGTTAATCATGTTTAAGGAAGATGATGGTTCTGTTTTTTCAATGTTGCACTGCATAGTGTCTGGCTTCTTGTGGTTTCCAGTTCAGGTTTTGTCTGCATGTTTGTATTTCTACTTTATGGTTGCTCTATTCTGTATTTGGTGAGGCTCTGTTTATATTCTGCATGTGTGACTGAGGTGAGGTATTCTCCTAATAGGAAGTGTATTAGTGTTTTAGGGCTTTTAGAGGGTTAAGACCACACCCAGCACACCTACAACAGGCCTAATACCATATGGGTTCCAAGTATCTTTTTTGTAGGGTTTCTAGTTGGCATCACAGCAGTGCATTTAAATATAATATAAGTGATATTTTTACTTCAGAATATTGTACTTTGAATTTTTCAAGTAAAATATTATTATAATTGTATAACTCTTAATTGCGTGTGTGGAGAGGCCTGGGGGAGGAAGGGTGCATTGTACAAGGCTATTAGGTTCGCCTAGATACCTAATACCGTTGCACTAGCCATGGATTCTGGGGCAGGGGTGAAGATCCGGGGGCTGGGGGAGATGTCAGTTTTTAAGAGATTGATCACCTGAGGAAGCTGGGCTTTTTTTTTTTTGTCATCCTTGCATCCCTGGACAGAGACTGAATGAACAGGGAAGGGAGGGGGACAAGCACAATAATTGTTTGCACAGGGCAGCAAAAATGCTTGCATCGGCCCTGACTACGATGAGTGAATTTAAAAAAACTGTCCATATGGCAAGATCATATTGCTCACCAATGGCCATGAGTTCTGCTATCACTGTCTGGGACCCAACCATGACCAGAAAGACTGTGAAGTCTGTGTATGAATGTCTCCAAGCTCCCACGTTCCAGGGCTTGTGCATGGAAAAACTGCATAAATCTCTTTGGAGTCGCAGTAGATCTTCCTCCCGCAGTGCAGTGTCATTTGCCTCCTCGGGAAAAAGCTTGAACAGCAGCTCTTCCAAAATGCCTCCATCTGCTCAGGTTGAGGCCATGGGGGTCGAGTTCAGCTGGTCTCTCTGCTTTGAAGCATAAATGGCATCATTCCCTGGAGCCAACCCAGCCTGCACTGAAAAAACATAAGCATCACGGTGCATCAGCCAGCAAGCCCGTGGTGCTACAAAACTTCATCTGATGCATGATCCTTTGACACACTCGAAACATAGTACATTGAAGCACCAGAAGAGAGATGTATCAACGCACCCAAAATAATGTACAGCACACAGGTGCACCCAATGCAAGATATATCAACGCATGATACATTCAGGGGCCTGATGCTTGATACACACTGTACCAACTCACTTGATGCGCACCAGTATGATGCAGCAGACCTTTGACAATGCATTCCTACATTCCTGGAATGATGCATTTGCACCCAATGCAGGCTTTGATGCAATTGACACATTTCACTCCATGAAATCCCTAACTGATCACTGATTCGAGCTTTCAACTCCTGCCGCCTCCAGGGGCAGGAGTTCGACTCCCTTGTGCCACTCTGTTTTTATGGATCAAACAGGGTTGCCGACACAGCAATATACCAGTCATCCAAGATCTGTGGGAGAAAGTATGAAGTTGCTCTTAACTCCTCCAATAGTAAGAATACTAACTCTTCTAGGTTACTAGCTGAAAGTCTTGTCTGCAATCAGCAGATCCTGTATATTCAATAGTTCTGTCTTCAGAGAGTTTGCCTGTTATAATGGGAGAGCCTGTTTTGGTATCAGAAGAGGATGTACCTCTACCTACCCCAGGCCAGAGAACACAATAGTTGCTTGACCAAATTGCAGGGTTAGTGAAGAGTTTCCTTACCTCTTTCTAGAAAGAGGCAGATTGAAAGTACCAGCTTCTTTTTTCAACTCTCACTTCCACAATTCCACAGATGGGAGTGTGCCATCTGTTGCGACTGTCACTGCCCGACGTCTCCACTCCGCCCTCTTTACCTCTGTGGCGACTCCCTCCAGGTCTGAAGGATGGCTGGCTGCCGTGGCATCTCCCTGCTGTCGCTCTCCGGTGTCCCCGGACCGGCGCGACGCTGCAGATCCGCCATGTTGCCTGAAGCCTAGAGCGCGCGCGCTCCGAGTGAAGTACCAGCAAGGGTGCGAACCTCAGAGGCATCCCCCTGAGATGACATCATCTGCTTCCGATATTTAAAGGTCTCTGATATCGCTAACAAACCGAGTTAGCATGGGTTCGGGTTAGGACAAGGTTTACTCACGTTACCCTGCCTAAGATACTCTGCCTCCTCGGACTTACCAGAGGTACCCGCTCCTCGGGGGCCTCGCTCTCTTTTGCCTTTCAGGTTACAAACAGGAACCGGTACTCGCTCCTCGAGGGCCCTCGTTCCTGACTATCTACTGATTCTCTTCTGCCTGGAAGCCATCACTGTCTACATCATTGTGAGTTACCATCGCTCTCTCAGAGCTTTCCCTGGAACCAGGTACTCACTCCGAGGGCCTATCCTTTCCAGCTCCTGAGCTCTCTCAGACCAATATGTGAGTGTTGTCATCTAAGATCTGTTCAGGAACTCTGCATACCCTGCCTACTCACTGTCTACAGTTTCTTAACAGCTCAGCCATCCAGGGACTGCTGTTACAGTATCTGAGGGACTTCAGCCCTGCTGAGCATGTCAGCTCACTACTGCCACCTCTGGTGGTTTCAAAACCTGTTTAATAAAAGAACTAGAGTGTGTCTGTCTCCATACTCTAAGCCTAGCCGGTGGTCCCTCTCGGGATCTTCCCCCGGGGGCGTGGTCATCTGCCATCGGCCCAAGGATCTACCCACTACTCTCCAGCAATCTATAACAACAGATTGCTACTCCGCCTACGGAATACATCAGATTGCTACTCCTATCTGATTGCTCCTCCCATCAACATAGCGGATTATGACAGGTTGCTACCTCTATGGATCCGGCTTGACTCCAGGAACTGGATAACGCTATGGATCCGGCACAACTCTCTGCCTTGCAAGCCATACCGGGCCTGGCCCTGCGCATCTCGGAGTAATAAGATGCCTTGGAGAAATTTAGTGCAGCATTTCATCAGCTTCACACACAGAAGGTTCAAGGCACAGCTTCCAACCATGAAGGTCAGTTACAGGAGGTAACTTTGAAGACTGCTGTACCACTGGCAGCTCCATTCTGTTTTTCCGGAGAAATCCAGAAGACCCGGGGCTTTTAGAACCAGTGCTGCATGCACTTTACTTTACAAACATCTTTATTTCCTACGGCACTCTCTAAGACCACCTACATCCTTTCGTACTTGGATGGTAGAGCTCTGTCATGGGCATCCACCTTGTAGGAACGCAAGGACCCCATTTTGCAGGACATAGAAGGATTTATGGACTGGTTTAAATCCGTTTTTGACGACCCAGCGCAAACCTCTGTTGCCGGTTCTGCTTTGGTGGACTTGAAGCAAGGCAGCAGATCGTTGGCTGAATTTGCCATAGAATTCAAGACTCTTGCGGCAGAACTCCGCTTGGGACCCCAAATGTCTCAAGACACTCTTCTGCAGAGGCCTGGATACCCGTTTGAAGGACGAGCTGGCCGCTCACCAGACACCTGACTCGCTGGACGAATTAGTAGCCTTGGCCACTCGGATTGATCATCGACTCCGGGACAAGGTGAAGGAACTCCGGCCTAAGGTGTTACCAAGGTTGAAACAGGCCATTACTACCAATACACCTCAGATGGTTCCAGCAACTTCCGCTGCTGATACAGATGAACCGATGCAACTTGGTCATGGACGCTTGACCTCCAGGGAGAGAAGATTTCGGAAGAAGCACGGTCTATGCACGTACTGTGGTCAGCCCGGCCATGATGTCTCTACATGCCACATTCGTCCGGGAAACGGACGGGCCTAAGTCCTGCAGGAGGACTGTTCTTAGGCCTTACCGCATCCTCTCCTCCGCTCTCTCTTCCAGTCTCCTTAACCCATGGACCAGTTACGGTTCATACTCCTGCCTTGGTGGACTCAGGGGCAGGAGGCAACTTCATTCTCAGACATTTAGTGGAATACTTGAGGATCCCTCTCATCAAATTAAAAGATCCACTACTGTTATCCTCCATTCATGGGGAGCCCTTACTGGGCAACTTAACTTGTGAAATCGTACCAGTTACTCTTCGCACCGGAGCGCTCCGTATGGAATCTATCTCCTTCTTTGTACTAGAAAAGGCTATGTACCCTATCGTCCTAGGGTTACCCTGGCTGCAAGTGCACCAACCCCAGTTTGACTGGGCCTCCCTGGATCTTTCTTGCTGGGGCCCAGAATGTCATGGAAGATGCCTTAACGAAATCTCGCCTATTTTCTGCATGCCTACTAATCCAGCGAGGCCAGGACTGCCGCCTCAAGATGCATCCATCGGAAATGTATCCTCCAAAGAAGCAACTGGTGTACTTTCCCCACATGAACTCTGTGATGGTACCATGGGTCTGGGAACCAATACTGAGCTACCAGAAGGACGAGTGCACCCTCTCTGAGGGGTAGATTTTATAAATGTACGCACGGGCAATCTCCAAGCAGACCCTACAGATAAATTTATTAGAGCTCAGAGCGATTCAAAATGCACTACAAGTGTTTCAGGACCACCTGAAAGGTCGCAGGGTCATGATATACACGGACAATCAAGTGGCGATGTTTTACATCAACAAACAAGGAGGGTACGGTTCATGGTCCCTTTGCAAGGAGATCCTGGCAATCTTCGAACATGCTCACCGAAATTGCATACATCTGCAAGCAACTTACCTACCAGGAGTGGCAAATACAGGTGCGGACAGGCTAAGCCACATCTTTCATCCTCACAACTGGGCACTCAATTCGGAAGTCGCCCAAGACATCTTCATACAGTGGGGGACGCCTGCGATAGATCTATTTGCAACAGAGATCAACACTCAAGTGCCCAAATTCTGCTCGATAAGACCAAGCCAGTTCAGGATCACTCAGGATGCCTTCCTCATTCCGTGGACAACAGGTCTCCTGTATGCCTTTCCTCCCATACCACTCATAACAAGGACAATTCAAAAGTGCATAGCAGAAAAAGCTCAACTGATACTCGTAGCCCCAGCTTGGCCGAGGCAACTGTGGTACAGTTTCCTTCTCCGACTATCCATCATGGACCCACTTCGATTACTGAATCGTCCAGATCTTCTCTGCCAAGATCAAGGAGCGCTCCTACACCCACTACACCCACTTCACTTGACAGTGTGGAGATTGAAAGGCTCCTTTTAACAGAACAGGGAGTTTCCACTTCGGCACAGTTCATCTTGTTAGAGTCCAGGAAACTCTCAACGAGGAAAAATTATAACTATAAATGGAAACGCTACTCTACCTGGTGCACTTCCAAAGGAGTACCACCATTGGACTGCTCACCTGAGCTTCTCATGGATTATCTTCATACACTGTACGTAGCTGGTCTAGCAACATCATCCATTAGAGTCCATCTCAGTGCCATAGGCGCATATCATAGACCAGTTAACAATATTCCTATATCCAATCAACCCTTACTATCCCGTTTCATTAAGGGGTTAACTCACCTTCGTCCTCCGATGTCTAAGCCTCCAGTTCCGTGGAACTTCAACATAGTTCTTGAACAGCTCATGCTTTTCCCGTTTGAACCCATGGACTTGGCACACATTAAATATCTCACATGGAAGGTGGTATTCCTCGTGGTAGTAACATCAGCATGACGAGTCAATGAATTACAGGCCTTGGTCCATTACTCTCCATATTTACAGTTTCATCACCAGAAGGTGGTTCTCCGAAGTCACCCGTCCTTCATACCAAAAGTGGTTTCTCAGTTTCATCTCAATCAAACCATAGAACTACCCATCTTTTTCCCTAAACCGCATGCAAATGATAGGGAAAAATAACTGCATACACTAGATTGCAAAAGAGCTTTAGCATACTACAAAGACAAAACAAACTCGGTCTCCCAAGTTTCTCAACTCTGTCTCTTTCGACCCAAAAGCACCTGGACTACCAGTAGCTAAACGCACTATGTCCAGCTGGATAGCGCAATGCATCACGATCTGCTACCACAAGCAAAAACTACAGCTAAATTCTGTTCCTAACGCTCACCAAGTCAGAGCAGTGGCGGCCTCCTTGGCACACCTTAAGAATGTGCAGCCCATAGACATTTGTAAGGCAGCTACATGGTCATCGCTCCATACCTTCACATCTCACTACTGCCTTGATCAACAAGCAGCCACTGATGCAAAGATAAGGCACGCAATCCTGCAATCTCTATCCCCCTCTTCATGGTGACTGCCACACTATTAATGATCACGTACAACCATATATATCATAAACAACGTGATCAGGAGCTTGGGACTCCCATGACAGCATGGCTAATTCAGCCCTGCTATCAATGGGAAAAAGCAAGTTTGCTTACCATAAATGGTATTTCCGTAGATAGCAGGATGAATTAGCCATGCTGACCCACCCTCCTCCCAGGCAGTCGCCATCTCTTCGACTATACTACTGCTTAATCACAGACTGAGGAGAATCTGTTACTTTCCTATGCGGGAACACATGCGCAGCCGCAGAGACCAAAAATCTAATCTCTGCTGTTAAAGCTCCGCCTCCCGGACCTGATTGACAGATCCCATGACAGCATGGTTAATTCATCCTGCTATCTACGGAAACACCGTTTACGGTAAGCAAACTTGCTTTTCCATCCTTGATTTATATGTATATGAAAGAATGGGGCTACAGGTGGATCCCAACCAGCTGCTGAAATGAAGAGGAGAGCCTGAGGCTGCTGGAGGATCCCAACCAAAGAAGAGCTGGAGATGCCTGAGTGTGTATGAGAGAGGGAGCGTATGTGTGTGCATGAACTTGTATGTGCATATACATATATATAAAAAAAATAAATATATATATATATAAGAAAGAGAGGAGAAAGTGCACCCACTCCCACTAATCCACGACAATCTCAGGATGACTGGAGATCAAAAGTTCTCAGGCATGGAGAGCGTGAATTTTTAAAAATCCTTTTTAGTTTTATTTTTTCGATGTTATTTGATGTGTCTACTCTTTTGAAATATTTTATTGGTATTTGGGGCATTAAAAAAATGTATTTGAATTTTTAATTATGCAATCTTTTATTTGTCAGCTGTTTTTGAAATATTATTAGTATGTTTTTGCTATTATGATTATGTATTTAATATATTTCTTGATTTTATTGTTTAATCATGTTTAAGGAAGATGATGGTTCTGTTTTTTCAATGTTGCACTGCATAGTGTCTGGCTTCTTGTGGTTTCCAGTTCAGGTTTTGTCTGCATGTTTGTATTTCTACTTTATGGTTGCTCTATTCTGTATTTGGTGAGGCTCTGTTTATATTCTGCATGTGTGACTGAGGTGAGGTATTCTCCTAATAGGAAGTGTATTAGTGTTTTAGGGCTTTTAGAGGGTTAAGACCACACCCAGCACACCTTACAACAGGCCTAATACCATATGGGTTCCAAGTATCTTTTTTGTAGGGTTTCTAGTTGGCATCACAGCAGTGCATTTAAATATAATATAAGTGATATTTTTACTTCAGAATATTGTACTTTGAATTTTTCAAGTAAAATATTATTATAATTGTATAACTCTTAATTGCGTGTGTGGAGAGGCCTGGGGGAGGAAGGGTGCATTGTACAAGGCTATTAGGTTCGCCTAGATACCTAATACCGTTGCACTAGCCATGGATTCTGGGGCAGGGGTGAAGATCCGGGGGCTGGGGGAGATGTCAGTTTTTAAGAGATTGATCACCTGAGGAAGCTGGGCTTTTTTTTTTTTGTCATCCTTGCATCCCTGGACAGAGACTGAATGAACAGGGAAGGGAGGGGGACAAGCACAATAATTGTTTGCACAGGGCAGCAAAAATGCTTGCATCGGCCCTGACTACGATGAGTGAATTTAAAAAAACTGTCCATATGGCAAGATCATATTGCTCACCAATGGCCATGAGTTCTGCTATCACTGTCTGGGACCCAACCATGACCAGAAAGACTGTGAAGTCTGTGTATGAATGTCTCCAAGCTCCCACGTTCCAGGGCTTGTGCATGGAAAAACTGCATAAATCTCTTTGGAGTCGCAGTAGATCTTCCTCCCGCAGTGCAGTGTCATTTGCCTCCTCGGGAAAAAGCTTGAACAGCAGCTCTTCCAAAATGCCTCCATCTGCTCAGGTTGAGGCCATGGGGTCGAGTTCAGCTGGTCTCTCTGCTTTGAAGCATAAATGGCATCATTCCCTGGAGCCAACCCAGCCTGCACTGAAAAAACATAAGCATCACGGTGCATCAGCCAGCAGCCCGTGGTGCTACAAAACTTCATCTGATGCATGATCCTTTGACACACTCGAAACATAGTACATTGAAGCACCAGAAGAGAGATGTATCAACGCACCCAAAATAATGTACAGCACACAGGTGCACCCAATGCAAGATATATCAACGCATGATACATTCAGGGGCCTGATGCTTGATACACACTGTACCAACTCACTTGATGCGCACCAGTATGATGCAGCAGACCTTTGACAATGCATTCCTACATTCCTGGAATGATGCATTTGCACCCAATGCAGGCTTTGATGCAATTGACACATTTCACTCCATGAAATCCCTAACTGATCACTGATTCGAGCTTTCAACTCCTGCCGCCTCCAGGGGCAGGAGTTCGACTCCCTTGTGCCACTCTGTTTTTATGGATCAAACAGGGTTGCCGACACAGCAATATACCAGTCATCCAAGATCTGTGGGAGAAAGTATGAAGTTGCTCTTAACTCCTCCAATAGTAAGAATACTAACTCTTCTAGGTTACTAGCTGAAAGTCTTGTCTGCAATCAGCAGATCCTGTATATTCAATAGTTCTGTCTTCAGAGAGTTTGCCTGTTATAATGGGAGAGCCTGTTTTGGTATCAGAAGAGGATGTACCTCTACCTACCCCAGGCCAGAGAACACAATAGTTGCTTGACCAAATTGCAGGGTTAGTGAAGAGTTTCCTTACCTCTTTCTAGAAAGAGGCAGATTGAAAGTACCAGCTTCTTTTTTCAACTCTCACTTCCACAATTCCACAGATGGGAGTGTGCCATCTGTTGCGACTGTCACTGCCCGACGTCTCCACTCCGCCCTCTTTACCTCTGTGGCGACTCCCTCCAGGTCTGAAGGATGGCTGGCTGCCGTGGCATCTCCCTGCTGTCGCTCTCCGGTGTCCCCGGACCGGCGCGACGCTGCAGATCCGCCATGTTGCCTGAAGCCTAGAGCGCGCGCGCTCCGAGTGAAGTACCAGCAAGGGTGCGAACCTCAGAGGCATCCCCCTGAGATGACATCATCTGCTTCCGATATTTAAAGGTCTCTGATATCGCTAACAAACCGAGTTAGCATGGGTTCGGGTTAGGACAAGGTTTACTCACGTTACCCTGCCTAAGATACTCTGCCTCCTCGGACTTACCAGAGGTACCCGCTCCTCGGGGGCCTCGCTCTCTTTTGCCTTTCAGGTTACAAACAGGAACCGGTACTCGCTCCTCGAGGGCCCTCGTTCCTGACTATCTACTGATTCTCTTCTGCCTGGAAGCCATCACTGTCTACATCATTGTGAGTTACCATCGCTCTCTCAGAGCTTTCCCTGGAACCAGGTACTCACTCCGAGGGCCTATCCTTTCCAGCTCCTGAGCTCTCTCAGACCAATATGTGAGTGTTGTCATCTAAGATCTGTTCAGGAACTCTGCATACCCTGCCTACTCACTGTCTACAGTTTCTTAACAGCTCAGCCATCCAGGGACTGCTGTTACAGTATCTGAGGGACTTCAGCCCTGCTGAGCATGTCAGCTCACTACTGCCACCTCTGGTGGTTTCAAAACCTGTTTAATAAAAGAACTAGAGTGTGTCTGTCTCCATACTCTAAGCCTAGCCGGTGGTCCCTCTCGGGATCTTCCCCCGGGGGCGTGGTCATCTGCCATCGGCCCAAGGATCTACCCACTACTCTCCAGCAATCTATAACAACAGATTGCTACTCCGCCTACGGAATACATCAGATTGCTACTCCTATCTGATTGCTCCTCCCATCAACATAGCGGATTATGACAGGTTGCTACCTCTATGGATCCGGCTTGACTCCAGGAACTGGATAACGCTATGGATCCGGCACAACTCTCTGCCTTGCAAGCCATACCGGGCCTGGCCCTGCGCATCTCGGAGTAATAAGATGCCTTGGAGAAATTTAGTGCAGCATTTCATCAGCTTCACACACAGAAGGTTCAAGGCACAGCTTCCAACCATGAAGGTCAGTTACAGGAGGTAACTTTGAAGACTGCTGTACCACTGGCAGCTCCATTCTGTTTTTCCGGAGAAATCCAGAAGACCCGGGGCTTTTAGAACCAGTGCTGCATGCACTTTACTTTACAAACATCTTTATTTCCTACGGCACTCTCTAAGACCACCTACATCCTTTCGTACTTGGATGGTAGAGCTCTGTCATGGGCATCCACCTTGTAGGAACGCAAGGACCCCATTTTGCAGGACATAGAAGGATTTATGGACTGGTTTAAATCCGTTTTTGACGACCCAGCGCAAACCTCTGTTGCCGGTTCTGCTTTGGTGGACTTGAAGCAAGGCAGCAGATCGTTGGCTGAATTTGCCATAGAATTCAAGACTCTTGCGGCAGAACTCCGCTTGGGACCCCAAATGTCTCAAGACACTCTTCTGCAGAGGCCTGGATACCCGTTTGAAGGACGAGCTGGCCGCTCACCAGACACCTGACTCGCTGGACGAATTAGTAGCCTTGGCCACTCGGATTGATCATCGACTCCGGGACAAGGTGAAGGAACTCCGGCCTAAGGTGTTACCAAGGTTGAAACAGGCCATTACTACCAATACACCTCAGATGGTTCCAGCAACTTCCGCTGCTGATACAGATGAACCGATGCAACTTGGTCATGGACGCTTGACCTCCAGGGAGAGAAGATTTCGGAAGAAGCACGGTCTATGCACGTACTGTGGTCAGCCCGGCCATGATGTCTCTACATGCCACATTCGTCCGGGAAACGGACGGGCCTAAGTCCTGCAGGAGGACTGTTCTTAGGCCTTACCGCATCCTCTCCTCCGCTCTCTCTTCCAGTCTCCTTAACCCATGGACCAGTTACGGTTCATACTCCTGCCTTGGTGGACTCAGGGGCAGGAGGCAACTTCATTCTCAGACATTTAGTGGAATACTTGAGGATCCCTCTCATCAAATTAAAAGATCCACTACTGTTATCCTCCATTCATGGGGAGCCCTTACTGGGCAACTTAACTTGTGAAATCGTACCAGTTACTCTTCGCACCGGAGCGCTCCGTATGGAATCTATCTCCTTCTTTGTACTAGAAAAGGCTATGTACCCTATCGTCCTAGGGTTACCCTGGCTGCAAGTGCACCAACCCCAGTTTGACTGGGCCTCCCTGGATCTTTCTTGCTGGGGCCCAGAATGTCATGGAAGATGCCTTAACGAAATCTCGCCTATTTTCTGCATGCCTACTAATCCAGCGAGGCCAGGACTGCCGCCTCAAGATGCATCCGTCGGAAATGTATCCTCCAAAGAAGCAACTGGTGTACTTTCCCCACATGAACTCTGTGATGGTACCATGGGTCTGGGAACCAATACTGAGCTACCAGAAGGACGAGTGCACCCTCTCTGAGGGGTAGATTTTATAAATGTACGCACGGGCGTACTTTTGTTCGTGCACCAGGCGCGAACAAAAGTACGCTGGATTTTATAAGATACGCGCGTAGCCGCGCGTATCTTATAAAATCCGGGGTCGGTGCGTGCAAGGGGGTGCACATTTGTGCAACTTGCACGCGCCGAGCCTGGCACGTGCTGCCTGTCCCTCCGAGGCCGCTTCGAAATCGGAGCGGCCTCGGAGGGAACTTTCTTTCCACCCTCCCACCCCCCCCGCACCTTCCCCTACCTAACCCACTCCCCCCCAGCCCTATCTAAACCCCCCCCCTACCTATGTTGGCAGATTTACGCCTGCTGAAAGCAGGCGTAAATCTGCGCGCGCCAGCAGCCTGCTGGCGTGCCATCACCCGACCTGGGGGCTGGTCCGGAGGCCTCGACCACGCCCCCGGGCCGGCGCCACGCCCCCGGGCCCGCCCCCGAAACGCCGCGTCACTCGCAGCATGCCCCCCGACACGCCCCGACACGTCCCTCCATGCAAGCCCCGGGACTTACGCACGTCCTGGGGCTTGTGCGCGCCGCCGAGTCTATGCAAAATAGGATCGGCGCGTGCAGGGGGGGTTTGGGGTAGGTTTTCGGGGGGTACGCGCGTACCCTTTTGAAAATCTACCCCTCAGTTCTTGAAAAGGAAGCAATGTTGGAGGATGTGCCTGATAAGCCTGGTACCAGAGGAGGAGATCGTCCTTTGAAGGGGGGTACTGTTGCGACCTTCGCTGCCTGATGTCTCCACTCCACCCTCTTTACCTCTGTGGTGACTCCCTCCAGGTCTGAAAGATGGCTGGCTGCTGCGGCGTCTCCCTGCTGTCTCTCTCTGGTGTCCCCGGACCGGCTCGAAGCTGCAGATCTGCCACGCGACCTGCCAGATTTAAAAGAGAGCAGGCTCACTGACCCTCCCTTTGCCTCGACCTGCACTGCAAAGCCGGATCCACACGCGGGAGCTCGGAGAGGGGCCCGCGCAGCCGGCGCTTGAGCCCATCGGGGTAAGGCCTTCATCCTCTCGCCCCGACCACCGAGGGCCCCCGTGCAGACCACGCGGGAATTTTTAAACTTACCTGCGGCTTCCTCATCGGCATCCGATCCGACCCTACCAGCCCTCCAAACGCGAACCAGGGAGGAGTTTTACCGGGAGGGGCCCCCCCCCTTTGCCCGACGACGCTGACCAGCAACACCCGAGGCAAAAATTCGCGCCGGTGACGTCAAAGCAACGCGACCCCGCCAGATTTAAAAGAGAACAGGCTCTCAGGCGTCGCGCGCCAGCGTCGCGCGCCGAAGGTGCGCAACAAAGGGGCCTGCCCCTTCGAGCGCCCCTTCGAGCAGCCCCTTCAGACAGCCCAGAAGAAACTTTCTTGGTGTTGTCCTTTCATGGTCTTCTCCAAGTGGACGCACTTCATCCACAACAAGTTCCAACGCTTTCAACCCGCTCTTACCAGAAAGGACATTACAACACTTCGTTTACACAACCCAAGTAAAGCTTGCCCAAACAGTAACGCTATGATCTTCCAGAACAGAATCACCGCCAGCAACCGGTCAGACAACCCCATTCACACCTACTGAGGACAGAGCACTCTTCCAGCTGAACCAACAAACTTACAATCACTGTCAACAATCACCCAACCTCTCTTCAATTCAGACAGACAACTTCTTTCATCCATTCATCTCAGACTAAGCCTCCTCCAGAACTCCACTCACCATGTATATCTACAACATCCCAATCATCCACAACCAAAGGAGAATCCCTCCAACGAACACCGCTAACATCATACAAAAAAGAATTATCCCTATCATGACATCCCCATTGAACCAACTGCTAGGCCTCACGCTACTCTCAGTAACCCTCTTCAATGCGCAATCCTTAACTAAGAAGACACATATTCTCAATGATTACCTCTTGGATTCCAACCCAGACATCTGTGCCATCACCGAAACCTGGTTAAAAAACTCGGACATAGCCTTAACCAACCAACTACCCATCCAGACATATGACATTTTCACCTTCCATAGACACAAAAAAAGAGGAGGCGGACTTCTCCTAGCCTCCAAGAAAAAACTCAGACTGACTGCACTTCCAATCAAGACAGAATCCAAATTGGAACTGGGTCTAGTCAAGTCAAAACACCTACAAATACTCTTAGTCTACGCTCCGCCAGGAGTTCTAGAAACGGACCCTTCACCCCTCATAGAATCCATCGTGAAACATATTAACTCAGACCTTCCAAC
The DNA here is from genome assembly GCF_901001135.1 of Rhinatrema bivittatum. Classification (NCBI taxonomy): domain Eukaryota; kingdom Metazoa; phylum Chordata; class Amphibia; order Gymnophiona; family Rhinatrematidae; genus Rhinatrema; species Rhinatrema bivittatum. Next base: position 224,801,917 of record NC_042622.1, on the reverse strand, counting down.
AATGATCATGGGAGATTTCAACCTCCATACAAACGCAACACCTCCTTCTGCGAACTGCGAAGCCCTCCTAACCACCCTCGGTGCTATGGGATTTACTCAAACCATCAACAGCCCCACACATAAAGCTGGACACTCTCTGGATCAAATATTCATTAACTCCAACTTCACTTGCACAGTAAAACCCACCTGTACCCCAATCCCTTGGTCAGATCATTTCCTGATAGAATCTTCATTCTCCACACACAAACAGACACACACCTCCCCAAACCTTTCTACAATTCAATTCAGGAAAACTTGTCCATCCGATACACTCAGCGATCAGCTCTCCAAAGAACTCTCCAATTTAGACCTAGCTAACCCGGACTCAGCCCTATCCTCCTGGCAAAAGATTACAGAAGCTGTCGCAAACAAATGGTGCCCCATAGTCTCCAAATCAATCAACCCTACAAAGAAGGGAAATCAACCTTGGTTCAGCTCTGAACTCAAACAGATGAAACAGACCTTACGCCATAAAGAAAACAGATGGCGCAAAACCCCCAACACTTCTACCCTCTCTACATACAAGGGATTCTTACATCACTACAGGACCGCCATTCTACAGAAAAAAAAGGAATACTATGCAAACAAAATACACCATTTCCAATATGATGCCCAGGCCCTATTCGCCTACGTAACACAAATCACCAAATCTATCCCCCCTCCTATTCCAGACGAACAAGCTCTTTCCAAGGCTAACGAGCTCGCCTCATTCTTTCAACAGAAGATCTTGAACACCATTGCACTCCTTCCTCCAAATACTACACCTCTCAAGTCAGATGAGAATACCCAGTCTCTTACTAGACCCAAATTTGACAGTTTCGAATCAATCTCCACTAAAGAGATTGAATCCCTTCTAAAAAGACAGAAACCATCAAGCCATCCAGCTGATAACATCCCATCGAGACTCCTGCTCCTCATCCCAAATGTGATTGCAGGACCTTTGACCAGTATCATAAACAGCCTTCTAATGCAAGGAAGCTACCCAGACAGTCTAAAAACAGCCTCACTAAAGCCCCTCCTCAAGAAACACAACTTAGACCCTAACATACTATTCAACTTCAGACCCATCTCTAACCTCCCATTCGTCGCCAAACTAACGGAGAAACTGGTAAACACCCAGCTTTCTGAATATCTTGAAGACCACAAGATCCTATACCCCTCGCAATATGGCTTCCGCAAATCACGTAACACGGAAACCCTCCTCATTTCACTTACTGACCATATTATCATGGGGTTAGACAAAGGACACTCCTTTTTGTTAGTCCTGTTAGACATCTCGGCGGCATTTGACACCGTCAACCATACCATCCTGCTGGATCGCCTAGCAGATATCGGCATCTCCGGATCTGCCCACAACTGGTTCAAGTCCTTCCTCAGCAATAGGACTTTTAAAGTCAAAATCAACAATAGTCTCCCCTAACAAAAGCATCTCTTGGTGTACCTCAGGGTTCCTCCTTATCTCCAACCCTCTTTAACATATACCTCCTCCCCCTCTGCCAATTATTAACAGATCTCAACCTAATTCATTATCTGTACGCAGACGACGTGCAGATTCTAATCCCGATAACAGAATCAATCTCAAAAGTGCTCACCCATTGGAATAACTGCCTTCTATCCATCACTAATCTACTCAACAGCTTAAACCTGGTTCTCAACGCCTCTAAGACAGAGCTACTCCACATCTCTTCAATTGAAAACAATACCCCCTCACCATCACCACACATGTCCCACATTACCTGTAAGCAGGTTAGAGACCTCGGGGTAATACTGGACAATCGACTAAACCTTAAGAAAATGGTCAACACATCCTCCAAAGACTGTTTCTTCAGACTACAGGTTCTAAAACGACTTAAACCACTCTTATTCTTCCATGACTTCAGGACAGTCCTCCAAGCGCTACTGTTCGCCAAAATAGACTACTGCAGTGCCCTTTTCCTAGGCCTCCCCAAATCCACAACCAAACCACTGCAGATGATACAAAATGCGGCTGCGAGACTGCTGACCAGCACCAGCCGCAGTGAACAGGGCTGACCTCAGGAACCTTCATTGGTTACCAGTTAATTTCAGAATTCTATACAAATCAATCACCGCTATTCATAAAACCATCCATCATCATCTTCAACTCGACCTGGAAATCCCTTTCAAACTCCATTCCTCCAGCAGACCAACCAGAGACACTCTCAAAGGCACTCTGAAATGCCCTCCTACTAAAGCCTCTCGCCTCTCGACGACCAAAGCCAGAGCTTTTTCGATAGCTGGCCCATCCATCTGGAATAGCATCCCATCAAATCTCAGATTGGAGCCTTGCCTTTTAACTTTTCGAAAAAGGCTTAAAACCTGGCTCTTTCACCAAGCCTTCGCCGATCCACCTGACAATCACTAGTTGTCCTTCACGCTTACCCGCGCTGGCATATACACTCCCGAATGGACCCTGACTCTTACAGGTTAAAGCACCATTATTTATTTATTTATTTATTTATTTATTTAGAATTTTTATATACCGAATTTCCTGTTAGGAAACAAATCAATCCGGTTTACAGGTAACAGCAAAAATGCCTCGGGACGGGAAACAGTGCCCTTGGCTTTACAAGAAACATATTAAACAAGGCTTTACATATTAAACAAGGCTTTACAAGAAACATATTAAACAAGGCTTTACATGTAACATAATGAAACAGTACCTATTCGAAGAATCAACAAAAGGCTTTGCATGTAACATAATGAAACAGTGACTATTCGAAGAATCAACAAAAGGTAGCTTCTCTGGGATAACTACTGGGTTGACTACTTAAATGATGTCACAATACAATAAACATGTATAGAAGATTAAAAAGTGGAGGCAGATTGTGTAATGTAGTCTTTTGGGTGGTGAAGTCCGGAAACACATTAAGCTTTAACCCATTAAGCATTTAACCCATTAAGCTTTAACCCGTACGCTCTATGATATCACTTTATATTTATTTCCTGCCTTATCTTCTTTCCAGCTTGTTCCAAGCTTCCAAGTTCTATTTCCCTGTTGATTGTAACTTTGACTTATTCCTTCCTATTGTTCATTTTTGTTTACCTGAATTGTTACCACTGTTATACCTTGTTAACTGTAAACCGATCCGATATGGTTATTTACTATGAAGGTCGGTATAAAAAACTGTTAAATAAATAAAATAAATGTTGCCTGAAGCCTAGGGCGCGCACAAGCGCACGCTCCGAGTGAAGTACCAGCAAGGGCACAAACCTCAGGGGCGTCCCCCTGAGATGACGTCATCCGCTTCTGATATTTAAAGGTCTCTGATATCGCTAACAAACCGAGTTAGCATGGGTTTGGGTTAGGACAAGGTTTACTCACGTTACTCTGCCTTAGCTACTCTGCCTCCTCGGACTTACCAGCGGTACCCGCTCCTCGGGGGCCTCGCTCTCTTTTGCCTTTCAGGTTACAGACAGAAACCAGTACTCGCTCCTCGAGGGCCCTCGTTCCTGACTATCTGCTGATTCTCTTCTGCCTGGAAGCCATCACTGTCTACATCATTGTGAGTTACCATTGCTCTCTCAGAGCTTTCCCTGGAACCAGGTACTCACTCCTCGAGGGCCTATCCTTTCCAGCTCCTGAGCTCCCTGAGACCAATATGTGAGTGTTGTCATCTAAGTTCTGTTCATGAACTCTGCATACCCTGCCTACTCACTGTCTATTTATTTATTTATTTATTTATTTTTCTATACCGACATTCGATTTGACATATCACATCGGTTTACATATAACAGGATGTCTAAGGCTGGCCTTATAATGACATGATACAGTATAACAGCTTAATTGAGTAACTAGCTAACCAAGTACATAAACTGTTTTATAACATATTATTACAATATAACAGGCTTATTAGAATAACTTCCTTACAGAGTATATCAAGAGTTAAATAAATTAAATTAACTATGTACAGTGGCAGGAATGGGACTGGGGGGCGGGAGGGTGGGGGCTGTGCGGGATTATTTATCTAGTATGAATGCTTTCCGGAGGAGGGGGGGAATGGGGAGTAGGCCTGTGTTGGTTGAGCGGAGATTTCTGGTGGGGTTGTGAGGGGTTAGAGGTCCTTGTAGCCAGCTGGCTTTGTCATTATGGATTGCTTTGTGTATGAGCATGAGTGTTTTGTATTGAGATCTGAACGGGACAGGCAGCCAGTGGAGTTGTTTAAGTGCGGGCGTGATGTGATCTGATATTTTCTTATTAGTTCTTATTAGTTAGTGATCGAGCGGCAGCATTTTGTAGAAGCTGGAGGGGCTTGAGGGTGGAGGGGCTTGAGGGTGGATGCGGGAAGGCCAGTTAGGAGGGCGTTGCAATAGTCTAACTTGGCGAAAAGGAGGAATTGCAGTACCGTCCGGTAGTCTGGAGAATGTAGTAGAGGTTGGAGTTTCTTTAGAATTTGGAGTTTGTAGAATCCTTCTTTTATCAGTGTCTTGATATGAGATTTGAAGTTCAGTTCCTGGTCCAGGATTACGCAGAGGTCTTTAACCGTCGATAGCATGTTGTAATTGGATAGGGTTGTGGGGTCAGAGATTAGGGATGTGAATTGGGCTTCGGACGATTGAAAATATCGTCGATACTTTCAAAATCGTCAGAAATCGGGGGCTCCCCCAAAACGATAGGAAAACCCCACGATATTGATCGTGGGGGTTCCCTTATCGTTTTGGGGGAGGGCGGGAAAAACGGCACACAAAAATAACCCCTAAACCCACCCCGACCCTTTAAAAGTAACCCCTTAGCTTCCCCCACCCTCCCGACCCCCCCCAAAAGTTTTACAGGTACTTGGTGGTCCAGTGGGGGTCCCGGGAGTGATCTCCCACGATCTCCCACTCCGGGTCATCCTCCCGCTCCTGGGCCATCGGCTGCCACTAATCAAAATGGCGCCGATGGCCCTTTGCCCTTACCATGTGACAGGGTATCTGTGCGATTGGCCGGATCCTGTCACATGGTAGGAGCACTGGATGGCCGGCACCATCTTGTGCTCCTACCATGTGACAAGGGCTGACCAAATGGCACCGATAGCCCCTGTGACATAGTAAGGGCAAAGGCTATCGGCGCCATTTTGATTACTGGCAGCCGATGGCCCGAGTGCAGGAGATTGCTCCTGGACCCCCACTGGACCACCAGGGCTTTTGGCAAGTCTTGGGGGACCCTCCTGACCCCCACAAGACTTGCCAAAAGTCCAGCGGGGGTCCGGGAGCGACCTCCTGCACTCGGACCATCGGCTGCCAGTATTCAAAATGGCGCCGATAGCCTTTGCCCTTACTATGTCACAGGGGCTATCGGTGCCATTTGGTCAGCCCTTGTCACATGGTAGGAGCACAAGATGGTGCCGGCCATCCAGTGCTCCTACCATGTGACAGGATCCGGCCAATCGCACAGATACCCTGTCACATGGTAAGGGCAAAGGGCCATCGGCGCCATTTTGATTAGTGGCAGCCGACGGCCCGGGAGCGGGAGGACAGCCCGGAGCGGGAGATCGCTCCCGGGACCCGCACTGGACCACCAGGTACCTGTAAAAAGTTTTTGGGGGGGTCGGGAGGGTGGAGGAAGCTAAGGGGTTAATTTTAAAGGGTTAAATGAGCCTAGTTAAATGAGCCTGTATACCTAGGCTCAGAAGAGGACTCCACTGGAATACCATCAGATGCTCTGGAATACACCTCCTGGGTCCTCAAGACTGTGCAGTATGGATACCAGTTGCATTTCTCCTGGCCCCTATAACTTCCAATATATTTGCCTCTTCATCCAAATCCGTCTCATCTCTTACAGATCTATCTGGAAGAATAATTGCTTCTCAAGCAACAGACATGCACAGGGCTTCAATTTCAGGTTCTTCCTCATTCCCATAAAGTTGGGGGGATTGCAACCAATCTTGGACTTGAGGCTTCTGAACAAGCACATCCTCTGCAAGAAATTCAAAATGAACTCCTTCAGCCCAGTTCTCCCATATATTCTGCAAGACGAATCGATGTGTGCCCTAGATCTCAAGGATGCCTATACCTACATCCCAAGTTATTCTTTGCATTGGTGTTACCTACAGTTCCATGTGGATTCTTCCCACTACCAGTACAAAGTCCTTCCCTTTGAACTATCTTATGCTCCCAGAGTCTTCACAAAGAGCTTCGTGATGGTAGCAGCATACTTTCAGCATCAGGGAACACAAGTCTTTCCACACCTCGATGATTGGCTGATTATAGCACAGTCATGAAAAACAGTTCTCTACTCACTGGACATGACAATTTGTCTCCTACAGAGCTTAGGACTTCTCATCAACTTCAAGAATTTAAATCTTGAGCCCACACAGTGCCTTCAATTCATAGGGGCCTGCAGAGACTCATCACTACAGAAAGCATTCCTACCCAGCGACCGAATGACTACCATGTCCTCTCACATCCAGACACGGTTCAATCAGACTTCCACAACCAGGTAGTTCCTTGTACTTGTTGCTTCCGTCGGTCTCAGACGGCTTCGAAATCTGTGCCTCACCTTTCTCTTTGTTCTCCCTGCTAGCCTTGGGAGGATGGCTACCGCTGCGTCTGCATGCCGGCATCCCCGGAACAGCAATGGCAAGGCAATCCGCCATGTTTCTCCTAAGGGCCTTCTAGGGTGCGCATGCGCACGCCACCCACATCTTTATCCATGTCATGGCGGGAACCTCGGGGGCGTCCCCCTCGAGTGACGTCACGCCATCCCGGTATTTAGCCTGCCCTTCGTTTGCTAACAAATCGAGTTAGCAAGAATTGGACTTGTCCATTCTGAGCTACTCTGCCTCTTCCGTGCTGCCACTGGAAGCTCTCTCTGCCCTTCAGGGTATTTCTCTAACCTGGGTACTCACTCCTCGGGGGCCCTTTGCTTTCTTTCAGGTGCCTATCAGGGATCAGGTACTCGCTCCTCGAGGGCCTGCTCTCCCTGCCTCGGTGCCTGTATTCACTACTTCTGCCTGCTGGGATCTCCATCTATACAGCTACCATCTTAGTGAGTAATCTAACATTGTCAGTCTGTCTCATCTACAGCTCAGCACTGGGAACCTGCATCTGGAACTCCCTACACTATCTCTGTGAGACGGGTCTCCTCTGCCGAGGGCCCCTGGACTGCTTCCACTGGATCACCTCACTACTGCCACCTCTGGTGGTATCATTCAGCTGTATAATAAAAGACAAATATCTGTGTTTGTGTGTCTCATGTCTAGCCTAGTACTGTGGTTCCTCACGGGGCTCCTCCCCGTGGGAGTGGCCATCACCACAGTACCCAAGAATCCACTCCAACACCTCAAAACCATAACAGTACTCTTAGGTTATATGGTGGCCAGTGGTTTGCAGTCAGGGTTTTCAAGAGATTCAGGGAATCCCTGGCCCTAGCCCTCAACCTCAGCCTCAACCTTTTTTTTTTTCCCCCCATTCACGGAGCCGCTTGTAGCTTGTCTATAGAAAGAGGAACATAGCATCCGGCATTGGGCATTCCGTCCCATACGTGCATAGCGGGGGGGGGGGGGGGGGGGGGCAGAGATGGGCCAGGGCTGCCGAGGCACGCACACTGGAGCAAACCAATTAGCCAAACCTGAGGTGCAGCAACTGGGAAGGGATACTCACAGCGATGGGCCAATTGGTACATCAGTGGCAGAAGTAGACTCACATTTGCACAACAAGATGCAGAGCATGGGGCAGAAGGTGGAACCTTGCTTCAGCAAATCGGCTCAAAGCAAGGTCCCACCTTCTCCTCGTGCGAAAATCTGAGTGCAAGTGTGGGATGGTTGGGATCTGCGGAAAAAAGCAGACAGAGACAAAATGAATGTGACACAGTTTATGGCCCTGTGCAGAGAGCACTGGAGGACTGGACTCGGAGGTAGAATATTCGGCAGGATATATAATCTGCTCTATGCTCTCGCAGCCTCCATTTCAAAAGGCATGGACTCTTGTGTGAACAGACTTTCTTACACAGAAAAATGTGTATGCTTCCCCACTGATATTTACATTTCTTAAGGAAAGTGAGTCTTTAGGAGCTTGCAGCTGAAAGGCACAGCTTTTTGGGAACTAAGTATGAGATGAGTGAATGTTAGATATAGTTCCACCTTAGAGCTCCTTTTATTTAAGTGCTGCTGGCTGGACTCAGCTGGCTAATGTAGTCTTATTATTCTGGCAGCATCCGAGTGTTAAGGTCAGTGATAATCTGACAGCATGGGAGGCCTCCCATACTCTCTCAGACTCTCAATGACCTTAACACAGAGGGAGGGGTGAAGCAAGACTGCAGGGTTGGATGTGAGAAGGGAAAGGGAGCTGCAGTGGCATACTAAGGGGGGTTGTGGTCCGCCCCAGGTGATAGCCAGCATGGGGGTGCCAGCCGGGAGGGGGGTGCCAGCCGGGAGGGGGGTGCCATCAAGAGGAAGCTTAGTGGCCTCGAGCAGAGCCCACCCTGCTCGTGGCAAAAGAAGAGGAAGGCTGCTGGGCCGTGAGCAGTGGAACAGTGAAGACAGTGGCAAGATAGCCGCAGGCAGCTGAAGAGGGAGAGGTCCAGAATGACTGCATGTGAGCCTATGTGATTGAGAGAGGAAAGGGTGAATGAGTGTGTATGTGAGTAAGAGATTGGGAACCCTTGTGTATGGGGGGGAGTGGGGGGGGTGTGGGTGATAAAGTTTGTACACTCTCTCCCCCCCTCCCCCAACTAATCCAGGACAAGCTCAAGGTGACTGGAAATTAAAAGTTCCCAGGTATGGAGAGCAGAGGATAGATTTTATCCCTATTAGTTTTAATTATTGGATGTTGTTTGATATAACTGTTGTTGTAAAATGTTTATTGATATAATATTTCCAGTGGTGCGCTTTCCTGGGTAGCATTGTTGCTATTTGAGTCCTGAGAATTAGTGTTTTGATATGGCAGATTTGTGTGTTGGGGTAAACTGTATTCTTGGCAGGCTGTGATAGTTTTTATTGGAGCTGTGCAAGTATTATCCCAAAATCTGTACATAAGCTATTGAGACAATATAGGACCTGTCTTTATATGTGAATATCTTTGATCTGACATATGAAGAAGGGGCATGTGTAGTTTCAAAAGCTCTTGTACAATATTTTTAGGTAAAGTATTTATTTTACAGGTATTTTTCGGCAGTCTTGCTTGTTCTGTTTACCTAATAGGTGGTGTATTGGTGTTTTAGGGCCTGATGTAATATTTGCTTTGTGGCCTTTTTATATGTAAGGTTTTTACTGTTTGAGTATTGGCAGTTAGTGCTGTTTCAGAATGGGAGGTTCACTATATTACAATTGTTTATTCATGGCTTTCTGAGAGCCAAACCCACACCCAATGCATATAACAAAAAGCTTAATGCCATATGAGTTCCAACTGTCTTTTGTATGTTGGGGAAAAGGGACAGAAGGAATGAGACTGCTAAATGGTTGGGGGGGGGGGGGGATGAATGAGAGTAGAGGGAACAGAGAGAGCAAGATTGTTGGGAGTTGGTGGGGGGGGGGGGGGGGAGTTGAAGCGGAAAGGGGGTTGATGGTGCGAGACTGAATCCCTAACTATAAATGTCACCGCATGCCACTGATGGTGGTGGCTGTCCATTGAATTCTACTAACTTGCTTTCACATTCATCATCTACAGTGGGGGTCTGAGATTTCAGTGGGATAAACTCACACAACCCCTGTCTTCAGTACTGTGGATCACACCACCAATGGCAAGGGACTTGCAGTGGAAGTTTCAGCCCCACATACTCTGGAAAGGGGCACCAATTCGACTACTTTCCCATCAGCTCAGCTTCACTTCTACCAAAGTTTGGAGGTCAGTTTGGGATCCTTCCACATCCAAGGCATTTGGTCTCCTCAGGAAACCCTTTTTCAAATCAATTTCTTGGAGTTAAGAGATATGTCATGCTCTCACCACCTTCATGCATCTTCTCCAAGGAAAAAGCATCCTAAAATAAACAATCAGGTTGCTGTGTCCTGTGTTAACCAGCAGGAAGAAACAGGATCATGGCCTCTCTGCTGAGAGGCACTGAAGATATGGAACTGGGTGGAAAGATATCAGGTGACTTTTCAGGCCACTTACCTACCAGGCATATCCAGCACTCTTGCAGATTGCCTGAGCAGTGTTTGTCAACCTCACAAATGATCTCTGCATCAATTAGTAGAAAATAGACTGTTTGACTTCTGGGGTCTACCGATAGTGGACCTGTTTGCATTGCAGCAAAACACAAAACTAAATCAATTCTGCTCAAACCTACCAAGCAATTGCAGACTAGCCCAAGACGCTTTCCTAATCAATTGGGGACAAATCTTCATGCACACTTTTCTGCCAATACCTCTCATTGCTAAGAGAGTGCAGAAAGCCTAATCCTTATAGCACCAGCGTAGCCCAGACACATTTTAGTATGTAAATCTTGTCAAGTTTTCCAGCAATCCTCCTATATCTCTAGGGTAAGACCTGTTCTTCTAACTCAAGATGATGGGACTCTCATCCCAATCTCTCACCCTTTAACCTCACAGCTTGAATGTTGAGCACACAGTGATTGCAAATCTCTGTTTACCATCGGAAACTGAAGACATATCAGTTTCCTCTAGGAATCCTTTCACAGAAGAAACTATGCCTTCAAATAGAAAAGATTATCCATCTGGTGCCAACAACATGATTATGATCCTTTTTCATGTGAGCCTCTACAACTCTTACAATACATGCTTCACCTCTCTAATTTGGGCCTTGCCACTTCCTCAGTGAGAGTCAATCTGAGTGCCAACTTGGCATATTCTAGTTCCTGAGCCTCTGTCTTTGTCTGAGTTTCCTAAGTCCTTATCCTCATTTATTTATTTAAATTCTTTTATATACCGTCATTAAGCTGGGAGCCGTCACAATGGTTAACAAAGAGGCACATAAATTAATGTTGCTAAATGCGTTTATTATACCAACTAGACAGGTGCCTGTAAGTTACGGTACAGAGTTTCATAATAACTATAGGGTGATAAGTGCGATAGATATGCTTAGATTTATTAGAACAGTTTTTAACAATATATATAATCTACATGTAATCTGTTACTGCTTAAAAGTACAACAAAGTCGTGTTGCTTAGTTGTGTTTCGTTAGTGTACAAACTCATTACTCTCTACAATTCCCTGGATTCTATTCTCCATTCTCTTTGCGGTAAGCTTGTTTAAATAGCCATGTTTTTAGGCTTTTTCTGAAAGACTCATCTGGGTCTTTCCCAGTTCCAAATCCTCATCGGAGTATCCGGAATTTTTGCCCGACTCTCTAAAATCCACTTCTGATCTCCACCTACGTCTGAGCTTCTTGCGTCTGAGTTCCAAGCCACCTCACGCCTTCGTCTCATTTGAGTCTTCAAGCATCCTCGTCTCGTCTGAGTCTCCAAGTGTTCTCGTCTCGACTGAGTCTCAAGCTCCACGTGTCTTCATTCATCTGAGCCTCCGAGCTTCCTTGCCTCCTTCAAGCCGTCAGCCTAGTCTAAGGCCGAGGTCTCGTCTTGTTCCCAGCTCCAGTACCATCGCCTGTCCTCGACCTCTGTCCGTCCTGCTGCATCTGCCGTTACCCAGTGGCAGGTCTGAAAGGGCTATCGAATGGCCGGAGGGTTACCCCAGAGATCAGCATTGCGTTGATTGGGTCTCTACCGGTACGTGCAGGTTCGGCAGAGGTTAGGGCAGTAGTCAGCCTGCTCCTCCCATGATGGGACACGTCTTGTCTCCCGCGGCGCTTCCAATGAGCTCCTCTTTGCAGTCTCATCGTGGTCCATGGGCACACATCTCCCCGGAATTGGGAGCGCCCCCTCCCACAAATTCCAACAATTGAGTCACCTTGGCTCTATACATTGGCCCACCTTGCTTTGCTTTCTTTCTGCATGGCCCCTGTGGCCTTCTGCCTTGCTTTTTTACCTCTTTGGCCTTTTGTCTTGCTTGGAGCCTTTCTGCCCTCCTCACCCTGCACTGTGGCTTTTAAGTGGCTTTGATCTGTTCAGTTCTGCCCTTGGCCTTTAGGCCTTCTAGTATTTCCTTGCCCTGCCTTGGCCATCGGGTCTTCTGTATGTCCTTGCCCTGCCTTGGCTGTCAGGCCTTCTAGTATGCACCCATGATTTAGAAAGGCCAGTCCTATTTAGCCCAGCCTCTCCCACAACTTGTTGCCTCTTCATTGAGTCACCTTGGCTCTATACATTGGCCCACCTTGCCTTGCTTTGCCCTGTGGCCTCCTTGGCCTTCTGCCTTGTCCTATGGCCTTCCACTTTGTGGCCTTTGTGGTCTTCTGACTTGCTTTGTGGTCTCTTTGGCCTTTTGTCTTGCTTGGAGCCTTTCTGCCCTCCTCACCCTGCCCTGTGGCTTTTAAGTGGATTTGACCTGCTCAGTTCTGCCCTTGGCCTTCAGGCCTTCTAGTATTTCCTTGCCCTGCCTTGGCCATTGGATCTTCTGAATGTCCTTGCCCTGCCTTGGCTGTCAGGCCTTCTGTATTTCCTTGTCTTGTCTAGTCTAGTCCTGTCCAGTCCTTGTCTCGTCCTCTCTAGTCCTCGTCTCGTCCTCTCTAGTCCTCCCTGAGGCCCCAGTTCCCAATGGGCCTTTGGTATTACCCTCTCCAGCCCTAACCTCCAGTTCCAGCCCTGTCTTCAGGTCAGGCCTTGCCTCCTGTTCCAGCTCTGTCTCCATCCCCTGTCTGTCTCCGGCTCCTGCCTGCCTTCAGTATTCACCTGTGCTGCTGGTTCCAGTCCCTACTTCCAGTTCCAGCTTTGTCTCCGGTTCTTGTTTCATTGCATTATGTCTGCCTTGTTTCCAGCACCTCCCCTTTCTCTAGACCCAACTTGTCTCCAGTTCCAGCCAAAGACCCGCTGGCCACCAGAACCTGTGGGCTCTAGCCAAGGGGAAGTTGGCGGGTCAGGCAGAAGATGCTCTCCGGCTTTGCCCTAGAGTCCTGCCCTGCTCCTGTTGGGAAATCCCCCATCCAGCTGTATCCCCACCATGACAATCTTGTTTTGTGAAAGGACTAATACATCAAACTCCCAACAGAGAAGCCTATTGTTGCACGGGATCAATGTGGTCATCTCCCAACTGATGAATCCTCCTTATGAATCACTAGAGTCTGTTTCTTTTAAGTTCTTGACTTGGAAAGTGCTTTTCATTATCACAGTTACCTCTGCGAGAAGCGCTAGTTAACTCAAGGCACTTGTCCACTACCCTCCATATATGCAGTTTTATCACAACAGGGTGATCTTCCAAACACACTCAGTTTCTACTGAAAGTAGTCTCTGCTTTAGATATCATATTACTTACCTTATTCCCAAGGCATCATGCACACAAGAGTGAGAAATCCCTCCATACTCTGGACTGCAAACAGGCCTTGGCATAATATAAGAGATAGACTCAGACTCATCGTCAAACCAACCAGCTTTTCGTCTTGTATGACCCTAACCACCTTGGAGTAGCAGTTGCTAAGTGAACTTTATCCAGTTGGTTTGCTGATTGAATCTATCATTGCTACTACCTGGCAGAATTGCAAGTTACAGACTCAATTAACACTCATCAGGTACAAGCTGTGGCTTCTTCTGTTGCTCATGTGCAAGAAGTACCCATCAAAGATATTTGCAAAGCAGGGACATGGTCTTCAGTCCACAAATTCACATCTCATTACTGTCTTGATAACATCTCAAAGACTGACAGTAGATTTGGACAAGCAGTTTGTGTAATTTTTTCATGCTGTAGACCACTCTCTACAGTGAAGTCTGGGCTGCTTACTAAGTAATTGCTCCACTGCAACCCTCAGCTCAGAATTCCCCATATGCATTGGCTAATTCAGCCTGCTTATTGATGGGAAAAGCAAGTTTATTTACCTAAAATAATATTTTCGGTAGATAACAGTGTAACCTAGTGCACTCCTCGGGTTACCAGTAAGCCCTGGGTTAGAGAAGTGTCCATTAGCTAGAGTAGAATGATGAAGGGCCATTCCAGACTCCTTCTGTGGAGTCTGGAATGGCCTGCCCTCTTGAAACAGTATATAACCACGCTCTTGCTACAACTTGAGAGGAAATCTTTTGAGTTAGTACTAAGTACAGAAAGCATAGAGGAGTTTAGATTTATTGTTTTACAGGCCTAGCCAGTTTTAGCCAAGCAAGCCCTGTTTGGTGGTCCTGGCCAGGATCAGGAGGGTTTCTGCCCAGCCAGTACACAACCTGTCTGATGGGAATTATCTCTCTGAGTGCATTTTTAAACTTGTACCTTTTAAGTATAGGGGCCTTCCTGGAGCCTATTCAGCTCCTGGGAACAAGGAACCCTGGGTCTGGGCCTGAGCAGGTTAGGGAAGACCTGCCTCCCATTGCCTCAGTGAGGAAGGGGGTGCCAGTGACCTGTTGTGAGTCACCCCAAAGTTATCTTCAGTTTTGTAAGCTCAAGATCCAGGTTGGAAGTTCTGACTTCCCTTTCTTCCTGCTGTGAACATTGAGAATCCTGATCCAAGGGATCCCTTCTATCAGGGATTCAAAGGAAAGAACAAGGACTGCATAAGAACAAAGAAGGTTTGAATCATCTAACAGTGACAGAAGGCAAAGCCTACCATTCAAAAAGAAACCCATCCAGTGAATTTTCAGACCCTGGGGAGAGAGAGAGATTTATCTTTCTGTGCAGAGACAGAAATAGAGTATTTTTGCCAATTTGGAAGGGGTGCTTCTGCCCATTCATAGGACACCCTGCCCACCTGGGGAACCTATTCTTCCAAGCTCTGGATGGTAAGAACTCCCCTGGTTGGCCTGAGATATTCCTGCACAGATTTGGGAGGACATTGTAACAGACTATTTCATTGTGCTGCTCTGGATCAAAGAGCTGAGCCATTTTCCAATTATTGTCTTCAATAAAGAATTATTTCTTGGACACTGACTCCAGCATGGTTATTTGGCATTCAGCGCACACCAAACAGAAAAGTACCTCTCTCCCATGGATACCTAAAGAGAGTTAGCCACCCCGCACTGGGAACCAAAAGGACTCCTTTCATCCCCCAGTCAAAAATGTTAGAAACGCCAGCGGCACCCCGCGGCCGGGTGTCATGGCCACCGGCCACGGAGGGCCGCGACCAGGGTCGAGCCGGCGGCCACGGCGTTAGTAAGTACTCACTGGGAGTATCAGAGGCACCTGCGGCAGCAGGCAGCCCTCTGTTCAACTTCTTCGCGGCCACTGCCACTGCCAAACCCGGCCGCATGGTTCTCGGCAGTCCGGCTCCCCCCCACCTCAGCCTCCTAGGAGCCACACGCGCGGCTGAAGAGAAAATTTAAAGGAGCCATGACAGGAAATTGTCATGGCTCCCCCGGAGACTCCTCCTTCCAGTTCCTGTATATAAGGCAAGGTCTGATACTCAGACCTTGCCTTGGTATTGAGGCTCTTGCTTGGTTCCTGTGTCTGTGTTCCAGATCCGTGTGTCTTGGGAATATACGTTCTCGGTTTTGCAGAGGTTTGGTTTTCAAGGCCCAATTATAAATTATATAGAAATCTTATATCAGACCCCAACATCACACATTATTGCAAACGACTATATATTTCCTATATATCCTGTCTGAATCCAAAGAGGAGTTCGCCAGGGTTGCCCTCTCTCTCCACAACTTTATATTTTAACTATCGATCCCCTGCTCCAGAAAATTGATAACTCCTCACTGATACAAGGTTACTCCATACAAAGATAGCAATTTTACTGTAGCAGCGTTTGCTGATGATGTCTTTATATTTCTCAGTCAGCCACAGAAAGAATTACCAGTAATTCTGGAAATTCAGCAAGCCTTTGGAAAATTTGCAGGATTAAAAATTAATTGTAAAAAATCAGAAGCTTTTGTATGGCTTATAGGCAACGATTTTATGTAATTTCTCTATGAAATTTGTTGCACTGGAGGTGGACCTTTTGCTTAGTGCAGGATTGGTACGGCTCTCTGGTCGGACTCAGAGAGCGCCTGCCACCAGGAGGTGGAGCACATGAGGAGACAGAGGCTAGCTGGAGCTTTGCCAATAACAGCCAAATGGCTACTCTAACACCTGTCAGAATACAGCACTGCTTTGTTTCAATTGTGCATTACCCTGATTTCTGTCCTGTATATTAAGATGTGATATGCACACAATACAGTTGATAAAAAAGTATTGAAAAAAAAAAAAGTCCACGCTTGTTCCACACTCTTAACCTTTGTGCTGCACCATTCAGTTTTTTTTTTTTTCAATTATTTTCTCATTTTATCAAAGTTTTCCTTTTGAAAGCTTAGTGCTAGAGCTGTGGATTTAATTACTGCCCCCATTCCAGGGAATTAATTCATATTTGATCATATTGTGATCACTATTGCCACTGTTACCTCTCTCACCAAATCCTGTGCTCCACTGAGAATTAGATATAAAATTGTTCCCTCTCTTGTCAGTTCCTGAACCAATTGCTCCATAAAACTGTCATTTCGTCTATCCAGGAACTTTATCTCTCTAGCATGTCCTGATGTTACACCTACCCAGTCAATATTTGGGTAATTGAAATCTGCCATTATTACTGCACTACCAATTTGGTTAGTGTTGTGTCCTTACCTCTTTGGCGCCTCCCTTTCCATCCGTGGGAAGATTGGCTGCCGCGGTGTTCCCGGACCAGCTCGATGCTGCAACCTCCATGTTTCCTGGAGGCCTAGGGGTGCATGCGTGGCGCAGCCCCGATTGAAGTACCGGCATTGGCGCGAACCTCGGGGGCGTCCCCCGAAGATGACGTCACCCGCGATTGATATTTAAGGTCTTGGAATTTGCTAACACATCGAGTTAGCAAGGATTGACAATGGACTCGCTTTGTCTGTCTAAGCTACTCTGCCTCCTCGGACTTATCAGAGGTACCTGCTCCTCAGGGGCCTCGCTCTCTTCTTGTTTTTTTCAGATGACAGTCTGGAACCAGTACTCGCTCCTCGAGGGCCCTCATCCCAGACTTACTTTGTATACTCTTCTGCCTGGAAGTCTTCACTACCAACTATATCAGCTACATCTGTGAGTTACCATCATTCTCTCTGAGCTTTCCCTGGAACCAGGTACTCGCTCCTCGAGGGCCTATACTTTCCAGCTCCTGGGCTTCATTGGGACATTGTGTGAGTGTTACCATCTGCATACCCTGCCTACTCACTATATCTCAGTCTCTCTTCAGCTCAGCCTCCAGGGATCGCTGTTCCAGTATCTGAGGGACTACAGCCCAGCCGGGCTTACCAGCTCACTACTGCCATCTCTGGTGGTTCAGTATACTGTCTAATAAAAGATCTAGTGTGTGTTGTCTCCTAATATGAGCCTGACCGGTGGTCCCTCTCGGGATCATCCCCCAGGGGCGTGGTCATCTGCCACTGGTCCAAGGATCCACCCACAACTCTCATATATAACTACAGATCTTGAACAGAGTGCTAACTACTATCTGATTGCTCCTCCCATCAGGCATCAGATCAATAACAGATTGCTAACTCCATGGATCCGGCACAACTCAGTGCTTTGCTGGCCATACCGGGCCTGGCCCAAAGCATTGTGGAGCAGCAAGACGCTTTGGAGAAGCTTACTTCAGCGTTTCATCAACTACACACACAGAAGGTTCAAGGCACAACCTCCAACCAAGAAGGTCAGTCACTGGAGGTAACTTTGAAGACTGCTGTACCACTGGCGGCTACAATCCGCTTTTTGGAGAAATCCAGAAGACCCGGGGCTTTTTTGAACCAGTGCTGCATGCACTTTGCCTTACAGCTGTCTCTATTTCCTACAGCTCTCTCCAAGACTACCTACATCCTTTCATACCTGGATGGTAGGGCTTTGTCGTGGGCATCTACCTTGTGGAAACACAAGGACTCTATTTTTCAGGACATAGAAGGATTTATGGACTTGTTTAAATCCATTTTCGATGACCCTGCCTGAATGTCTGTAGCCGGTTCTGCTTTAGTGGATTTGAAGCAAGGCAGCAGATCATTGGCTGAATTTGCCATAGAGTTCAAAACTCTTGCGGCAGAACTTTGCTGGACCCCAGATGTCTCAAGACTCTCTTCTGCAGAAGCCTGGATAACCGTTTGAAGGACGAGCTGGCCGCTCGCCAAACACCTGACTCGCTGGATGAATTAATAGCCTTAGCTACTCGGATTGATTAATGACTCCGGGACAAGGTGAAGGAACTCCGGCCTAGGGTGTTACCCGGGTTGAAACAGGTCAGTGCTGTCTCTACACCTCGGATGGTTCCAGTAATCCCTGCTGCTGATACAGATGAACCTATGCAAATTGGTCATGGACGCTTGACTTCAAAGGAGAGAAGATTTCGGAAGAAGCGCAGATTTTGCATGTACTGTGGTCAACCCCGCCATGATATTTCTACATGCTCCATTCGTCCGGGAAACAGACGAGCCTAAGTCCTGCAGGAGGACTGTTCTTAGGCCATACCGTGACATCTCATCCTCTCTCTCTCCCAGTCTCTTTGACCTACGCACCAATAGAGGCAATAACCTACGCACCAATAGAGGCAAGAAATACAAAAGATCCCAAAGGGAGGAGCACAAAGAAGAATATCTGATTCAACTGAGGGAGACTAAGAAATTAATCAAGTTGGCAAAAAGTCAAGCGGAAGAGAGGATTGCCAAGGAGATAAAATATGGTGACAAAACATTTTTCAGATACATCAGCAAAAAGAGAAAAGTCCAAAGTGGTATTATTATTATTATTATTATTTATTATTATTTAGAGTTTTTATATACCGGCAATCATGAAAACATATCTTGCTGGTTTACATAGAACGGGGGTGCAATAAATACATAGAACTAGAACTGTGGTGACAGAAGGTACAGTTACATTTAACAAGGGTGGCCGAACTTGGAGAAGGAAGAAGAGAGGAGAGGATAGAAATGGTTAAACAATATACAATTTAACTGTAGTATACAAAATAACTGTTATATACAAACGGCAAGGTGTTTTAGGAGTCATTGGATTGTGTCATTGGGTTGTGGTATAGTGAAATTGAAAGGTGGAAATGATCAATGTGTGGAGAGAGACGAAGAAATGGCAGAAATATTAAACGAATACTTCAGCTCTGTGTTCACTAAAGAAGACCCTGGAGAAGGACCATCTCTACACAACAAGAAACTGGAGGGAAGCGAAAGAGAGGAAAATCCATTTACAGTAGATAATGTATGGGAAGAGCTAAAGAATCTGAAAGTGGACAAAGCCATGGGGCCTGATGGGATTCATCCAAGGATACTGAGGGAGCTCAGAGATGTGCTGGCGGGACCGCTGTGCGACCTGTTCAATAGATCCCTAGAAACGGGAGTGGTGCCGAGTGATTGGAGAAGAGCGGTGGTGGTCCCGCTTCACAAGAGTGGGAACAGAGAGGAGGCTGGTAACTACAGACCGGTTAGCCTCACTTCGGTGGTGGGAAAAGTAATGGAGTCACTGTTGAAAGAGAGAATAGTGAACTATCTACAGTCGGGAGAATTGATGGACCAGAGGCAGCATGGATTCACCAGAGGAAGATCCTGTCAGAC
The DNA here is from genome assembly GCF_901001135.1 of Rhinatrema bivittatum. Classification (NCBI taxonomy): domain Eukaryota; kingdom Metazoa; phylum Chordata; class Amphibia; order Gymnophiona; family Rhinatrematidae; genus Rhinatrema; species Rhinatrema bivittatum. Next base: position 224,782,407 of record NC_042622.1, on the reverse strand, counting down.
AAATCTGATTGACTTTTTTGACTGGGTAACCAAGGAATTGGATCGAGGAAGAGCACTCGATATCATATACTTGGATTTCAGCAAAGCTTTTGATACGGTTCCGCACAGGAGACTGGTGAATAAAACGAGAAGCTTAGGAGTGAGTGCCGAGGTGGTGACCTGGATTGCAAATTGGTTGACGGACAGAAGACAATGTGTGATGGTAAATGGAACCTTCTCTGAAGAGAGAGCGGTTTTAAGTGGTGTACCGCAAGGATCGGTGTTGGGACCGGTCCTGTTCAATATCTTTGTGAGCGACATTGCGGACGGGATAGAAGGTAAGGTTTGTCTTTTTGCGGATGACACTAAGATCTGCAACAGAGTGGACACGCCGGAAGGAGTGGAGAGAATGAGACAAGATCTAAGGAAACTGGAAGAGTGGTCGAAGATATGGCAGCTGAGATTCAATGCCAAGAAGTGCAAAGTCATGCATATGGGGAGTGGAAATCCGAATGAACTGTATTCGATGGGGGGGGGGGGGGGGAGAAAGACTGATGTGCACGGAGCAGGAGAGGGACCTTGGGGTGATAGTGTCTAATGATCTGAAGTCGGCAAAACAATGTGACAAGGCGATAGCTAAAGCCAGAAGAATGCTGGGCTGCATAGAGAGAGGAATATCGAGTAAAAAAAAGGGAAGTGATTATTCCCTTGTACAGGTCCTTGGTGAGGCCTCACCTGGAGTACTGTGTTCAGTTCTGGAGACCGTATCTTCAAAAAGACAAAGACAAGATGGAGGCGGTACAGAGAAGGGCGACCAGGAAGGTGGAGGATCTTCATCGGATGACATACGAGGAGAGATTGAAGAATCTAAATATGTACACCCTGGAGGAAAGGAGGAGCAGAGGTGATATGATACAGACTTTCAGATACTTGAAAGGTGTTAATGATCCAAAGACAACGACAAACCTTTTCCATAGGAAAAAAATCAGCAGAACCAGGGGTCACGATTTGAAGCTCCAGGGAGGAAGATTCAGAACCAATGTCAGGAAGTATTTCTTCACGGAGAGGGTGGTGGATGCCTGGAATGCCCTTCCGGAGGATGTGGTGAAGACCAGAACTGTGAAGGACTTCAAAGGGGCGTGGGATAAACACTGTGGATCCATAAAGTCAAGAGGCCGCCAATGAAGAGTGGGTGACTCGCCAGAATGATGGCTACTGCCTGGAGACAATACCCTTATTAAATAAACATACACATGCTTACTGTGACTCCAACATCGCTCTAAGCTTCAGCAGGAAGAGGAAATGTGGAAAAAAGGATTCACACTCACAAAGAGGGGAGTAGCTGGCTTGTTACGGCGGTTACTACCCCAAATCAAATAAGCCTGATACTTCACTTTCAATGCATATACAGCATAGTTCTCTGCTTCAACGGCAGGGGAGAAGAAAAGAGGGTTTGCACTCACAAAGCGGGGAGTAGCTGGCTTGTTACGGCGGTTACTACCCCAAACCAAATGTGCCTGATACTTCACTTTTGATGCATATCCAGCATGGCTCTCTGCTTCAACAGCATGGGAGAAGACTGATACTTCACGCATATCCAGCATAGCTCTCTGCTTCAACGGCAGGGGAGAAAAAAAGAAAACTGATACTTCACGCATATCCAGCATAGCTCCCTGCTTCAACGGCAGGGGAGAAGAAAAACAACTAATAAGGGCTGTATAACATAGTCTGGGTAAAACAAATAAGCATGGGTGTAGCTTGCTTATTGGCAGGGGAGAAGCTTGCTTATTGGCAGGGGAGAAGAAAAACAACCGATAAGGGCTGTACAACATAGTCTGGGTAAAACAAATAAGCATGGGTGTAGCTTGCTTATTGCGGCGGCTACTACCCCTAACTAATCAAGCTAGATATTTCACTTGGATGCAGCTCCATCACTGCTCTCTACATTAAAGGTGGGGGTGGAAGGGAAATAGAACCAAGTGCTAAGAGAAACAGATAAGTATGAGAGAAAAAATGTGTGAAGCTTGCTGGGCAGACTGGATGGGCCATTTGGTCTTCTTCTGCCGTCATTTCTATGTTTCTATGTTTCAATAATGGTTCAGACTCCTGCCCTAGTGGACTCAGGGGCAGGAGGCAACTTCATTGTCAAACGTCTAGTGGAAGACGTGAGGAGTCCTCTCAATAAGCTGAAAGATCCACTACAATATCATCTTTTGAAGTAGGCTTTGGATGTTCCCCAACTTTGCCACTTCCACTGAAGTTCTCAGTGATGTCCCCAGCAGCTCATCCATCGCTGCTGATACAACTCATACTCAGTGAATATTCTTCCAAGACTCAAGATCCACCTGTCATGAATGCAGAAGACGACTTGGAATATAAAGTTGACGAAGTCCTGGATGTTCGTAAGAGAGGCAAGACTTTTGAATACCTTCTAATATGGGAAGGTTTCGGCCCCGAAGAAAACTCTTGGCAGCCTCAGACCAATATCCTGGACAAAGAGATGCTTCGTCAGTTCCATCTCACGCATCCTTCAAAACCTAAGCCTGGTACTCGAAGAGGAAGTCGCCCTTTGAAGGGGGGTACTGTTGTGTCCGTCTGTGCCTGACGCCCTCTTTCCGCCCTCCTTACCTCTTTGGCGCCTCCCTCAGTCCGTGGGAAGATTGGCTGCCGCGGCGTCCATTTGCCGAGGACCCTCCGGCGTTCCCGGACCGGCTTGACGCTGCAACCGCCATGTTTCCTGGAGGCCTAAGGCCCCGATTGAAGTACCGGCATTGGCGCGAACCTCAGGAGCGTCCCCCGAAGATGACGTCACCCACGACGGATATTTAAGGTCTTGGAATTTGCTAACACGTCGCGTTAGCAAGGATTGACAATGGACTCGCTTTGTCTGTCTAAGCTACTCTGCCTCCTCGGACGTACCAGAGGTACCCGCTCCTCGGGGGCCTCGCTCTCTTCTTGTTTGTTTCAAATGACAGTCTGGAACTGGTACTCGCTCCTCGAGGGCCCTCATCCCAGACTTACTTCGTATACTCTTCTGCCTGGAAGTCTTCACTACCAACTATGGGGGTCATTTATCAAAATGCGGTAAGTACCGCTTGCGATAGCAAAAGGGGTGTGCGATACCATTTCAGATTCTGTGATAAGTGCCAGACCTGTTGTATTTCAACCACCAGTGGACCATTGTTAATGGAGAGAGAGAGAGAGAGAGAGAGAGAGAGAGAGAGAGAGAGAGAGAGAGAGAGAGAGAGAGAGAGAGAGAGAGAGAGAGAGAGACTGGCCATAATAGCATGGTCCATAGGCAGGTATTTGTATCCCTAGGGTAGGCCCACCTAGTAACTCGAGGTGGGGATTAGGTAAGTGTGTAGGGGGTTAGGGGCCACTTTGACATGCTACGTGACCCCTACGAACAGAACAGTGGTCTCTTGTGAAGATTTGATGGCCTTCGGAGTGAGGAAACTCACTCCAAGATGAGATTTGGGCAAGGTTCTCTCAACCTAGCTTGATGGACTCTCTACCTGGGTAACATCAAGCTAGGTGGAGAGAACATTGTCCAAATCTCATCTTGGAGTGAGTTTCCTCACTCCGAAGGCCATCAAATCTTCACAAGAGATCACTGTTCTGTTCGTAGGGGTCACGTAGCATGTCAAAGTGGCCCCTAACCCCCTACACACTTACCTAATCACCACCTCGAGTTACTAGGTGGGCCTACCCTAGAGATACAAATACCTGCCTATGGGCCATGCTATTATGGCCAGTCTCTCTCTCTCTCTCTCTCTCTCTCTCTCTCTCTCTCTCTCTCTCTCTCTCTCTCTCTCTCACTCTCTCTCTCACTCAAATTGTCTGAATAAGCCTTACAGGACACATGGTCAGAGCAGCTAACACAATCTAAAGAGGTGTTGTTAAAATCAGCATTATGGCTGTGCATTAGCTCTTTGCAGGCAGGCTAACCCAGCCCACACTGCACCTATTTTTGGAATTTGCATTGCACCATACGATCGCATACGGTAAACACGTTTTTGCATGCGTTAAAGGCCTATCGCATGCGAAAACGGGGCTTTTCGCATGCGATAAGCCCTTAACGCATGCGAAAATGCCTTACCGCATTTTGATAAATGACCCCCTATATCAGCTACATCTGTGAGTTACCATCATTCTCTCTGAGCTTTCCCTGGAACCAGGTACTCGCTCCTCGAGGGCCTATACTTTCCAGCTTCTGGGCTTCATTAGGACATTGTGTGAGTGTTACTATCTGCATACCCTGCCTACTCACTATATCTCAGTCTCTCTTCAGCTCAGCCTCCAGGGATCGCTGTTCCAGTATCTGAGGGACTACAGCCCAGCCAGGCTTACCAGCTCACTACTGCCATCTCTGGTGGTTCAGTATACTGTCTAATAAAAGAACTAGTGTGTGCTTGTCTCCTAACTTGAGCCTGACCGGTGGTCCCTCTCGGGATCATCTGCCGGGGGCATGGTCATCTGCCACTGGTCCAAGGATCCACACTCAACTCTCATATATAACTACAGATCTCGAACAGAATGCTAACTACTATCTGATTGCTCCTCCCATCATGCATCAGATCAATAACAGTTAGCGTCCCTAAGTTCTCTGTCCATCTCATCATTTTGGCCAGGTGGATGTTAGTATACTCCTATCATTATACTCTTCCCAAAAAACACAAGGGATTTCTACCCATAAAGATTCGATTGTGCATTTAGTATCTTGCAGGATCTTTATCCTGTTAGATTCCATGCCATTCCGGACATAAAGCGCCACCCTGCTGTGTTTCAGTATTGGCCTCTATGTGTTTTATAGGCTAGTATTAGTAATTTGAATTTTGGGCTAGTATAGAGTTTTTAGGATGGGGTGATGTCAAAATTCCTTGTCTTCATAATCATGTGAGCTTTGACATTCTTTGTAATTTGAAGGTGGCGGGAATTCCGGTGTAGAGGATGTTACAATACTCTAGGTGAGCGATTATCAGAACTTGGTTAACAGTTGCAAAAGGCATTATCATCTAGGAAGGGTTGTAGATGGCAGAGCTGGTAGATGAACGATTTGGATACTTTTTGGTTCTGCGTAGGGGTAGCTCAAGGCAATCTGTTGCCTGAGGCAAGGGATGAGATGACGCCTCCCCCCACCTCCCCTCAAAAGGCACAGCACAGGTCAAATCTTCGAGAAAGTCATGGGGGGCAGAGAGCCCCCTTGGAATCTGGCCCTTCTGGTGATTTCAAATAAGAACATAATATAAGAATTGCTATATTGGGTCAGACTAAGGGTCCATCGAGCCCAGTATCCTGATTACAGCAGTGGCCAATCCAAGTCACAAGTACCTGGCAAGTACCCAAACATTAAATAAATCTCAAGCTACTATTGCTTATTAATTAAAGCAGTTTGTGGATTTTTCCTCTAGGAATTTATCCAAACCTTTTTTAAACCCAGTTACACTAACTGCTGTAACTACATCCTCTGGCAATGAAATCCAGAGCTTAAATATTCTCTGAGTGAAAAAGAATTTTCTTTGATATGTTTTAAATGAGCTACTTGCTAACTTCATTAAGTGCCCGCTAGTCCTTCTATTATCTAAGAGAGTAAATAATCAATTTACATTAACTTTTTCAAGTCCTTTCATGATTTTGTAGACTTCTATCATATCCCCCCTCAGTCACCTCTTCTCCAAACTGAACAGCCCTAACTTCCTCAGCCTCACCTCATACGGCAACCGTTCCATGCCACTTATCATATTGGTCGCCCTTCTCTACACTTTCTCCAGTGCAACTATATCTTTTTTTGAGATGTGGTGACCAGAATTGCACACAGTATCCAAGATGCGGTCTCCCCATGAAGCAATAGACATTTTCTGTTTTATTCATCATTCCCTTCTTAATAATTCCTAACATTCTGTTTGCTTTTTTGATCGCCACAGCACACTGAGCCGACGTTTTCAATTTATTATCCATTATGACACCTCTTTCCTGGGTGGTAGCTCCTAATATGGAACCTAACATTGTGTAACTACAGCAAGGTGTTACGACTATGGCTGCTGTGCAGCCTCCTCACCACCAGAGGCCCCTCATGAGCACGCTCTCTTGGCTGGCCCAGTCTGTCCTACCTGTCTGCTCCATGTCCCAAACTCCCTATTTAATCCTGCCTAGCCCATTCCTCAGTGCTTTGGCATTGAGTTCTTTTGGGCTCCCTGCTCTAGCCTCCTGTTACTTTCTGTGCGCCTCCAGGCTTCTCGCTACCTGTCTTGCTCCGAGGCCTTTGGCCCCTGCTCTTCTTGTCCTGTAGTCTTCTGCCTTGCCTGCTACCTTACCTGTTGCCATTGTATTTCCTCCTGCTTCCTTGCCTCGCTGCCTTTGGGCTTTTGTGTTTTCTGTTCAGTGTAAGTCTTGTCTTGGTTTGTCTAGTCCAGTCATTGTCTGTCCTGCTCTCCCTGGTTCTCTCATTCCAGCTCACATTTACCTATATTCAGTCTCACGCTTACCTGCACGCTATCCTGACTCCACCCATACCCGCACTCAGTTCCTGTGTTCAGACCACGCTTACCCACACTCACATCCATGTGTTCCCCCATGCTGTTCCAGTGTTTCCCGAAGCTCACCCTTACCCCCATGCATCTTGTTCCAGAGACTCCTTCCCAGCCTGCACCCAGCTCCAGAGACTCCTTCCCAGCCTGCACCCAGCTCCAGAGCCTCCTTCCTAGCCTGCAACTGGTATCAGAGACTCCTCAGAGCCAGCACCAGAGACTCCTCTCCAGCCATTATCAGAGATTCTGTTGGGACTCGTGTTCTCCCTATCCTGAGTCACCCCTGTAGGTGGTGTTCACCACACCTGGATATCGCCCAACCATAACAGCATGCCGAAGCCATCCACCTCCAGAGAGAAGGTCAGGACTCTGTACCCATTCGGTGAGTCAACTTTTTTTTCCACTGCACACAACATTTCTCAGTCTCAACAGTTTTTTACATGTGCTTGTTGCCAAACCCTGAACTATCCAAGTTATCAAATCTGTCTAGCCTGTCAGCTCTCAGATCAGGAATCCTGGGTATGCAGTAACTGTCAAAGAAAGAATGCTTGAATTGCAACACTCCTAGTCCAGGATGGTGGAAATGGTCCTGTATCCCTAGCCTATTATCCCCAGGCAAACCTTGCCCCTGTTGCACAGCTACCGGACCAGCTGCTTCACAAAAAAACATCAGCCTGTTCAATTAGTTGTGCTCTGCTCCTGGCCAGGTAAACAATGTAGTTACTATTGGCAGTATGTGGATAAAGAATCCTAGCACATCGTCTCATGAAACCTTGGAGAAAACCTTTCATAAAAAAATCAAAATATCTCCCAGAAAGCAAAATTGCTTACCTTGTAATAGGTGTTATCCCAGGACAGCAGGATGTAGTCCTCAGATATGGGTGACGTCACTGACGGAGCCCTAAGGCGGGAAAGCTTTCTGTCAAAGTTTCTAGAAACTTTTGACTGGCCCTGTGAGGGCACTGAGCATGCCCAGCATGCTATGATATTCTCTGCCACAGGTGTCTCTCTTCAGTCTCGTATGTAGCAAAAAGCGTTAGCAAAAATAAAATAATAAAGGTTTGAGGCCCAACTCCGCGGGGTGGCGGGTAGGTTCTGTGAGGACTACATCCTGCTGTCCTGGGATAACACCTATTACAAGGTAAGCAATTTTGCTTTATCCCAGGACAAGCAGGATGGTAGTCCTCACATATGGGTGATTAGCAAGCTAGAGGCTGAGTCATTTGTAGTGAAGCAAACTTGCTGTCTTTTTGATGGAAATGAGTCAGCCGAAGATCATAGCAGGATGGATGTGGTAGGAGTTGGGTTTAAACTGGAAACAAGTTCTTTAAAAGAATGAAAGGATGGATCGGTTAAAATGGACTTTATTGAAACTTGCCCGACTCTGGCCGAGTTTCGCTCTGCCGAGCTGCCTCAGGGGCTGTGGCACATAAATATAAACAATTAAAAATACACACAAACATAAATATTTGTATCAACATATAAATATGATATAAAACATATTTAAAAAAATATATTAAAAAAATATATTAAATAATACAAATACACAAACGCTTAAACAAGGGGACAATACATGTTTTGTGTGCATAAAATGACGATGTTGCATAAAAAATTACGTGTTTGAAAGTACAGATACCGATATCTGAAAAATCAATTGAAAACTGTGGAGAAGAGTGAAAACAAATCTTGCAAAAGACATGGTCTATGACAATCATCACAATGCATAATGCACTTCATCAAACAGCATATGACTAATACATGCAAAATTTGTAGTAAAAGGAAGGTGAGAAAACGAAAAAAATATGAAATGGAATGTATTGTTGAGGAGATCAATGTATATAATTATTAATAAAATAATTGCGTTAAAAATTCATATAGATTGTAGTGTATAAGAATAGTAAAACTTAGTCTTGTACCTTGTTGAACCAGAAACTTGGCTCTATATACTTTTGCTGATTTTCAAGGATGAAGGAACATGAGTAAACACACCGAATCCCGACTTGTCACTTGTGATTCATAAGTCACTTGTGTGAGCAGTGTTGATGCGATTCTTATGGAACAAAAATTCTTAGTTAACTTAATGAACTCGACACGTTCAACATCATTATCGGGAGTTGAACTCATACATTAATTAGCCTCAAACTTTGAATGCCTTCATTCTAAAATTCTTTTACATCTCTATAGATGAGCTCCACCACCTGTGGGTATCCACTCAACGCGCCCTGATCAAGGCCAGTCAGGCAGCGAAAAGGTATGCTGACCAACGAAGAAGACCATACCCGCCGCTCCGGTCGGGCCAAAAGGTTTGGTTGAGCACGCAATTCATCTGCCTAAAGCTACCAACAGCACAGCTAGCTCCACGATTCATCAGGCCATTTCCCATCATCCGGCAAGTGGGTGCTGTCTCGTATCAACTTCGTCTTCCGCTTTCCCTTAAGATACACAATACGTTCCACGTATCCCTCCTGAAGCCCTTGGCCTTATCATGGCCTTCCAGGACGCCTCCGACTCCCCAACCGATTGCCTCCGAAGATGACCTCACCTACCAAGTCCGAGAGGTCTTAGACGTGAGGAAACATCGGAGAAAGTGGGAGTACCTTTTAGGGCTTCGGTCCAGATGTAAACTCCTGGGAGCCATTGGCTAACATCCTGGATCGGAATCTGCTGGAGCAATTCCACAAAGACTATCCGGCTAAACCCAGGCCTCCAGGGAGGCGCCCTAAAGAGGGGGGTACTGTTGTGTTCCTCGGCCGTGGTAGGCCACGACCGCGGTCCCCCTACCTTGCCCGCGACTGCGAACCACCTCGGGAGTCCCGGGGGAAGGTCCCGATTTGAGGCCCGTCGCTCCAGCACGGGTCCCCGTGCTACTCACCGCAGGGGGAGCCGTCCCTGCTCCTCCCTCATGGCGTCCAGCAGCGTTTTCCTCCGCGGAGGAAATCCAAGATGGCCCCCGCCATCTTTAGGTGCGAGGCCGCGCCTCCTTGGCTGATTTAAAGGGACCTGATCCCTTTAACCAGCTGCAGCTGTTCCCTATCAGCCAGAGCAGGGGAAATATAAAAGCCAGCTTCCTCCTTTCATTCCTTGACTTGGCAACGTCCTTCGTTCGTCAGGTCTGCTTGCTTCAGTGAGTCTTTCTGTGCTTTGGATCTGTTCCTGTCTTGTCTTGGTATTCCTGACTTCGGATCGGCTAGTGGTGATTCCTGGTATTGACTTCGGATTGGCAAGCAGTGATTCTCTGGTGTGTGACTTTGGACTGGCAAGTGGTGATCCCTCGGTGTGTGACCTCGGACTGGTAAGCGACTTCCCTCTGGCACTTGACCTTGGACTCCTTCTTGACCGCCGTCTTCAAGGGCCCGCCTAAGTCCCAGTGGCCAGGGTCCCTACGGGCTCCTCCCGGGGGGACCGCAGGCCTCCAGGGGTGAAGCTCCAGTCAGCCCTTGCACTGAGTTCCTTGACCTCTCAAAGGTCCACCTAAGTCCCAGCGGTCTGGGTCCCTACGGGTTCCTCCTGGGGGGACCACAGACTTCCAGTGGCGAAGACACAGCTCCTCTGTTCTCGTCTCTGCATCCGCCTCCACAGTCGCCTCAATCTCCAGTGCCGAGGGTCAGCTGGTCACGTCTCCTGCTCTGCCTCGCCACCCGACGGGAGAACCTACGGATCTTCTCCTAAGGTATACCATCCTCCCGTCGGTCCAAGGGTTTACAAGCCGAGCATAACATGAGGAGCACTGTGTGGAGAGAGATGAAGAAATGGCAGAAATATTAAACAAATATTTCAGTTCGGTGTTCACTAAGGAAGACCCTGGAGAAGGACAGTTGCGATTGACAAGGCCATAGATGGAGATGGGGTAGACATAACTCCATTTACAAAAGAAATTGGATGCGAAGAGCTAGGAAAGGTGAAAGTGGACATGGCCATGAGGCTGGATGAGGTACATCTCAGGATACTGAGGGAGCTCAGAGATGTGCTGGCAGGTCCGCTGAATGACCTGTTCAATAGATCCCTGGAAACAGGAGTGGTGTCGTGGGATTGGAGAAGAGCAGTGGTGGACCCGCTTCACAAGAGTAGTAGCAGACAGGAGGCTGGAAACCACAGGCCTGTTAGCCTCATTTTGGTCATGAGAAAATTAATGGAGACTCTGCTGAAGGAAAGGATAGTGAACTATTTACAATTGGGTGGCTTGCTGGGCCCGAGGCAGCATGGATTCACCAGGGAAAGCCCTGTCAGACAAATCTAATAGATTTGATTGGGTGACTAGAGAATTGGATCAAAGAAGAGCACTCGATATGATCTACTTGGATTTCACAAAGTTTTTGATAGAGTCCTGTATAGGAGGCTTGTGAATAAAATGAGAAGTTTGGGAGTGAGCGCCAAAGTGGTGGCATGGATTACAAACTGGTTGACGGATAGAAGACACCATGTAATGGTAAATAGAATCTACTCTGAAGAGAGAACGGTGTTAAATGGAGTGCCACAGGGACCAGTGTTGAACCAGTTCTGTTCAATATCTTTGTGAGCAACATTATGGAAGGGATATAAGATAAAGTTTGTCTATTTGCGGATAATACTAAGATCTGCACCAGAGTGGATATGCCTGAAGGAGTAGAGAGAATGAAAAGTGATTTAAGAAAGCTAGAAGAGCAGTCAAAGTCTTGGCAGCTGGGATTCAATGCCAAGAAGTGCAGAGTCATGCATCTGGGGTGCGGTAATCCAACAGAGCTGTATGTGATGGGGGGTGAAAGACTGTTGTACACAGACCAAGAGAGGGACCTTGGGGTGATAGTGTCTGGCAAATGGAAGACAGCAAAACAATGTGAAAATACTATAGCTAAAGCCAGAAAAATGCTGGGCTGCTTAGTAAGAAAAAGGAGGTGATAATCCCCTTGTACAGGTCCTTGGTGAGGCTTCACTTGGAGTGCTGTGTTCAGTTCTGGAGACCATATCTCAAAAGGATAGAGACAGGATGGAGATGGTCCAGAGAAGGGTGACCAAAATGATGTAGGATTTCCAGTGAATGACTTATGAGGATATGCTGAAGGACCTAACTATGTATACCCTGGAAGAGAGGAGGTGCAGGGGAGATGTAATACAGACCTTCAGATATCTGAAAGGATTTAATGATGCACAAACTTTGAACCCTTTCCATTGGAAAGGAAACAGTAGAACGAGAGGTCATGAAATGAAACTTCAGGGGGGACAACTCAGAACCAAAGTCAGGAAATATGTCTTCTCAAAGAGAGTGGTGGGTGCCTGGAATTCCCTTCCAGAGGAGGAGGTGAAGACCAAAACAGTCAAAGAATTCAAAGAAGCATGGGATAAACACTGTGGGTCCCTAAAGGATGTAAATGAAGAAAAGGGTGCATGAGGGTAACCCGCTTGGTGCGACAGTTACTATCCTTAGCAGAAGCACTGGAATTACTACCCTCAACCAATAAGCCTTCATATTTTTTACATAACCGCAACATCACTCTTTACTTTGATGGTTCGGGGGGGGGGGGGGGGGGGGGGGAATTGGATTCAGACAGCAACCAACACAGGCCCCAACTTTTATAGTCTGGGGTACTAATATGCAGACAAAAGGGAAAAAGCACAGGACCGCTTCTATAGCCAAGTCCAAAAGCAAAGGAAGTCAAGCAACATTGCCTGAATTTTCAAGAAGGCTCCTTACCAAGTAAAAATGTTGCTAGCAGTAATTTTGTATGGATTTGGCAGTTGCTTGGTTTTTGATTATAAACATTACTACCCTTATCATAAAGCTTTGGGTTAGCTGCACAAACCACCCTTAAGAGAAACTTGGGGGTAACCTGAATGGCGTGGCAGATATTATCATAAGAAGCTTGCTAAGTGGAGTGGATGGACTATTTGGTCCTTTTCTGTTGTCATTACTATGTTACTATGTTACAATGATTCCTCTGGTTTCATGGGTCAGGCATGTAGTGTGGGGAATACTTGATTTGTCCTTTGATTACGGGAATTGGCAAGGTTAAGGCTGTGGTCTGAAGCATATTTTAGAGGTCAGACTTTACCCACATTTAGCACCGAGTGCATATGGGGGTTTGGCTGTACCCACGTTCAGCACTGAGTGTGCACAGAGTCAGACTGTACCCACATTCAGTGCAGAGTGCTTCTGGGGATCAGGCTGAGCCCGTCTTCAGAGCAGATTGCATCTGAGGGTGTCTGGCTGTACCCACGTTTAGTACAGAATACATCTAGGGGCCTGGCTGTACCCGTGTTCAGTACAGTGTGCATCTGAGTTCAGTACAGAATGCATCTGGAGGTTTGGCTGTACCCATGTTCAGCACTGAGTGTGTATAGGGTCAGACTGTACCCATGTTCAGTGCAGAGTGCATCTGGGGGTCAGGCTGTACCCATGTTCAGCATGGCGTGCATTTAGGAGGTCTGGCTGTACCTACATTTAGCATTGAGTGTGCATAGAATCAGACTGTAGCCATGTTCAGCACCGAGTGTGTGTAAGGTCAGACTGTACCCACGTTCAGTGCAGAGTGCATCTGGGGTTCAGGATGTACACATTGTCAGTGCAGACTGCATCTGGGGGTCAGGCTGTACCCATGTTCAGCATGGCGTGCATGTGAGAGGTCTGGCTGTACCTACATTTAGCACTGAGTGTGTATAGAATCAGACTGTAGCCATGTTCAGCACCGAGTGTGTGTAAGGTCAGACTGTACCCACGTTCAGTGCAGAGTGCATCTGGGGGTCAGGATATACCCATGTTCAGCAAAGAGTGCATCTGAGGCATCCAACTGTACCTAATTAAGTACAAATTGTGTCTGGGGTTCAAGCTGTACCCACGGTTCTGCACTGAGGGTGTCTAGAGTGAGGCTGTAACCACATTCAATGCTGTGCATCTATAGGTCAGGCTTTACCCAGGTTCAGTTCAGAGTGTGTCTGAGGAAGAGGGACTTAGGGCTGAGGCTCCAAATGCAGGCTCTGCTGAGGCAGGAAGCTCTGCAGCCCTTGATCTTCAGTATGGAGATGAGTGGAAGGGAAGTTTTAAAACAGTCCTTTACAGGGCTTTAATGTAATCTCTCATCTTCTAGCCAGATCAGGAAAGAGGGCATAGGCCACAGGAGGAGAGACCTCCATGCTGTTCTTTTGGAAAAGGTCAATATGAGGGAGCAGCTTGTACATTCCTACAGAATTTAATGATGGTCAGACTCTAACACAACCACTGTGGAAAGTCAGAAGGATGCAGGCTGCCTATTCTCATATAGGCTAGCACCTACCAGATGTTTTCTGACAACTTCCCCAGAACGTTTGTCTTTTGTTCTTCAGTGTCTGACTGCAGGTCTCATTCCAAACAAGGTCAGATGTTAAGCTGGCCTTGCAGGATGAGCAGTGCAAAGGGCAGAGGTTAAAATGGTCAAAAAGAAAAAGCTTGTGTGAGTTGCAAAGGAGGGGAAAGAGACATATTCTCAGAAACCTCTTCTTTATTTATTCATCCTTTTTATATATTGCCAGACTACACACCTCAATATAAATATAGATCATGCTCATTCAATACACATAACGAATAGCAGAGTCAAACATAAAGGTGAGGCACACAATAATGAACTGATAATATAAACAGCAAAACAAGAACAAACAGTTGTGAGCACTACTGGAGATTTCAACATATTTTTCAGGCGTTTAGTTGCATCTAAGGGACTCTCAGGGGTGACAATACTGGCAGAGACTTTGGCAGAGCACTGACTGTGGAGGCTGCATAGAAGGGCTATGAGGAGGTGGAAGTCAGAGAAAGAAGGTGGGGGAGGAGGAGGAGAAGGAAGAGAAAAGGAATGCTGGGGATTATGGCTCCTTCCTTCCAGCACATCTGATCTTACCGAGTACAGCAGGCCCTATGTGACCTCGGCAACCCCAGAGCAGCTGATAGGAAAAATTATATACGTCGTCCTAAACTTTCATGGTTAACTGATTAGGAAACAGGTTTTAGATTTCACCCTTCTTTTTTATGGGGTCCTGGAACTTTATTGTTGCCCATGTATATCATGAACATTGTAGGAGTCTGTGTGGCTCTGGGACACTTATACACACGGGCAGAATCTGTTACATTGTTCACTCCCAAATAGAAGCATTTAGAAGACAAAATGGATTAATGTATGTAACTGTACAATTATAATACACAATTCAAATAATAACACTATCCAAGTTATGATAAAGTTTATATAAAATTACTTTTTATTGCAATTCTAAAATTTAAAAAAAGGACTGGGATAAGAAAGATGAGGTGGAGTACAGTTGTCACGTATGAAAGTCCCCTGATGGTATTCAATATATAAGTTCACCTTTACCTTGATTGGTGGATATGTTAGTATCAGTTTGGAATTTCTCCACCTACAGTGATTTTTGATATATAGTATTGTCACATTGTAGCACTGTAGAGAAGCAGAATGTGTTACTCTGTAAAAGCAAGTTTGCTTACCGTAAATGGTGTTTCCGTAGATAGCAGGATGAATTAGCCATGCTGTCTGGGAGCGTCGACGCGACCGGGAGTAGGCGGAGCTTCCCTCAGTGTCAGAGTTTTCAACTCTCTGCGCCTGCGCGGTCGTCTTCCTGCGTGAATCCGTTTCTCTCCTCAGTCTCTTTGTAACCAAGCGAGGTGTATGACCAAAAAGTGAACCGTAGAGAATATGGACTGTCTAGGGAGGTGGGAGGGATCGCATGGCTAATTCATCCTGCTATCTACGGAAACACCGTTTACGATAAGCAAACTTGCTTTTTCCCATCGATAGCAGGGCTGAATTAGCCATGCTGTCTGGGAGTCCCAAGCTCCTGGGTTGTGTCCACCTAGGTTGTAATTAAAGATTTAGGATCACAACCCTTGTAAAAGTTGACAGTCCTAAGGCTTGGTAGTGGTTGACAAGGCTGCCTGTTTGTCAATACAATAGTGTGACGTAAAGGTATGAAGAGAGGACCGAGTTGCTTCTTTGCAAATGTCTATGAATGGTACTCATTTAAGATGCCCCATATACAAGGAGAACCTTAAATAATATAACATAAGTAATTGTAAAACACACATTTATTAAGAATAACACATCTTAATACAACCCCACTAAACACATATACAACCACACATTTAAAAACATCACAAAAATGAATGTCATATAGGCAGTGAACATTTATAAATATAATATAATCATAAAGTAAACCACTTTAAATAGAAACAACTTGTTCTTAATAAAATAAACAATATGTGTTTCAAATATCGCTCAACTGAATCTTCACATATATTCTACTAAAGTGCTTATAAGTGCAGATTCTCGTAGTTTTCAACTCCACGGCTTTCCTCCATTAGTCACTGCCATAATGTGATTCACTTGAGTACTGCCCGGTACTACTCCCCGACGAAGATCTCCGTTTCACCTGTCAAGCAGGCTTCCTCAGGGGGAACTTCTAATATCCCGTGTGAGTCCAACGAGGGACCTCACAAAAATTTTTGTATCCAAACCACGAATTTCTCAAAGAGTTTAAATTCACTTCAACTTCATCAATGCTTTATCTCAATTCTTCAATTTGGTCACGAAACTTCAAACAGCGGAAGTGACATCATCACTTCCCTTCTGCATGGATCTCCTTGGGAGATCCATGCAGAAGGGACATCATCACTTCCCTTCTGCATGGATCTCCTTGGGAGATCTATGCAGAAGGGAAGTGATGATGTCACTTCCGCTGTTTGAAGTTTCGTGACCAAATTGAAGAATTGAGATAAAGCATTGATGAAGTTGAAGTGAATTTAAACTCTTTGAGAAATTCGTGGTTTGGATACAAAAATTTTTGTGAGGTCCCTCGTTGGACTCACACGGGATATTAGAAGTTCCCCCTGAGGAAGCCTGCTTGACAGGTGAAACGGAGATCTTCGTCGGGGAGTAGTACCGGGCAGTACTCAAGTGAATCACATTATGGCAGTGACTAATGGAGGAAAGCCGTGGAGTTGAAAACTACGAGAATCTGCACTTATAAGCACTTTAGTAGAATATATGTGAAGATTCAGTTGAGCGATATTTGAAACACATATTGTTTATTTTATTAAGAACAAGTTGTTTCTATTTAAAGTGGTTTACTTTATGATTATATTATATTTATAAATGTTCACTGCCTATATGACATTCATTTTTGTGATGTTTTTAAATGTGTGGTTGTATATGTGTTTAGTGGGGTTGTATTAAGATGTGTTATTCTTAATAAATGTGTGTTTTACAATTACTTATGTTATATTATTTAAGGTTCTCCTTGTATATGGGGTAATTGTGTATGTTGGGGAACCAATATTTGATTATTTTCTCTCAGTTATTGTATACTCATTTAAGATGGGCAATTGAGGTTGCTGTCGCACGTATTTGGTGCACTTTCGGTTTGCTTATGAGTTTGGACGAACGTTTGCTTTAACAAAATTCAATGCAATAGCATAACCAGTTCGCTATGGTTCGTTTGGAAACAAGTTGACCTGGGTTGTTCGGATTGAAAGCAAAATTGCTTACCTTGTAATAGGTGCTATCCCAGGACAGCAGGATGTAGTCCTCACATATGGGTGACGTCACCGAACAGAGCCCAGCGCGGGAAACCTTTCTGTCAAAGTTTCTAGAAACTTTTGACTGGCCCTGAGAGGCCACTGAGCATGCCCAGCATGCTATGATATTCTCTGCCACAGGTGTCTCTCTTCAGTCTCGTATGTAGCAAAAGCGTTAGCAAAAATAAAATAATAAAAGAAAAGAGAACCCAACTCCGTGGGGTGCCGGGTGGGTTCTGTGAGGACTACATCCTGCTGTCCTGGGATAACACCTATTACAAGGTAAGCAATTTTGCTTTATCCCAGGACAAGCAGGATACTAGTCCTCACATATGGGTGAATAGCAAGCTAGAGGCTGAGTCATTCTACATTGAGGCAATAGTGGAGTAGTGTTGTTGAAATGAATCAGCCGAAGATCACAGCAGGTTGGATGTGGAAGGAGTTGGGATTACACTGGAAACAAGTTCTTTAAGACAGATTGTCCATAGGCAGAATCTTGTCGTCCTTCTTTGTCCAAACAGTAGTGAGATGCAAACGTGTGAAGAGAACTCCATGTTGCTGCTTTACATATTTCCAGGATTGGCACTGAATGATAGTGTGCTACTGAAGTTGACATTGCTCTTACTGAATGTGCCTTTACTCGCCCTTGGAGAGGGAGGCCTGCTTTTTCATAGCAGAACTGTATGCAATCTGCTAGCCAATTGGATAGAGTATGTTTACCCACTGCTTTACCCGGTTTGTTTGGATCGTAGGATACAAAGAGCTGTGTGGATTGTCTGTGAACTGCAGTGCGGTCTATATAAAAGGCTAATGCACGCTTACAGTCCAAGGTATGCAAGGCTGTTTCTCCCGGATGGGAATGAGGCCTTGGAAAGAAGGTGGGTAAATTAATGGATTGATTCAAGTAGAATTCCATAACTACCTTTGGGAGGAATTTTGGATGTGTACGGAGGACCACTTTGTCATGTAGGAACTTAGTATAGGGTGGATATGTGACAAGTGCTTGTAACTCACTAACCCTTCTAGCTGATGTAATGGCTATGAGGAAGATAGTTTTCCATGAGAGAAATTTAAGATCACAAGAATCTATGGGTTCGAAAGGAGAGCGCATGAGTCTTGTTAATACCAGATTCAGATCCCATTCTGTGACAGGTGGTCGAATTGGTGGTTTAAGGTGAGTTAAACCTCTCATAAATCTGCTTACAAGAGGTTGTATGGAAATAGGTGCATCTCCCATCTTGTTATGGTAAGCAGAGATTGCACTTAAATGTACTCTTACAGATGAAGTCTGGAGACCAAATTCTGAAAGATGGTATAAGTAGTCTAGGAGAGAAGTTGTGGGGCAGGTGAATGGATCCAAATTGTTTTGTCTGCACCACATAGTGAATCTCTTCCATTTGGAAGCATAGTTCTTCCGTGTGGAAGGTTTACGTGAAGCTATAAGCACTTGAGATATATTGGATGAAAGATTGAGTGGTTGTAAGATCAAGCTTTCAACATCCATGCTGTCAGAGATAGGGATTGAAGGTTGGGATGGCGCAACCGACCCTGATCCTGAGTTATGAGTGTGGGAGCTACTCCCAGGCGAATGGGATCCCTGATTGAGAGGTCTAGAAGTGTGGGAAACCATACTTGTCGAGGCCAATATGGGCTATAAGTATCATGGACCCTTTGTCCTGTTGTAGCTTCACTAGAGTTTTGGTTATAAATGGTATCGGAGGATACGCATATAGTAGGCCTGAGTTCCAAGGGCGAGTAAAGGCGCACTTGGCTGGCTGGTTCTTCTGTTTGTGTAGAGAACAGAATTTGTCCACTTTGTGATTCAGATGTGATGCAAAGAGATCCATTGTTGGTTGTCCCCAACGCTGAAATATCCTGGTCGCTACTGAGGGATCCAGGGACCACTCTTGTGATTGGAACTGACAAGTGAGTCGATCTGCTACTACATTGTGTATGCCTGCCAGATAAGTGGCCCGGAGGAACATTGAGCGGTTTAGGGCCCAGTCCCAAATCTGTGCAGCTTCTTGACAAAGGAGATACGAGCCCGTACCTCCCTGCTTGTTGATGTACCACATGGCTACTGTGTTGTCCGTTTGGATCAGAACAGTTTTGTGTGAAAGGCAGTCCTTGAACGCATGCAGCGCATAACGTATAGCTCGAAGCTCTAGGAAATTGATTTGAAATGTTGCTTCAAGTTTCGTCCAAGTCCCTTGAGTTTGGAGGTTGTCTATGTGAGCCCCCCCAACCCAAGGTGGATGCATCTGTAGTTAAAGTAATCTGTGGGACTGGTTGTTGAAAAGGGAGGCCTTTGCACAAGTTGTCCTTGTTTGTCCACCAACGTAGAGAGGATCTTAGTTGTTGGGTCAATTGAATTGGATAATGTAGCGGTTGAATGGCTTGGATTCATTGCGATCATAAAGTCCATTGGGTAACTCTCATGGCAAGCCTTGCCATAGGTGTAACATGAACCGTGGAGGCCATATGACCCAGCAAAATCAGAAACTGATGGGCTGTCACTTGTTCCTGTAAGGAGATGGATTTTGCTAGTAGAATGAGTGAGTCTGCTCGATCTACAGGTAGAATGGCCTTTGCTAGATTGGTGTTCAATTCTGCTCCTATGAATTGAAGCAGGTGAGTTGGAGTAAGATGGGATTTTTGATAATTGATGAGAAATCCCATGGAGTGAAGTAGAGTGATTGTTCGTGTTAGAGAGGTAAGAGCTCCTTGTTGAGACTGACTTTTTATGAGCCAGTCGTCTAGATATGGGAAGACATGGACACCTTCTTTGTGCAATTGTCCTGCTATTACTACAAGACATTTGGTGAAGACTCTGGGAGCAGATGCCAGTCCAAAGGGTAAAACTCTGTATTGGAAATGTTGATTGCCTACCATGAAGCGCAAATATTTGCGATGAGGAGGGAATATTGGTATGTGAGCGTAAGCGTCTTGAAGATCCAGAGAACAAAGCCAATCTACTGCTTGAAGAAGTGGAAGCATGGTGCCTAAAGAAACCATCCTGAACTTTTCTTTCTTCAGAAATTTGTTGAGATTTCTGAGATCTAGGATGGGCCGTAGACCTCCGGTTTTCTTTGGAATGAGGAAATATCGGGAGTAGAATCCTCTGCCCTGCTGTGTCCGGGGCACCGGTTGTATGGCCCTGGCTCTCAGAAGGGCGGATAATTCTATTTGTAATTGATGTAGTTGAGAATTTTGTCGTGGGCAGGAAGTTGGTGGAAATTCTGGAGGAACTGAGATGAAATTTAGTTTGTAGCCTCGAGAGACTATGGAGAGTACCCATTGGTCTGATGTTATGTTTTGCCAATTTGTGTGAAAGTGAGATACTCTTCCTCCCACTGGTAAATTTGGGTTGGGATTGCAAGGTTGGGTTTGTTCTCTGGTCTGTGTTTCAAAAACCTGCTGCAGGGCCTGTCTGTGCAGGAGGTTGTGGACGAGCAGGCCTAGACTGCCTGGCCTGGGATCATTGTTGTGGTCTGGTAGACCTACCCCTAGAAGAGTGGGGGTAGTATCTGTGTGGCCTGTAATAAGGCGTCGAGTTTCTCTTCGTGGGGGACGACGAGAAGACTGAATAGCAGGCTCTTGTGGGGTTTGAGACAGCTGACGTAGGGTCTCAGTGTGGTCTTTAAGCTGTTGTATGTCTTCCTGAATCTTGTCCCCGAAGAGGTTGTCACCAAGACAGGGCAGATCCACGAGTTTTTCTTGCACCTCAGTCCTGAGGTCAGATGCCTTGAGCCAGGCCCATCTACAGGCAGTGATCCCAGCTGCTGCTGTTCTGGAGGCAGTCTCAAAAATGTCGTAGACTGCTCTCACCTCATGTTTGCCCGCCTCCAGGTCTTTGTTGATTACAGTTTGTGCTGGTTCTTGGAATTGTGTGGGTAGGGAAGTAACAAATTCTTCCATTTGTTTCCAGAGGTTCCTCTGGTATTGAGTGATGTACAGCTGGTAGGCAGAAATCTTGGTGTTTAACATAGAACTCTGATAGACCTTTTTTCCCCATGAGTCTAGGAATCTATGGTCCCTACCAGGTGGGGTCGATGAGTGTGGGCGCACATGTTTGGATTTTTTCTATGCCGACTCCACTACCACAGACTAGTGTGGTAATTGCTGTTTCTGATAGCCTGGGGCTGGCTGGACTATATAAGTAGTGTCCACATGCTTGTTCACTGCAGGAACAGAAGATGGATGTTCCCAAATTCGTTTTTGAAGATCCAATAGAACCTCATGGACTGGCACTGCCAGTACTTGTTTGAGTGGGTCAACAAACTGTAAAACCTCAAGGGTTTGTGCCCTGATGTCTTCCTCTGCTGTGAGCTTGAATGGGATAGAGTCAACCATGCTTTGGATGAATGAGGAGAATGACAGATCCTCTGGGGGTGACTTCTTTCTCTGATCTGGAGAAGAAGGGTTGGACATAAACTCTTCTGAAGAAAATTGAGAGTGTTGCTCATCCCAAGAATCCTCAGAATCTTCTCTGTAAGGAGATTCTGGTGTTGCTTTAGGTGGGAAGTGAAGGCCTTAGGGGCCTGGCTGTGAATCATCGATGGAAAATGCTGCAGAAGTGTCCTGTGGCCTCGTAGATGGTAGAGTATCGATTACATCTTGATACCTTTGTAAGAGGCGTCGATAGAAAGCCTCATCTTGCACTTCTGGTGGTTCAAGTAAAGGTTGCCTCGATGGTATCGAGGGTGTCCTCGATGTTGTCATCGACGGAAGCGTTATCGAAGTCATCGACGTCGATGGAATAGGGAACGTCATCGGGCCTGATGGAATATGGGCAAAAATCGATGTCGATGATGTCCACAGCCTCGGCGTAGTTGTGATCGAATCGATCGATGTCCTCGGTGTCGATGAAGGCGCCGTCATCGGTGTACCCACCGGCATCGGTATTACTACCGGCATCGATGTTGGGGGCATCGGCATCGATACTGGAGGTATCGGCATTGGCGGAATCGCCAGGACAACTTGCTCTTGAAGAGCCTGGAGGACCGCTTGTCTTATTAAAATAGACAATTCCGGCTGTACAACTGATGTAGTCATTGAAGTTGTAAGCGGTGGCGGTAAGGAAACATCCTGCGACGTAGTTTGAGTTGTGCTTGGAATCGGCGTAGACGAGGGCCCAGGCGCGGAAGGTGCCGGTGTTTCCTGTTCTCTGGGCCGCTTCGGCATCGATTCTTCCTGGGACATCGTGGAGGATGACGGACGTCGATGGTGATGCCAATGCTTAGGTTTTTGATGGTCCGCTGACTTTGTAGATAACACCGATGGTGAGGACGGGTGATCACCGGATCCGTCCAGACGCGGCTTTTTAACTAGTGCTCGTTTGGTTGCTCCAGCCGGAGACAACCTCGATGATTTGGAAGGAGAGGGAATTAACTGTAGTTGGAACAAATGTTCCATCTTCTCCTGCCTGGCCTTCTTCTATTACAAATAGGGCACTTTTTGAATCCTGTCGCCATTTTGGGATTGACGGCCGTCGATGAATGTGAATTCGTGAGAGTGAAAAAATGAGAAATCAATGTGAACGGTACTCACCAGACGGCGAGAAAAAACCCGTGAGAGACTTTTATGAGAGAGAATATCGAGAAATTGAGAATTCTAAGTTTTAGTCACACAAGAATTCGCAAAGAACGCAACGGCTCCAGTCCCGAGATGCGTGAGGCAGCGAGGAAAAGCGAAGACTGAAGAGAGACACCTGTGGCAGAGAATATCATAGCATGCTGGGCATGCTCAGTGGCCTCTCAGGGCCAGTCAAAAGTTTCTAGAAACTTAGACAGAAAGGTTTCCCGCGCTGGGCTCCGTTCGGTGACGTCACCCATATGTGAGGACTAGCATCCTGCTTGTCCTGGGATAAAGAGAGGAACAACTGAGATGGCCTGGATGGAGAGTGAGTTCTTTGCTTGTAATAAGCCAAAGTTCTTTTGCAGTCCAATGAGTGTAGGAGCTTTTCCCGGTCATTGAGATGAGGCTTTGGTTTGAAAATGGGTAAGGTAATTGTTTGATTAAGATGAAATGGAGTAACTGCCTTAGGTAGGAATGATGGGTGGGGTCACATAGTGACCTTATCAAGGTAAAATTCTAAATAAGGAGAATAATGAACCAGAGCTTGTAGTTCGCTAACTCACCATGCAGATGTAATGGCGACAAGAAAAACTGTTTTCCAGGTGAGGTATTTGATGTGACAGGAATCTAAAGGTTCAAAGGGTGGAGCCATGAGTTACTCTAGCACCACATTGAGATCCCATGGTACCAGAGGTTTTGTCGTCGGTGGTTTTAAATGTAGCATGCCCCGCATGAATCTGGAGATGAGGGGATGATTAGAAATTGGGAGACCGTTATGACAATGATGAAACGCTGCAATGGCGCTGATATGTACTCGGACTGAAGCATATGCTAAACCAGAAAGGTAAAGCGTATGGAGGTATTCTAGCAGCTGGGCTGCTGTTGATGAGAAAGGATCTAGATGACGAGGTGCATACCAGTCTACATAGCGGCGCCATTTTCCTGCATAATTACGTCTAGTAGACGGTTTTCTAGAGGCAATTAACACATCTTCTAGATACGAAGGGAGGCATAAGTGGTTTAATACAGTTCTTTCAATCTCCATGCTGTCAGATGGAAGGAGTGGTGCATCGGGTGGAGGAGGGTGCCCTCTTCCTGAGTCAAAAGGCGTGGGTGATTCCCCAGTGGAATCGGAGGGCATATGGAGAGACGCATGAGATATGCATACCAAAGTTGCCTTGGCCACGCCGGGGCTATGAGGATCAAGTCTGCTACGTCTTGAATGCATTTCTGGATTGTACTGGAGATGAGTGGAATGGGAGGGTAGGCGTACAGAAGGCTCCCTGTCCACGGAATGAGGAAGGCATCTGGAGCTTATCGGAGACTGCTGGGGTAGATTGAGCAAACGTTTTCCGTTTGACGATTTGTTTGCGTGGCAAAGAGGTCGATCATCGGGAAACCCCATTGTTGGAAAATTGTTAGGACTACTTCCCGATTTAGAGTCCATTCGTGTGGATGGAATACTCTGCTTAAGCGATCCGCTGTAACATTGTCTAGGCCTGGCAGGTAAGTAGCTTGAAGCGTAATTCCCTTCGCAGTTGCCCAATGTAGGATGCGAAGTGCTTCCTGACAAAGTATCCATGAACCTGACCCTCCTTCTTTGTTTATATAGAACATCGTGACCTGATTGTCTATGTAAATCATCAGACTTTTTCCCGTGAGGTGTGGAGAGAAGGTTTGTAGAGCTTTCCAAATTGCTCGAAGTTCCAGGAGGTTGATTTGGAGTATACTTTCTCAAGTAGACCAGCGGCCCTGAGTTTTTAAGTGTAGAAGGTGGGCTCCCCAACCTTTCTGGGATGCATCCATCGTAAGGTTGAGTTGATGAGGAGGTAAGCAGAAGGGTGCTCCCCCTGACAAGTTGACGGGAGTCATCCACCAATGAATATCCGTTTTCATTTGATTGGTGATTCGTACATGGGAGGAAAGAGGTTGTTGGAACTGTGACCATTGACTCTTTAGACCCCACTGAAGATGTCTCATATGGAGTCTTGTGTAAGGAACCACATGGATAGCTGCCGCCATGTGTCCTAAGAGCTGAAGGACCTGACGTCCAGATGTTTGTCGCTACCTGTGCAACTTCTGAGCTAGGGAGGTGAGAGTGAACGTCCTGTCCTCCGGAAGGTAGGCTTTCACCTCCAACGTGTTGAGGAATGCTCCAATAAACTGCAACGTTTGGGTCGGTTGCAGATTTGATTTCTAATAATTTATCAGGAATCCCAATGACTGTAGACAATCTATCGTCTGACTTGTGTGAGCTCGAAGGGTAGCCGGATCTGAAGCTACCAGTAGCCAATTGTCCAAATAGGGAAAAATTTGGATTGATCATTTTCGGAGGTGAGCCACCACCACCGCTAAACATTTGAGGACCCTCGGGGCTGAAGAGAGGCCAAAGGGCAGGATTCTGTATTGGTAATGTTCCTTCAGGGCCTTGAAACAAAGGTAGTGCCAGGGGGAAGGGTGCATGGGTATATGTTAGTATACATCCTTGAGGTCTATTGAACATAGCCAGTCGTTGATTGTAGGAGAGGTAGAATATTTTTTAGGGAGGTCATTTTGAATTTTTCCTTATGAAGGTATTTGTTGATGTTTCGGAGATCTAGGATTGGACGAAGTCCCCCAGATTTCTTTGGAATGAGAAAATAATGGGAATAGAACCTTTGGTTCTTTTGGGATGAGAGAAGTTTGTGAATGGAGTTTTGGATGCAGAGAGTGTGTAGCTCTGATTGAAGGTACATGGATTGGGATGATGTTCCCCGAGGAGAAGGAACGTATGGAATCCTTGGAGGGAAAATGAAATTTAGGCGATAACCTTCTTTTATGATATCCAACACCCAATGATCTGTGGTGATAGTTGTACAATTGGTATAGAAGTTCAGCAGGTGACCTCCGATGAAAGACGGTGGGGGTGGCTCGGGGTTGCTCAAAAAGCCGGTGTCTGCTTTTGAGGTGCCGGAGTTGGTTGCTTTTGTGGACGTTGTTGCCAAGGGCGTCCATGTGATTGAGTTGGAGCCTGATATCGCTGTTGCGAGTAACTTTGTGGGCGATAGGACTGGTAGGGCTGGAAGGCAGGTCTCGGGAACGACCTTCTTCAGAAGTTAGGGAAAAATTTCCTGTAGGATGATTGAGAATCCGTGGGTGTTGTGAGTGCCAACACTGCAGTTTTCTGCTCTTTAAGATGTGGAACCGTTTCTGTAAACTTCTCACCAAATAAGTTGTCCCCCATACAGGGGATGTCAGCCAATCTGTCGTGCACGTCTTCCCATATTGAGCTAGCTCTTAACCAGGCCATTCTGCGGGCTGCGATGGCTGTTGCAAACGAACGTGAGGAACATTCGAAAGATTCATATTCTGATCGCAGTAAGTGCCGCAGCCCTTCCTCCATATCAGTAAATGGCTGAGGTAAAGAGTCGTCAGGAGCTATGCAAAGGGGGCGTAAGTTTTGCAGAGTTTCAAACAAATACTGGATCAAATAGAACTGATGATACTGAATCCTTGTAGAAAGCATGGAGGAATGGTAGACTTTGCGACCAAAATCATCCATGGATTTATGCTCCTTTCCTGGAGGGGAGCTAGCATGTAATTTAGAGCGTTTAGACTTAGATAGAGTGGACTCTACTACAATAGTTATGAGGTAATTGGTCCGAGTCATATATGGTGGAATTTCGCATTCTATATTTCAAATCAATCTTTCTGGATGCAGATCCTGTTGAGTATGGTTTTTCTCACATTTTGTATAAGACAGTTTAAAATGTCATGTGGGGGTAAAGCTATAGGTTCTGGTGGCGTATTGAAAAATTTTAAAATGCCAAGAACCTCTGACCTAGGATCTGGAATTGTTGCTGTTTGTATTTTTAAGAGATTCCCCACCTTCTCAATGAATTTCATGTAGGTTAAGTCTTCTGGTGGGGAATAGAGCTCTGGAAGGCCTTCTGGTGGGTCTGAAGGCATGCCCATGGATGAACTGGGAGAAGACGTGGAAGTGTGAGAAAGTGGGCTATCTGGTCTTGCTGGAGTTAGAGACATCACCGGTGGAATAGGTTGTGAAGGCCCAGAAGCAGGTGGTGAAGATGGGGTCACAGGTCTTGGATAAGTAGATTGTAAATCTTCAAAAAAGGTATTCAATGCTTGAAATATCTGTATCATTGCCATGGAGGCAAGATGAGTCTGTGGCATTTGTGGCACAGGTGATAGAGGAGGCACCGTGAAAGGCACTGTATGCTCCTGGGTGGTTTTTGGAGTGGGATGCATTGTAGATGCCCCACTGGAAAGTGAAATACCACTGAACGATGGAGCCCTAGATGAATCTGAGTTGAAAGAGAGTTCCACATCTGCATCCGAATCTGGCCTTGGTGTAATGGAAAGAAACGGCTTTTTAAGTACATGCTTTGTTTTTTCTGTACTTTTCCGAGGCTGAAGGGTAGTTGTTGTATCATGTTTGCTAATGCGTTCATGGTGTTCGGATGTGCCTTGATGTTTCGTTACTCATGTTGCTTCAATGCGCCGTGGTGTTTTGATGAGTCGTGTTGTGTAGGTAATGCACCATATTGCGTTGTGCGCCGATGTGTCATTGTGCGCCGATGCGCCATGGTGCTTCGACGCTTCGTGATGTTTCGATGCACCATGCTCCGAGCATCTACCTTCATGGCTTCGCCTGAAACTAGAGTGCGTCAAATGTTTCTGAGACGCAAGGGGGGATAGCGGGAACAGAGCCTTGATTTCCGGTAGTTGTTTGAGGGGATTTAGGAGGAAGAACCTCGACCCCTTTCAATGGCGCTGGGCATTTGGCTGTCCTCACCGAAGCTGAATCTCCTGGTTCCGCCGACGCAGGTCTTTTTCTTTGGCCTTTTTGAGACTTCTCCGGTCCCAGAGAAGATTGTGTGGAGGGCACTCTCAAATGTGCTATTCGATCCGTGAGTTGACTTTTGGCCCTGGGAGCCATCCAACCGCAGTCCCTGCAAGAGGACTGGTTGTGCTCCAGGCCTAAACAAATATAGCAATAATTATGTCCATCCGTGATGGACATAATTTTGCCACATTGGCAGTACTTAAACCCGGAAGGTTTAGGCGCCATACTGCCCGAAAAAAGTCTTGAGAAAAAAATTGCTGAAAAAATCGAAAAAAATTTGACAGAGAGAGAGGGAACCCCGCATGCTATCAGCTTGCAGAAAAAAAGAGACTGAGAAGAGAAACGGATTCGCGCGGGAAGATGACCGCTCAGGCGCACAGAGTTGAAAACTCTGACACTATCTGAGGGAAGCTCTGCCTACTCCCAGTCGCGTCGATGCTCCCAGGCAGCATGGCTAATTCAGCCCTGCTATCGACGGGAAACACTATGCACACAAGTGCAAGCTTATGCTGCTTGGTAACATTATATTCACAGGCTCCATGTAACACTATACATCCGCAAGCAGTGTCCATGTTACTATGTAACACTATACACACAGACAGAGTGTTACTTTGTAGCACTATACATAGGCAGAATCTATTTCTCTGTAACACTATACACTTGAGTTGCGCCCTTGTGACTCCATCACATATACAGGCAGAGATTACAAAAAAAGCCAAGTCCTGGTGGGGGCCTGGATGCGTGGCTGGAAAGTGGAACAAGCTGACACACTAACAGAGTTGGCAGTACCAGATGCTGCTGAGTGCTGAGGCTCCTTTGTGGCCCCTGGCTCTGTGCTGAGGCATTCTGGCTCTGGGGTAGTGATGTATCTGTGTCAGAAACACTGAAGCCAGACAGCACAAAGAAACAGGGAATCTCTCTAGGATCAGCAGAACTCTTCAAAAGATCAAACACTTCTAGGACAGGGAACATGAAAAAAGTCTGGGGAGTTTTTTTTGGCAGACAAAGTGATTGAGAAACTGGTAAATTCATTGCTTTTCAGATTACTGCACAAAAAAACAAAACATATGCTCAGGACAGGCTGGCTGGTTTACTGCTGGACTGCTCCTGAAGTCTCCAGCAGCTACTACCCTTTCAAACTGGGGGAAATGCAAATGGAGCTGGTAACTGGGAGCCCCAAGTTCGGATCTCTCTGTCTGCTATATGCTGCACAGCCTTGACAGCATGGCTTTACTGCACTGCACTGGTAACACCAAGAAGGCAGCCATTTATCAAAGCAGTGAATACTACACAGGCAAGAATTCTCCCTATTAGCACAGTCAAGATTAAATTGTGCCAGAGCTCCAGAAGGAAAAAGCTTTTGAGCTTCTGGAAGTGCAACAGTTCACTTGTGGGGATTAGAAAAGATTCTCTCATCTTTTTACCTATGATATCGCAGAAAGAAGGAGCGAGCAACTTGTAGATTTTTCTGCCAAAACATTTTTTTCTCAAGGTATTCATTAACTTCTTTTTTTTCCTACACTTGGTGACTCTTCCCCTGGCTTCTCACCCACAAGCATGTTGTTCTTCTTCAGAGTACATACCGTCCAGTGATAAAGGCCACAAATTTTCATGCTGTCACTTGCTGTGTTGCAATGTCAGTACAGAAAATATGAGAAAGCCATGAACTGCCCTCAATAAGCACAGCTTTTTCAGGAGCCAAAACATAAAATGTGTGTAGGGAAATGCTCAGCCTCTTGCAGGGAATTCTTTTTAGGGTGTCTGGTTGGCTCACTCCACCAGAGCACTATAAACAGCATGAGAAGGGGTGTAAGCAGACTCCTGAGTTGAGCCAGCAAGCAATCATATTTTCTGCTTTTCCCTCTAAATATTCATGCAAGGGCCACCTCAAACATAAGTTTGCTATTTCATATGTATATGATTTGAATGTAACCATTGTATTTTATTTTGATTTGGATTGTAATATTTATTTTTACAGTGTTATTGGACAGACACAGGTTTAAGGTTTATTAATTTTCTATACCGTCATCTTGAAAATACAATAAAAGGCAGACAATAAAAACAAAACTGAATATAATAATAATAGAAGCATCGTAACAGTTAAAACAACATAAAATATAATTATAATTAATAATTTTAAAATTAAGTTAGAAATAAGATCAATGTAGTAGATAAAGTGACATCAGTGCTTGGTTAAGGCTATCCTTGTTTTTATCATTGTGATTCTGCATATGCACACTTAAATAGCCAGGTCTTGAGATGTGCTTTAAATTTTTTCATATCGGCTTGTAGTCTTATATCTGTGGGGAGAGTGTTTCATAGTTTCGTACCAGCTATAGAGATTGCTCGTTCACGCACTTGGCTTAGCCGAGCTGATCTGATTGTTGGAACAGTTAGGAGACCTTTATGAGCTGACCGCAAATTTTTTTTGAGGAACATGTAAACGTATGGATGTATTTAGCCATTCGGTATTGGTACCATATATTATATTATGGATGATACAGGCCGTTTTGAACTGTATTCGGAAATTGATTGGTAGCCAGTGCAATGACATGAGTACTGGGGTTATATGGTCAAATTTTCTGTTACCCGTTAAAACCCGGGCAGCAGCATTCTGCAGTACCTGGAGTGGTCGGTTGGAACTGTATGGCAAACCCAATAACAAGGTATTGCAATAGTCAATGTTTGCAAATATCAGTGCTTGGAGAACAGATTTGAAATCATTTAATTCCAACAACGGTTTTAATTTTCTGAGAGTTAGCAATTTAAAGAAACCATCTTTGAGTTTGGTCGCAATATGTTTATTCCAGTTCATTTCAGAATCTATTGTAACACACAGGTCTTTGACATATGAAGAAGGTTTAATTTTGGTGTCATTATCTAGGATCACCGCTGGAAGCTCTTCTTGCCTACACAGCACTTTACAATGGTAATAAGTATGTTAAGTCCCTTCCCCAAAGAACTTATAATGTGAGATAAAGTAACTTGCCCAAAGTAACTTGCCCAAAGTCACAAGGAATATCAGGGGGAGGAGATTTGAATCCTGGCTTCTAGGGTTCTTAGCCTATTGGGCTAACCACTAGGCCACTCTCCTGCCTAACACCAACACACTGCCCCACCACAAAGCAGCAGGTACAATACAGGCCTCAGCAAAGCAAGCTTCCCTTAGGTACACATTGCTCCACCACAGAACAGGTACTGGCACAATCTTCCCTCACACATACTGACCCACTACAAAATAGGGGCAGTGGTAGTGCCAGTCAAGCTTCCTACTCACACATTAGCCCACCACAGAACAGACAGAGCCTGGGTAGTTGCACAAGCTTCTCTCACACACACTGCCTCACTACAGAACAGGTATTTTACAGCAGTGCAAGCTTCCCATGATCATAACCATTTTCTATCCTCTTTTCTATTTTTCCTACTCCAAGTTTGGCCACCTTGTTAAATGTAACTGTACCTTCTGTCACCACAGTTCTAGTTCTTTGTTCTTAAGTTCTATGTATTTTATTGCACCCCCATTCTATGTAAACCAGCAAGATATGTTTTCATGATTGCCGGTATATAAAAACTCTAAATAAATAAATAAAAATAAAATAAATATCAGGTTAAGTGACTCACAGAGAGGGGGGATAAGAGGTAAGTGACTGTTTCAAGTCAGTGGAAAGGCGCTCTCCCTTCATAAGAATACACAACACATAGACATAGGAGCTAGAGTTGCCAATTGTTCTGAATGTTTCTGGATTGTACAGATTTTTGGGGTACTGTCCTGAAAAAAAGAGGAGGGCTAAAATGTTCGGAAATGTCCTGATTTTTAGCCCTCATTCTACAGGTTAGCATCTGATCCTCCCCTTCAATTATACAATATAGGGGCTGATGCAATACAGTGCGCTTTCGAGCACACTGTATAACCCGCAGTCGGACACGGGTTGAATAGGAGCTAATCAATCTCCTAATGCAATAAGGGGATTAGTGCCTATTCAACGTGCATCCAACGCGGAGTGCATCTACCTGCGCTCATCACATGCAAATGCATGTGAATGAGGCTATTAGGCATTCACTCCCGATGCGCAAAAAAAAATGTGCATCTCGAATGCACATTTAACTGTCTTCTATTAACGCCTACCTGGAGCAGGCGTTAATAGCTGAGTGCATCTAAAACAAGTACAGAAAAGCAGAAAAGACTGCTTTTCTGCACTGCCTCCTACTTAATATCGTTGTGATATTAAGATGAAAAATTCAAGAAACAAAAAGTTAAAAAAAGACAGTCGGGTTCTGGAAACAGATGCTCGACTGACAAGCGTTGATTTCCTGAATCCTCGGCATCGGTTTTCCTTACCGGCGGACAGCTGAGTCAGGAAAACTGATTGGGCTCTCGTTAGCAAGGATGCACTAGGGTCACACCTAGCGCCTCCTTTCTAACGCAACCCCCTAATTTTAATATTGCATGACACCCCCCTTGGAGGTTCCTGGGGCGCATTAAGAAAGCGGGCGCTGACTGTTCAGTGCCCGCTTTCTATGTTAATTTATTGCCTCGGCCCCTTAGCATCTGATCCTCCCCTTCAATTATACAATTAACGGGCCGATACATTGGATGCGCGTTTTCCCTTACCCCTTATTCAGTAAGGGGCCGAAAACGCGTGTCCAACCCGCCGAACCTAATAGCGCTCTCAACATGCAAATGCATGCAAATGCAGGTTGATGGCCTATTAGGTATTCCCGCGCGATTCACAAAGCAAAATGTGCAGCCAAGCCGCACATTTTGCTTTCAGAAATTAGAGCCTACCCAAAGGTAGGCGCTAATTTCTTCAGGCACCGGGAAAGTGCACAGAAAAGCAGAAAAAACTGCTTTTCTGTGCACCCTCCGACTTAATATCATGGCGATATTAAGTCGGAGGTCCCGAAGGGTAAAAAAAGTAAAAAATAAACAAAAAAAAAATTTGAAGTCGGCCCGCGGCTGTCGGGTCGAAAACCGGATGCTTAATTTTGCCGGCATCCGGTTTCCGAGCTCGTGGCTGTCAGCGGGCTCGAGAACCAACGCCGGCAAAAACCCGCTGACAGCCGCCGCTCCGGGCCAAAAAGAGGCGCTAGGGACGCGCTAGTGTCCCTAGCGCCTCCTTTTGCCTGTTTCTACCGCCGGGCTTCATTTAAATACAGAATTGCACGCACAGGCAAGTGGCCTGTGCGCGTGCCGGGAGAGTGTGTGTTCGCCCGCTCTCCCTTGGACTTTACTGAATCGGCCCGATAGTTAGGGACCTTCATTTTCAGTTTTTATTATATTTTTCCTGGGAATTTAACAGTTTATTACAACAAAATCTGAGAAATCGGTGTAAAAAACAAACTATTGTTTTCCACTGATTTTCTCCCTTTTTGTTGGTTGTAATAAACACTGATAAATTCCCAAGAAAAATACAATAAAAATTGAAAATGAAGATCAATAAATATAGCGTGTGCTTTGGTAGCTACTGTATATTCAATGTGTTGAATATATTTATTTTGTGTCACTTCCAATGACTTCAGTCCCTGATTTAATAAGATGACTAAATAATGTTACAAAACAGTAATTTGGCCCCTGGGCTGGTAAAAGTAAACCTTTTTCAGAATAAAGAAGTTTGAGAACTAGTGGTCATGATATGAGGCTCTGAAGGGGTAGACTCAGGAGTAAGATAGGAAAATATTTTTTTCACAGAAAGGATGGTGAATGCATGGAACAACCTCCTAGTGGAGGTGATAGAGGAAAAACCAGAGATCAACTGGGGTCTAAGACACTTTAGCAGCAGCTAACTGAGCAAACTAGATTGGTCCTTATCTGCTATCATATTATATGTTCAACAAATAAATAAATAAAATATGTTTCTGTGTTTTTGTAAAGGTGAAGAGTGGCAATAAAAGTCGCATGTACGTAAACCCCTTCAGTGAAGATCAGAGTCGGAATTAAGGCAAAGCCCTGGGTGAAAAGCGACCCCCCCCCTCCCCCCTCAACTGATGACGCCTCCCTCCTCTGCTGCTGCTATTTGATTTCAGTCTTTGGTCACAGCCAGGCTGGACCTGTTTTCAGTCCTAGCAGGGAGAAATCTGCCACAGTCAGCTGAATGTATGTTTGGTCTTAGCCGGATGGGATCCACCATAACCAAGCAATCACTCTCTTTGACTGTGGCCACGCTTGGCCTCTCCTCCTCTGTCCCTTTGGTGCTCAGAGCACCCCTTAGAAGCACCCCGGGCAACCGCCTAGCTCACCCACCCCAATAACCACCCCTAGTGAAAACATTAAACAGCGTCTCCAAATGTTCGGAAATTCCACGGTTAAAAGTTGGCAACGTTTCAAAATCGTCGAGGGTGCTAAACTCAACACAAATTACCCTTTCCTGGGCAAAGTGAAAGGGTTTGCTCAATACTGGGGGTGCTCGAGCCCTCACAGACCTTTCACCTAGAGCCAATACTTTTTTAGAAAATGTATTTCAAAATCAATTATTTACAAGTAATCAAAGAAAAACGTTCTCAATAATCTCCCTGCATGAAACTCCGTACCTTATCTAGCACCCGGCGACGAAAGAGTATAGGGGGAGCCAAGACTAAGCCCCGCCCCCCGTCGCTCTAGTGCTGCCTGCGTCGCCAAGGCAACGACCGGCTCGTGACTTTCTTTTGGGTAGGAGGCTGAGATAGGGCTTTGGTGGCTGAGTAGAGTTGAGCGTGTCCAAATGCGTGTCAGCGTGAGGTGACCGACTGCGGCTGCGCGCGGACAGGGCAGCGCGCGGACAGAGAGCGGTGGGCGGGAGAATGATTGACAGCGCGCGGGCGGCGGTTTCTGACAGCTGAGTAAGGGGACAGGGAGGGGGCGGGGACAGTGATTGGCGGCTGGAGGACTGTGGTGGGCGGGGCGGAGCGAGCAGTTGGCTGGCTGGCGCGCGGACAGGGGTGACAGCGAGCGAGCGGGAGGGGGCGCGAGCTGGAGTTGGTGGTGTGACAGGGCGACGACGGTTGGAGACGATCGGAACGGGCCGGTCCGGGCCTTAGACGGAGCCGCGGGAGAGCCCTCTACCCCTTGGCCTTACTGCGGTGGGGCCGAGAAGAGAAAACGACTGCCCGAGGGCACAGTGGCAGGGCCCCGACGGGCGAGAGGGAGTCGCATCAGCCACTCCCCACAACTTTGACCTCTCGGCCTGTTCCCGTGAGGGGGCGGAAGCTTTTCTGTCTCTCGGCTTCGTTGGTTCTGTTTGGCTTCTTTTTTTTACTTTGAAAGGTGAAATTGCGAAAGAGCTGAAGTCATCCTGTGAGGGAGGCTTTGAACTTTGCGCTCTGGAGGCTCTTCAGGCCCGGAGGTATCCGGTTGCAGTCAAGGAAGAGGGAGAGAAAAAATGAGGAATTCAGTGTAGCATCTGCAAAGAAAAAGTGCCATCCATATTCTGAAATAAGGTTTAAAAAACATTATATATGCCTGAAGATTACCCTTTTGCTGTATTGCATAGGAAAAGTTGGGAAGTGCTGACAGCCCGTCATTTCTGCAGCAGAGTAAGAAGAACTACGGGTGTGACTTTTTAAAAAAATTTATATATCTTCCAGCCTGATATTTTTATTTATTTGCCTTGCGAGAACGAGTATCAGAAGATGTGAGCCTCTCCCATACCTTTTCCCAGCCACATATAGGGCTTTGCACCAGCACCTCTAGACGGAAACTGAACCTGCACAGCCTGGATGTTTTTCTTTTAAACATTTTATGGGATAAAACAAGTTGCATCCCAGGAAAGTATTACAACTTTTGCAACTTTAAACTTATCCAACGGTAAAACTGTCGCTTATCGCTTGGAAATTTAAAAAATATATATTTTCTTTGTATTTCGACAAAATCAATATTTCTGCCGGTTTGTATGTGTGGGTTTTTTTGTTTTTAAACAAACGTTTTGGTTATAGTTATAGGAAGTTGCAATTTCATACTCTTCAGCTTTGCTCCAAGAATAAAGATCTGATCCAACTTGTTGGTAGATTGACACCAGTGAATGGACTGAAATATTTATTGAAATTCTGTTTTATTTTGTTTTTTTCACCCACCCTCATTCCTAAAAGACTTGAGGCTGACAGTGTTCAACGATTGAACTATCTCTGCACTTGAGCTTTAATTCCATTTTCATTTTTAACTTTTCTGCCCAGTTTTTCCTCCATCCTGTCTTCAAATAACTGAATTCAACTCTGAACTTTTGATCTGTAAAGAAAGTTGCCTTTAGCTTGTTACCAGACTTTGATGAGAAGCCTTCAAAGGTTTTCAACTTCATTTCTTGCAAAGCAGAAATGCATAACGTTTTAATCATTCAATATTAGTTTTGTTTTATATTCACAGTTTTGTAAAGGACTGGTGTCTCCCCCCCGCCACTTTGAATCTAGTTCTCCTCACCCTACCCTTTTTATATTGGACTCAGAAGGGTGTGATTTTTTTTGTTTTGGAGCTAGTGCTCCAAGGAGATATGGCCATGGTGGCTGGAGGCTGGGGAGACCCTAATGGAGACACTAATGGGGTTGGCAAAGGTTACCCCAGGAATTCAGAGGAGGAAGAGGCATCTCCCCAAGGGGGAATGAGCGATCAGGAGCATGGAGAGGAAGATAAACCTGGCATCCAGGTAGACTGTGGTGTTTGTGGGGACAGATCCAGTGGCAAACATTATGGAGTCTTTACTTGCGAAGGTTGCAAAAGCTTCTTCAAGAGAAGTATCAGGAGGAACCTAAGCTATACCTGCAGGTAGTTAGCCTCGGTCATGATTACAGTTCTTTTTTGCTTGCTTTTTTTTTTTTTTTATAAATACCTTATAGCATTTCAGGGACCTGTAGGCCAAGTAGCAAACTCAGCTGGGCTTTCATTTACCCTAGGGAGGATTAGACAATGTGGCATTGTGTAATTGAGCATGCAGTGCACAATTTGTAAAGTGTGGGCACAAATGTATATTTCTCTCCATATCTTTCTTGCAAAACATGTTAATTTAAGTTAGCCTATGTTTGGATATTCAGGAATTTTAATGATACATGCTGTGTTCACCCTTAATTATGTTCATGATAGTATTTTAGGTCCTGGGTTAATTCTCAAAGTGTAATAACTGCTTTGATCTTTTAAAATTGCATTATCCCTATTCTTTTTGGAATATTTAAAGGATTTATTACTCATTCTGTTAGCATAGTATTCAGTGAGGTTCAGAGTTTTTTAGTTGCATGCATCCAAATAATTGATGAGCTAGCCTAGATAGTATGGAACTTATAGGGTAAGAGGGTAGGGAAGTGCAGTTAATGTACTGGATCTGGATTGATCACATTTGAATGTAGTGTAAATGACACTTGGTTTTGCAGCAGTGAATGGAATTGGTCCTTGTTCAGCATTTACTACAATAAACCCTAGCTAGGCTATGTATAGAAGTTTTGACCTCTGTTTAATTATTTTGACATGGGTCAAAATTGGCCATGAAATGGACTTTATGCCAAAAAAAGGAAAGATGCAAGATTTAGATGTAGCTAGAAGGATAAAGCAGAAGGAAAATAATTTCATTTACCTGTTACTTTGGAAGTTCTAGATTGATTAAACTCTGACTTCAGTCATCTAAAGATTCATAGAGGTCATCAGCTAATATTATTTGAAGTTATACATTAATTTTATTGGTGCAAAATTGGGCAGTTGTGTGATGCAGAACTTGCTGGTAAAATGTTGTTGGGAATTTCATTTTTTATTTATTTGATTTTTATATTCCACTTTGACAATAGGAAAAATGAACGAATTGCACTCTGATCAAACGATTATATCTGGAGGTTAAAGTATAAAAAAGAAAACTCTTTTCTTAAAGAACCCCCCCCCCCAAATATTAGCTGTTTGTTTCTGTGCTTTATAGTATTATTTCCTATGCTGCTTTGTAGCTAAACCTAAATTCACCCAGTTTTTTGTTTTGCCTTTATTAAAATGGTAAAATGTGCTTCACTTTTCGTGCTGCAGTTCAAAGTCATAACCTAGTGAGGATGTCTGTGGAATAATATTGTAACAAAGATTTTGGTTATAAACAGTGAAGATTTTATATATTACACTCTGTATAACAATATGTTCTGTTGCATTTCAGAGTAGTATTTCATGCATTTTTTAGAAATGTTGATGCTCCCTTTGCTTTTTTGGCACCCACAATTGGCTTATAAGATAAAATGAGTGCTTTTTTTTTTTCTTACTATTGCAGTTTATACATTAATGCTAGCCTGAATATTTTGTATATATAGTACTTCTACTGAAGAGTACATTTCTTCATTAAAGAACTCAATGATGTATGGGTACATATACCAGGAAGAACCTTTCTAGCAGGGCCTATGATTTATTCACAGCATGTTGTACATCTGGACACGGTTAATGCCAAAAAAAGAGAAGATTTTTGTTGGATCCTCAATATACACAATGGCAATTTTCTTTTAAGACATTTAGGCACGTACCATCATAATTTACTTGCTCTCGCTTTTTTTTGTAAACAAATTACTTTACTTTATATCTGCAGCGGTTTTTCCTTTTATATGGTTTTGTCTTTATTTATAGTTTCTTATATATTAACCTCTCTTCCGCCATTTCCTTTATGTGCAAATTACTGACCATCTGACTATAGTTAGTAAGAAATACAGGCCTATACAGAATAGAAATATTTGCTATTTATCTGGTAGCTACTGATGTACAAATAGTGACTACTTTTGGTAAATGTAGTACTCATTAGAGTTTTTAGTATAAACCATGATTATGAAATAGTACTCTTTGGAAAGTATCACAATATAGGTGATGCTTAGAATTCTGAGGGTAACAGCGGGTGCTACTTCTAATGGTTGCTATAAACT
Organism: Rhinatrema bivittatum; assembly: GCF_901001135.1. Taxonomy (NCBI): domain Eukaryota; kingdom Metazoa; phylum Chordata; class Amphibia; order Gymnophiona; family Rhinatrematidae; genus Rhinatrema; species Rhinatrema bivittatum. The sequence goes on along the minus strand of NC_042622.1, from coordinate 224,744,123 downwards.
GAAAACAGCAGTCTTGATGCAGTTTATTATTGCATTATGTTTCCCTAGTACCCCTACTTTTTTGCATTTCCTTCCTGCTGCTAGACAACAGAATGCAGATTTCCTAAATGTCACAAAAAACATGCACTGTTTCCTAGAGTGAATGTAATTTGCTGCTCTCTTGCTGGAACCAATTGCTATGTTTAAAAAAAAAAAATCCCTCACATAGTTTAACTTAATTCATTCAGATTACACAAAATAGTAATCAGAATTATATATCAGAAATGTGGAAATGCTGGGTGGGTGGGGGTGTGTTTCCCTCCAAACAAGTGTTTTGATTGCTGACAAAGGGAATACAGCTGAGGTCTTGGGCGAAGAAAACCCTGCACGCTACTACACTGAGATCATCATTCTGGATCCAAGGTTTCTTTCATCCTTACTAACCTTTTGTTAACAGCACAGTAAGGGTTTGGGGGCTGCTGAAAATGGGGGTTTTTTTGTTTTACTTTTTTAGAACTTTTGATAAGAGCAGCAGGAGTCTGGGCTAAAGATCCTATTTGTTTATTTCCATTCTGATTAACTATTTCCCCCTATTCAGAACTTCCATGGCATTCAGTTGGAATGCTATTGGAGAGTTACAGGTCCTGTCTAGTATTTGTGTTCATTTACAAACATTTTGCACCTCTAAATAGTTACAATTCCTGCCTGAATGTTTTTTTTCCCATTTCAGATTTTTAAATGAAACCTGCTACTAATTTTACTAACATTAAGTATAGGTAGACCTCTGCAAAAATTTCCAGGAGAGGTAACAATCTAATCTGATTTATCTCAGAAATAAGAAATCATTAATATTAGCTGTAAAATATAATGGATGTATTTTGAATGTACAAATAATGAAGAAAACTGGTAAATATAAATATACGTATAGTGCACTAAATATATCAGGTTTTTCCCTAAAGGACATAACATTTTTTCAGTTTTTAGTCATTAGGAGTTCTTTTTAAAACAATCTTTCATGATGTTGATTAGGCTTACTGTGTTTGAATGTTCAAGTATATTAAAATATTGATGGTAATAAAACAATCTGCAGTACAGAGTGCTATGTAAATAGATTTGTTCTATTAGGACGCTTGAAAAGCTTCTGAACTTACCATTGTTTTTTAATTTTTGGAGGGGGATCGGGTAAGATTTGAAGGATTCTAAGTTTAGAACATCTGCTGCAACCCTGAGCACCTTGCTGGGTAGTTTGGATAGATCATTTTGGGGCTTTATCTGCTGTTATTATGTTATACCCATTTTATCTTTGTTTCTCTTATTTAGCACCTTGCAGGTGCTAAATAAGAGAAACAAAGATAAAAAATATCAATGAAAGAAGGCTGCTCTCAGACTTATTTTGGCTGTTGGGTTCAAAATATAGTTGTTTCAGACAGGACTGAGCCTGACTATAGTATTTGATTCTTCAGGAAGACGGATGAATAATAGGATCACTGGTGACCATTGGTTGATTACAAAATTAGAAAATCTGTTTTGGCTAGCATCACATTCTTCCCAGTGCAGGGATTATTGGGTAATGTCTTGCTATTTATTTTGTGCTGCAGGTAAATTAGCTGTATGTGCAAGAAAAGGAGAAGTCCTTTTCTCTTGACTAGTTTAAAATGACACCAGTGTTCTCCTGGGAAATAGTTGAAATTCTTCAAATCTCTGGCAAAGGGTTTTGTACAAAAGGACAGTTTATTTAGCTCTTTCCATCCCTGCTTGAAGACATTTCCTGCTACTTTTCTTTTCAGAAGTCCCCAATGAGTTTGTCATGCTGAAGAACTAGGACAATTTGATGGGGCCCAAAAAATATACCCCAAATTATAACTGTTTATTAACTGAGATTATGAAATAGTACTCTTGGACCAATATCATAGTTTAGGGGACACTTGCAATTTAGATGGTATTAAAACAGTAATACAAGCAAAGTAGTTTATCTTAATTGGTTAGCAATTACAGTCATTGCTGTTTTTTACTTTCTGAGAAGATATTAATAAAAGTTATTGAAAGCTTCTCAACTTGTTCATTGCCACTAACATGAAGTTAAATAAACTAGGGTGCTGGAGTGCTGATTGTCATGAGGCTGACAGCCTCATGCAGGCATCATACTGATGTGTGTGAAGCATGATGACCTGAAGAGAATATTGAGGAGATTTCTCAATATAATATGCAACTGTAATAAAAAGTGCATGACTTTTATTCTAAAAAATGTAAAATGTAAGAAGTAAAATAAGGGAATCTGGAAATAAGACTGAAAGTGGAAGTAGTCCCAGCAAAGAATCAGGCACTAGTGATTGTACTGCTGCATCAACATAGAAAGCAATATGTTTTAAATTTTTTTTTTGTCCAGAACCTATATTTTTCATCTTTTTCTTATATTGTTTCTAATTCTATCAAGGTAAAATTAAGCAGAAAAAAACTTTCTTTCTGTATGAACTATTAGCAATATGCAATTATTGTACCTTATAGCAACCAAGCAAATATCTGCTTTATCAAAAAAAACCAAAAAGAGTATCGTGATCTAACCATGAAATGTGACTCACCTTAAAAATCCACTAAGAATTTGTATCTCAAATTTATTAGTGATATGAATGAAGTTCAGATAATTCTAATTGCCTTACGAAGGGTAATTTTCAAAAGCATTTCTGCAGGTAAAACAATGTTCTATTGGCAGAAATGGCTTGTTATAAAATTGCTGGTCCAATATGGGGGGTACATTTATGCATGTATGGCCTGTATATATGTTTCTGCATAGTGAGCAGAGGTGTTCTTGAGGGTGGAATTGGAGAAAGGTTGACACTTAATTGCCTACTTCCTACATTTTCAAGAGTATCTGTGTAAATATTCTCAAAAATGTTCTGTGTGCAGGTAGATTTGGTGGGATAACTTTCAAAATGAAAGTAGGCTTGTACTTTGACAAGTGATGTAATTTATGCATATATTTGAAAATATGCAGGCTGTTACAAAAATAATTTAATTTATCAAAGAAAATAATGGTCTGATTTGTTTTATTTTATTTTTGTATTCTTTATAAATATATAGGGAATATTTTATGTTAAAAAAAATGAACAATTTATACACACTTTACTGATAATGTTTATGAATAGCATGTTGCCTAGAAACATGACAGCAAAAAAAGACCATAAAGCCTATCTAGTTTGTCCATCCACACCAACTATTCAGCTTTATAATTCTTACCATTGCCTCTGAGATCCCCTGTGTTTATTCCATGCTTTACTCCCTGGGCTTGAAAAACAAATTTATTAAGATTTTAATGTAAGTTATAAAAAAAAAAAAAAGTTACAACCATACCAGTTTTGTACAAGACTCTTTATTCCCCTTAAATTATAGCCATCTGTTAATACTATATATGGAATTTATGCAGAATGTGCACCATCTTTTATTCTTAGTAGCCTATCAAAACTGGCTTGTTTCCCTTTCTGAAATATTTTTCCTCCTTTAAGAAATCTTTTTATAATTAAAAAATCATCTTTAAAACCTTAATTACTTTCAGGTCAAACCGTGACTGCCAAATAGATCAACATCATCGGAACCAATGCCAGTACTGCCGCCTGAAGAAATGCTTCCGGGTGGGAATGAGAAAAGAAGGTAAGATATACATAGGCTTGATAGGGTGTGTTGAGTGAAATGGAAGAAATGGTATTGTTGTACAAAGTTATGGCTGAATAGTTTTAGATGCAAATTCCTCATAATTGTGAAACTAGATTTTTATCTGCTAACTAATGAATGTATATCAAACCATCACAAACCATAGTTTTTAGTTCCTGTATTGATTTTTCTTACATTGAGACCACTTTATAATTCTAGTGCAATAGGGTGGGAGCTTGTTTATAAGTGTGCTTTTTGTTATTTTCAAAATTAATTTGGTTTCTTAGGGCTGGATTTTCAAAAGGTTACGTGTGCTGGGCCTATTTTCAAAAGGCCCGGCAACGCGTGTAAGCCCCGGGGCTTGCAAAAAGGGGACTGGGTCAGAGGCTCCCAGCACAGGGCTGAAGTAAGTTTTAAAACAAAAAAAAAAAAAGACGACAAAGGTAGGGGGGAAAGGAGAGGGAAGGTGTAGTGGGGGGGGGAGGGAACGGGGGAAGGCAGTGCGGCTCTGTACATGCAAGGTGCACAATTGTGCACCCCTTGCGCACGCTGACCCCCAATTTTATAACATGTTATAAAATCGCGTGTCCATGCGTGTGCGCCGGGTAGCGCGCACACATGGACGCACTCACGCAAGTTTGAAAATCTACCCCTCAGTGTGTGGATAAGTAATCTAATATATTTAGAGAAAAAAGTTCTCCTTTAGTTGCATGATTTGACCACTACAAAATAAATGAGATGATAGGCTTTAAAAGGTCATTTCTTGGAACTCATCAATAAAGACAGCTATGTCCAGGGATTGAAAGGGTGCAGTTTATTATGTTGTACGGTAATGAATTCTAGCCATACAAATCAACTTGGCAACTAAACTTCTGTGATGAGAACATTTCTTTAATTTTAATCCAGTTTCTGTCCTCAAGTGAAAAATTGTAGAAACCAGACATGTTATAAAATCTAGGGTCGGCGCGAGCAAGGGGGTGCACACTTATGCTCCTTGCATGCGCAGAGCCCTAGGGGAGGCCTGATGGCTTTCCCAGTTCCCTCCCTTCCCCTATCAAACCCATCCCCGCCCTACCTTTATTTCATTAGTTGCGCTGGCCGGCTGCCAGCTCGCCATCCCCCGGCACAGCCGCTGTGCCAGAGGCCTCGGCCCCGGGACATATGCGCGTCCCAGGGCTTGCGCGTGTCGCAGAGCCTATGCAAAATAGGCTTGGTGCGTGCAGGAGCAGGTTTTCGGGGTTACGCGCGTAACCCTTTGAAAATCTGCCCCTATACGTGCTGCATTTAAACCCAAGTAGAGAAAAACTAGAACATGTAATTCATATAGAGGGGGTTAGGTTTGATGAGTGCGAACAAGCAATATCAAATGTTAATGCTAAATACTAGGTTTGCTGAGGTTTTTGTAGTTTACTATATTTACTTTGGTATTTAGATGGGCAGTGTGGGATGGGATTTTGCGTGTTTATTTTGAACAACTTTATTTTCTTACAGGTTAGGCCTGTCTCCCAGTGAGAGCAGGGATAGGGCTATTTTGCATAGACTATTTTATATTGATTATTGTATTTTTATCTGATTGCTTGATTGTATTTGATGTTGCAGTTTTTGTCTGTGGAGCTTTGCAGTACTATATAACCTTTTATTTATTATTTATTTATTTGTTTTTATATGCCGATGTTCAATCTGGCATATCACATCGGTTTACTGTGTATCAGATTCAATAAGAATTAGGCTTCTTATTTTACATTGTAGAGGTGAGGCAGAGTTCGATTCTTATGTGTAGCACAGCTTTGTTCTCTTAGTTCCCAGTGTTGCTGTTATTTATGTGATGTTAGATTCAAGTTGCATCTATAATATGCTGCTTCGGCATCTTGCTTCACTTGTGAAGTTACATTTTAACAGACTAAGGGTCTGATTTACTAAAGCTTTAGTAAATTAGGCTGTAAATATTTAACGTAAGTGTCATTAACCAATGTGACTTACATTCTATAGTTAAATCTTCCCTGCAATATCAGGAAGATGTTCTGTATGAGAGTGCTGGATGGAATATGTTACATGATCTCTCTATAAAAGGCTTGTGTCAATCGGGCTTGTCAGTCGTACTGTCATGTCTGTTTGTGGCCACCAAGTGGTACCCAGAACAGTGGAAAATGCAATGTGCAAAAAACAATATGCTCTGCAAAACACTGTCTCAAAACACACGGGCATGCACACAGGCATGTACAGACATGCACACATACACGCACCCACACACCAACACAGGCACACACAAAGGCTCCCCCCAAACAAACCCACACACAAGCAGAGGCACCCAAAGGTACAGCTGCACATAAAGAGGCTGTTATTGACCAAATAACCTGAGCAACACCAGGTAATATTCACTAATATGCTCTGTCTGTGAAGCCCTGTCTTTCATTCTCCCACACACAGGGACAGGTAGGAACAAATTCACATTCATCAGCGTACACAAGCTTGGGCACGCACACTCAAGCTCACAGAAACGCACACATGCTTGCAAGTGTGCTCAAAATCGAAAAAGCGTGCATAGGCCCCCACATGCATGCACATATACACTGGCTCGCGCCTGCATGCAGACAGATACAGGCTCCCCCAAACACACATGCAAGCACAGGCTCCTTCTCCCCTTCTCCCCACACAGGCTGTTATAGACCAGACTACCTGAGCAACATCAGGCACTTTTTGCTAGTACTAATATATTGTGTGTTTATAGATAAAAATTCAGTGTGTGATATATCAGTATATGATGCTATGAGTTGAGAGAGGCGTATGTGAAATGAACTAGTTGGTGCACGGCTACCACAAAACCAAATAGGACTTAGCTATGCCTTTTAAACTGCCTAGGGCAGCTGACACACTGGTAAAACAGGTGCTGTTTATTTAGAGTATAAAAACCCTCTTGTCGTGGCATCACATGACACACCTGCAGTCTCTTCTAATCTGTACCACATGACCAGTATGGAATTTAAAGGTCATAGATTAAATCTGAGATAAATATAGAGCATTCATTACTGTTCTAATCATTCATGCTCCCCAAGTTTGCATGGAAATGATGGAACAGGTTAATAGGACATAAGCATAGTCTAATTTCTTTTTTTTTTGTTGTTGTTGTTTTTATATGACTGTTCAGGATCGGATTTATGCATAAGCAACATAGGCATGTGCCTTGAGTGCCAAATTCTTAAGGGGTCAATTATAAAACAAGCGTGCGGGCATCCATGTGCGTGCAGTTCCTAGCATGCGAACATGGACGTGGTGATTTTATAACATGCGTGTGTCACTGTGTACATGTTATAAAATACAGTTTCCACGTGCACATGCGCGTCGGATTTTAATATCCATGTGCGCATGTGCAGACGGGTCAGGACTCACTTGCGCGCGCAGGGGGGGGATTTTAAAAACCAACATGCGGCAACGCGAGTAACCCTTCCACTGTTCCCTCCCAGTCCGCTCAAATTAAGGAATGGACTGGAAGGGAACTTTCCTAACCCCCTAAACCCAACGTAGCCAGTCTAATGTTTTTGTTTTTAATACTTATTGCTCCTTCGGAGCAGAAATAACTTCCTCGAGACAGGGCCTAATGGCTGCTGTTCCAGTCGGCCCCCACCCCTTTTCGCTGGCCTGGCACTTATGCGCGTATTGGGAGATATGCACGTGGTCGGGCAGTTTCTAAAATGCGCACGGCCTGACCATGCGCATGTCCCCCGGATTTTACGCGTGCAGGCCATCGAAAATTTGGTCTAAAGGCACCTAAAAACTGGGACCCCCTTTGCTGATGTCTGATTTCTGGAGGTAAAATCTCCCAGACTTGGTTCTTTGTCTATGAGCACCATAGTCTTAAATCTGACCCTGTTGTTCATGCATTTTTGCCTGTTTGGGGAAACCACTGAAAGTATTAACTGATTTTAAAGTTTTTTTTCTGGAAAAAATTGAAGGTGTTATTATTCATCGAAGCTTTCGGCAACAGTTAAGTCTACTTTGCCACTCTGTATGTATTTATTTATTTTTTGTTTTGTTTTACTTAGATTTTAAAATGTTTTACAGCAGTGTTTTAGATTATATACATGTCAGTATTAGAAAATGTTTAATAAGATTGTTAGAATATTTTATGCATTGTTACCCACCTAGCATGATTTCTTTATAGGTGGGCTATAAATTTGGAAATAAATAAATAAATAATGCATCTATTTAATGCTGGGCTTACCAGCGTTACTTGCAGATCTGTGATAACCTCTCCCCTGACGTGACTGCAGTACCTATTCGGTTTTTTTTTTTTTTCACAAAGCTTTAGATTGAATTTTGTTTTAATGAAAGAAAAACAAACCACAAAGTACCAACTTGTAAAACTGTATTATCTGTTGACATGAAGGTACAGTTGAGGACCCATGCTATTCAGTTTTGCCTATTCCTCTGTCAGTTTTATCAATTAAGAGAGAAGGTACTGTTATAAAAATGTGATGTAGTGTATATTTAATGAATGAACATCATGAGAGCAGTTGTCTAGAGTAAAGTTTGCTTTTTAGTGTCTTGCATTCAGGTCTTTTGAAAGTAGTTGTTATGCTGCATACAACATGAAGATAAAACAGCAGGATTTTCTGCTGAATCTTATGTTTTAATAATCATAACTCTGTTGGATGTGTGTTGTTTTTTCTTATGTGGATGGTTCTAATAATTGTAGTGCACAATAATGCATAGAAACTCTGGGTAGTTTTGTATCTTATTTTGCTTGCCTTTCGTTCCTCCCCCCATTCTTTTTTTGTTCATTCTGCTCTCTCTTCCCTTTTCCATCATAACCACTCAAAGCTTGTGACACTTTTAACCTACTTTCCAAAGGAAAAGTAGGCTTATGAGATCACTTTGAGGTAGATCTTAAAAAAGTACGCCGGATTTTATAAGATACGCGCATAGCCGCGCGTATCTTATAAAATCCGGGGTCGGCGCGCGCAAGGCTGCGCAAAATCGGCAGTCTGTGTGCGCCAAGCCGCACAGCCTGCCTCCGATCCCTCCGAGGCCGCTCCGAAATCGGAGCGGCCTCGGAGGGAACTTTCCTTCTGAGGCCCCCCAGCCCTACCTAAATCCCCCCCCCTACCTTTTGTTGTGCAAGTTACGCCTGTTTGAAGCAGGCGTAACTTGTGCGCGCCGCCTCAGCATCCCCCGACACAGGCCGCAGTGCCGGGGGACTCGGGACTGCCCTCCCGGCCTGCCCCCGAACCATCGCCACGCCCCCGGACACGCCCCCTCCCACCCTTTTTACGAAGCCCCGGGACTTAAGCGCGACTCGGGGCTTTGCGCACGCCGGTGGCCTATGCAAAATAGGCGCGCAGGGCTTTTAAAATCTAGCCCTTTGTGTATATATGTCCCCATAATAACTTCTTTGTTTGATGTCCTATCCACTCCAAATTTTCAGGACATGTCAGGTCAGACATGAGGACTCTGTCGAGGGTATTTGTTTTTTGGATTCACATACACACGTGCAGATCAGACACCTGCACATCCTGGAAAGAGGTTCCTTTAGTTCTCAATGAAACATTTATTTAATTTTCAGGGTCTTAAGCATTCCCTCTTTTGACTCTTATTCTCACCCATACTATCTTTCTTTCCTTCCCTGCCATTATGGCATTCCTTTCTTTTTTGTCCTGGCACACTGTAAAGCACTAGTGTTTAAGCTGCATGGTACACAGTTCAGTTGTTTTATGTCTTTTCACACAGAGAGTGTAATTTTTTAAAGGGAATTTTGCAGGTAAAATAATTTTATGTACAAATATGGCCTTGTACAAAATTACTCGCATGATATATGGGTAAATTTAAATATAGAAACATAGAAATGACGGCAGAAGAAGACCAAACGGCCCATCCAGTCTGCCCAGCAAGTTTTGCACTTTTTTTTTTTCTCATACTTATCTGTTACTCTTGGCTCTTAGTAACCTTTTGGTTCTATTTCCCTTCCACTCCCGCCATTAATGTAGAGAGCAGTGTTGGAACTGCCTCTAAGTGAAATATCTAGCTTAATTAGTTAGGGGTAGTAACCGCCGCAATAAGCAAGCTATACCCATGCTTATTTGTTTACCCAGACTAAATAATTCAGACCTTGTTGGTTGTTGTCTGTATATAGATCCACTTTTCTTCATTCCCCCTGCCGTTGAAGCAGAGAGCTATGCTGGATATGCGTGATGTATCAGTCTTTCTCCCCTGCTGTTGAAGCAGAGAGCTATGCTGGATATGCATTGAAAGTGAAGTACCAGGCTTATTTGGTTTGGGGTAGTAACTGCTGTAACAAGCAAGCTACTCCCTGCTTTTTTTGTGAATGCAAATCTTTTTCCACGTTTCCTCTTGCTGTTGAAGCTTAGAGCAATGTTGGCGTCGCATTTAACCGTGTGTATGTTTATTGAATAAGGGTATTATCCCCAGGCAGTAGCCGTCATTCCCGCGAGCCACCCACTCTTCATTCACATCCTCTAGACTTTATGGATCCACAGTGTTTATCCCACGCTCCTTTGAAGTCCTTCACAGATCTGGTCTTCACCACTTCTTCTGGAAGGGCATTCCAGGCATCCACCACCCTCTCCGTGAAGAAATACTTCCTGACATTGGTTCTGAGTCTTCCTCCCTGGAGCTTCAAATCGTGACCCTTGGTTCTGCTGATTTTTTTCCGACGGAAAAGGTTTGTCGTTGTCTTTGGATCATTAAAACCTTTCAAGTATCTGAAAGTCTGTATCATGTCACCTCTGCTCCTCCTTTCCTCCAGGGTGTACATATTTAGATTCTTCAATCTCTCCTCATAAGTCATTCGATGAAGACCATTCACCCTTTTGGTCGCCCTTCTCTGGACCGCCTCCATCTTGTCCCTGTCTCTTCAGAGATAGTCTCCAGAACTGAACACAGTACTCCAGGTGAGGCCTCACCAAGGACCTGTACAAGGGGATAATCACTTCCCTTTTCTTACTCGATATCCCTCTCTCTATGCAGCCCAGCATTCTTCTGGCTTTAGCTATCGCCTTGTTACATTGTTTCACCGACTTCAGATCATTAGACACTATCACCCCAAGGTCTCTCTCCTGCTCTGTGCACATCAGCCTTTCTCCCCCCATCGAATACAGTTCATTCGGATTTCCACTCCCCATATACATGACTCTGCACTTCTTGGTATTGAATCTCAGCTGCCATATTTTCGACCACTCTTCCAGCTTCCTTAAATCCCGTCTCATTCTCTCCACTCCTTCCGGCGTGTCCACTCTGTTGCAGATCTTAGTGTCATCTGCAAAAAGACAAACCTTACCTTCTATTCTATTCTGTCCGTAATGTCGCTCACAAAGATATTGAACAGGACCGGTCCCAACACCGATCTTTGCGGTACACCGCTTAAAACTGCTCTCTCTTCAGAGAGAGTTCCATTTACCATCACACATTGTCTTCTGTCCGTCAACCAGTTTGCAATCCAGGCTACCACCTCAGCACTCATTCCTAAGTTTCTCATTTTATTCACCAGTCTCCTGTGCGGGACCGTATCAAAAGCTTTGCTGAAATCCAAGTAGATGACATCGAGTGCTCTTCCTTGATCCAATTCCTTGGTTACCCAGTCAAAAAAGTCTATCAGATTTGTCTGACAGGATCTTCCCCTGGTGAATCCATGCCGCCTCTGGTCCAGCAATGCTCCCGACTGTAGATAGTTCACTATTCTCTCTTTCAACAGTGACTCCATTATTTTTCCCACCACTGAAGTGAGGCTAACTGGTCTGTAGTTACCAGCCTCTTCTCTGTTCCCACTCTTGTGAAGCGGGACCACCAACGCTCTTCTCCAATCACTCGGCACCACTCCTGTTTCTAGGGATCTATTGAACAGGTCACACAGCGGACCCGCCAGCACATCTCTGAGCTCCCTCAGTATCCTGGGATGAACTTCATCAGGCCCTATGGCTTTGTCCACTTTCAGCTTCTCCAGCTCTTCCCATACATTTTCTACTGTAAATGGAGTTCCCTGTACGTACCAGGATCAGTCCAGGACACCTGGGTTGTGACTCCGCACCAGTAGATGGAGACAGACTAAAACTTGTGGGCGGAGCCATATATGCCCCTGTGCCAGTCACAGCCCCTCAGTCTTACTCTGTCTCCAGTAGATGGTGCAGGTCCGGTCACAGCTCCTCCCTGCCCTGATTCTGGTACTCCGTCAGGGTTGGTTTTTCTTTCCTTTGGGTTAGGCCAGGTTAGGCTTTTGGTTTTGTAATTGGAATTTGTTGCCAAATTGTCACTGACGTCCGTTTGCCCTGCCTCCCAGGGGGGTTGAGAGGTCCTGAGGGGACTACCCCCCCCCGGTTGAGGCCACTGCTAGGGTCGAGGACCCAGTTTTGCCATTTAGCAGTGTCAGGGGTGACACCGGGGAGCCCGGTTCACTCACCCCTGCTGGACTAGGGCTCCAGGACCGCGGACAGCGACAGGCCTTGTTTTTTGTAAAAAAAAAAAAAAAAAAAAAAAAGTTTTGTCTGTTTTTTGTTCCGGCTCTCTGTTCCTTGTATCGCCGCTCTCGGGGGGGGCGCCGCTGACAGGGGGGAAGCTGCTCCTTGCGTCGCCGCTCTCGGGGGGGGCGCCGCTGACAGGGGGGAGGCCGTTCGCGCGACTTTTGTTTTCTTCATCTTGATTTCTGTTGCGGCCCTCTTCGCGCCGTTTTTCGCCGGCATGCCTCGTGGCTCCGCTTGCCGAGCCTGCGGCTCGGCGCGCGCGCGTCTCTCTCGCGACGGTCTTTGCGCTTCCTGCATCCCGGGCGATGAAGGGTCGTCCGGGGCGTCTCGGGGGGCTCGTGTGCGGCGCGCGCGACCACCGCCGAGCGGGGGGGGGAGCGTTGGAGAAGCCCCAGGATTTGTTCCCGCTCAGCGCGGGAGTGGCGGCCATTTTAGCCACGGGCCGCGAAATGGCGCGGGAAGCGGCAGGGCCTGCGGCCTTGCCTCCGGCGCTGTCTCCTCAGCGGGACCCGGCGGGGGGGGGTCCCTCGGGGGACCCGGGGTCCCCGGGGAGCCCAGCGGAGGCTGATTCGGGTTCCAGCTCTTTTTCAGAGGACTTTGCGCTTTTGCTGCGCAAAGTCCTGAAATGCAGGAAAAGCAAGGGCAAGCGCGGCCGGAGGGAGTCCCGCAGGGCTCCGCCGCTGAAGAAGTCCAACAGTGGGGCCCCGAGTGCTTCCAGGGGGAAACGTCCTCCGCGTGGCGTCCCACAGGAGGCGGACCTGGATTCCTCCACGGGGGCAGACACTGATGCCTCTGAAGAGCCACAAAAAGGGACCGATGACGTGGCAGGGGACGGATCCGCTCCAGCTGCAGCAGGAAAGGCGTCACAGGCAGCGGAGGGCGACGATCCCAAGGTGGTACGACTATTCCGTAGGGAAGAATTGCCACCTCTAATTCCAGCCATTCTCCAGGAACTGGGAATAGACCCCCCTCCTCCGGCGGTGGTTCGGCAAGAAGCGAACATGGATCCGGTCCTGTTGGGCCTCACGGGTCCGGCAGTGGCTTTTCCGTTCCATTTTTCTTCGACGGACATCATGTTCCGGGAATGGGACACTCCGGAGTTAGGTTTGAAGGTCAGCAAGGCCATGGACAAGCTTTACCCTCTCCCGGAGGATGCGCTGGACCTTCTCAAGTTCCCCAAGGTGGATTCAGCGGTTTCGGCGGTAACCAAGAGATCTACTATTCCAGTTACGGGAGCGACAGCCCTTCGGGATCTTCAGGACAGGAAGCTGGAAGTACAGCTCAAGAAGATTTTTGAGGTTTCAGCGCTAGGAATTCGGGCCGCCATGTGTACGAATTTCGCTTTGAGAGCTAGCTTGCGCTGGGCTCAGGTCCTCCAAGCCAATGCGGATCTTTCGGCGGAGGAGGCAGCACAAGCGGATAAGTTGGAAGCGGCAATAGCATATGGTGCAGATGCACTCCACGATCTACTGCGCACTTCGTCTAGATCCCTGGTGGCGGCTGTCTCGGCGCGCCGCCTCCTGTGGCTCCGCAACTGGGCGGCGGATGGCTCTTCTAAGGCTCACCTCGGGGCGCTGCCTTTCAAGGGTAAGTTACTGTTTGGCAAGGAATTAGATGATTTAATGGCTTCCCTGGGGGAAAATAGGGCTTTCAGGTTGCCTGAAGATAGATCCAGGTCGCGGTCTTCCTTTGCATCCAGGTCCCGTTTTCGGGGGCCCAGGAAGGCGCGCCCTCAAAGGTCGTCGGGGCAATCGTACAGGTCTTCCTCCTCCCGTACCCCACAGTGGCGGCAGCAGCAGTCTTTTCACCAGCAGTCCTTTCGTGGGAGGCGCTATGGTAGACCAGGAGGTGCCCTGGCCATCATGGCGCCCAAATCTTCACAATGAAAGGAGGTCGGCCCTTCTCCCGCCGCAGCCTCAGCACGCCGTTCCCAACGTCGGGGCGCGGTTGCTGTCGTTCTACGAGAGATGGGCCGGAATAACGTCGGACCAGTGGGTCCTCACCGTGATAAGACACGGCTACGCGTTAGATTTTGCTCGCACTCCAGTGGACAAGTTCCTTGTGTCACCCTGCAAGGCTCCCGAGAAGAAGGCGGCGGTGCTAGACACCATCCGCCGCCTAGAGGACTTGGGAGCCATCTCCCCCGTTCCGGTCGGCCAGCACGGCGAAGGCCGTTACTCCATTTACTTCATCGTACCAAAGAAGGACGGCACGTTCCGACCAATTCTGGATCTCAAAGGGGTGAACCGATGCCTTCGCGTTCCTCGCTTCAAAATGGAGATGATCCGGTCAGTCATCGCCGCGGACCGGCCAGGCGAGTTCCTGGCCTCCCTGGACCTCACGGAGGCGTATCTTCACATAGGCATTCAGCCGTCGTTCCAACGCTTCCTCAGATTCTGCATTCTGGGCCGGCATTACCAGTTTCGGGCGCTCCCGTTTGGGCTCGCAACGGCCCCTCGTACATTCACGAAGGTGATGGTCGTGGTGGCGGCGCAACTGCGCCGAGAAGGTCTTCTGGTCCATCCTTATCTGGACGATTGGTTGATTCGGGCGAAGTCCGAGGATCAGTGTCGGATGGCGGTGGCCAGGGTCCTCCATCTGTTGCAGTCCCTGGGATGGGTGGTCAACTTCAGCAAGAGTCATCTGACACCCACGCAGTCCTTGGAATATCTGGGAGCTCTTTTCGACACGAAGCAGGGCAAGGTGTTTCTGTCGCTCGAAAGGAGGGGCAAACTGCTAATTCAGGTGCACCGCTTGTTGTCTCTTCGCCAGCCGCGGGTCTGCGACTACCTTACGGTCCTGGGGTCTATGGCTTCCACGCTGGCGCTGGTTCCCTGGGCGTTCGCTCATCTGCGACCCTTACAGTCATCCTTGCTTTCCCGTTGGAAGCCGGTCTCGGAGGACTTCCATTTACCGCTTCCTCTACTGGGACACGCGAGGTCCAGCCTGCGGTGGTGGCTGGATCCAAGTCATCTTTCCGCCGGAGTCTCTCTCCTGGTGCCCAGTTGGACAGTGGTGACCACGGATGCCAGCCTCTCCGGTTGGGGAGCGGTCTGCCTAGGGAGCTCAGTTCAAGGCCTGTGGTCAGTGTCGCAAGCCCAGTGGTCTATCAATCGCCTAGAGACCAGGGCGGTCCGTCTGGCTCTGCAGGCTTTTCTACCATTGCTGCGGGGAAAGGCAGTCCGAGTGTTGTCGGACAATGCGACCACCGTGGCATACATCAACCGGCAGGGGGGGACACGGAGCCCCCAGGTGGCAGAAGAAGCTCAGCGCTTGATGGCCTGGTCGGAGCTACATCTCAGCAACCTCGCAGCGTCTCACATAGCGGGAGTCGACAACGTGCAGGCGGACTATCTCAGCCGTCATCGTCTGGATCCCGGAGAGTGGGAGCTGGGGGACGAAGCATTTCTTCTCATTTGCGAAACGTGGGGGGTGCCCCACATGGATCTGATGGCCACGTGGCACAACGCGAAGGCCCCGCGCTTTTACAGTCGACGTCGAGAGCGGGGGGCAGAAGGCGTCGATGCGTTGGTGCTTCCCTGGCCTACGGATGTGCTGCTCTACGTGTTTCCCCCGTGGCCGATGATCGGCAAGATTCTACGGCGCATAGAGTTACATCCGGCCAACGTGATCTTGGTGGCACCGGAGTGGCCTCGCCGGCCGTGGTTCGCAGACCTCGTACAACTGGCAGTAGCGGCACCCCTTCGGTTCCAGGGAATGGCGGCCCTACTCCATCAGGGCCCCGTCTGTTTGGAGGATCCGGATCACTTCTGTCTCGCGGCATGGCTTTTGAGAGGAATCGTCTGAAGAGAAAAGGTTATTCAGATGCGGTGGTGGCCACGCTGCTGCGTTCCAGGAAGCAGTCGACGTCTTTGGCTTACGTCCGTGTCTGGGTAGTCTTTGAGGACTGGTGCGTGCAGCGCGGGGTGGTCCCCACTTCGGCTTCCGTCTCTGATGTTCTGGCGTTCCTCCAGGCGGGTCTGGCCAAAGGTCTGGCGTGCAGTTCCCTACGGGTCCAAGTGGCGGCGCTTGGGTGTTTGCGAGGTAAGTCGCTGGCGCTTCACCCGGATATTGCTCGTTTCCTTCGGGGTGCTAAGCACCTTCGCCCCCCGTTACGTCTTCCTTGTCCGGCTTGGAACCTCAATTGGGTTCTTTCCGCTCTATGCACGGCGCCGTTTGAGCCCTTGAAACGCGCAACTCTTAAGGATCTCACTTTAAAGACGGCATTCTTGGTGGCGATTGCCTCGGCACGGCGGGTTTCCGAGTTACAGGCCCTGTCTTGTAGGGAACCTTTCTTGCGTATCTCCGATTCGGGGGTTTCCTTACGGACGGTTCCTTCCTTTCTTCCGAAAGTGGTCTCGTCGTTTCATGTGAATCAATCGGTGGAGTTGCCCGCTTTTGCGTGCGGAGGCTCCTCTGTTACAGAAGAGAGGGAGTTACGGAAGCTTGACGTGCGGAGATCCCTTCTCCGATATCTGGAGGTCACTAATCCGTTTCGGGTCACAGATCATCTGTTTGTCCTCTTCTCTGGACCAAAGAAAGGAGCTGCAGCGTCCCGCACAACGATCGCTCGTTGGCTCAAGGAGGCCATTGGTTCAGCGTACTTGGTGAGGGGAAAACCTCTTCCTGTGGGGCTGCGGGCTCACTCGACTCGATCTCAAGCAGCGTCCTGGGCGGAAGCTTCTCAGGTGTCGCCTCAAGAGATTTGTAGGGCGGCCACCTGGAAGTCGTTGCATACTTTTATCCGGCATTACCGGCTGGATGTCCGGGCTACCGATTCCGGGGGTTTTGGAGAGAGGGTTCTCCGAGCGGGACTCTCTGCTTCCCACCCTCAGTAGGTTGCTCTGGTACATCCCAGGTGTCCTGGACTGATCCTGGTACGTACAGGGAAAGGAAAATTAGTTTCTTACCTGATAATTTTCGTTCCTGTAGTACCAAGGATCAGTCCAGGATCCCGCCCGCAGTGCTGCGCTGAAGTAACGGAGAGTCCGCTCTGTGTTTTTCATTTGCTCTGTTTCGCTTGTTCGCTCTCTCGGTTGGAGAGCCCGGTTCCAGAAGGGGTGTTTCTTCCCCGTTAGTTAGCGGTATCTAGTTTTGTTCACTTCTCTGGTTGTGTTCTACTTTGACATTCCGTAAGACTGAGGGGCTGTGACTGGCACAGGGGCATATATGGCTCCGCCCACAAGTTTTAGTCTGTCTCCATCTACTGGTGCGGAGTCACAACCCAGGTGTCCTGGACTGATCCTTGGTACTACAGGAACGAAAATTATCAGGTAAGAAACTAATTTTCCTTTACATCTACTCCACTCCCCTCCAGTTTCTTGTTAACTAGCGACGGTCCTTCTCCAGGGTCCTCTTTAGTGAACACAGAACTGAAGTATTCGTTTAATATTTCTGCCATTTCTTTATCTCTCTCCACACATTGATCCTTTCCACCTTTCAATTTTGCTATACCACTTTGAACTTTTCTCTTTTCACTGATGTATCTGAAAAAAGTTTTGTCACCTCTCTTTATCTCCTTGGCAATCCTCTCTTCCGCTTGACTTTTTGCTGTCTTGATTATTTATTTATTTATTTATTTTAATTTTTTCTATACCGGCATTCGTGATAATATCACATCAAGCCGGTTTACAATAAACAATGGGGTGATAACCGGAACAGAGAACGAAATAATATGTGCTATACATATTATAGATGCAGTTACAATAAACAAGGAGTCGTACAACTAGGAGCAAGAAGAAGAAAAGATAGTAACTTTAACATAGTGTATAAACCCGTAGAATGGTAGAATTTCCAAAAATGGAAGTGTGTGATTTACAATGAATTGTTCAGTACAAATATTTAGTTTTTAACAATAAAGAAGAAATCATAAATGAAAATTTTGGATGTTTATAATGCTTAGGGGTAGGTTACCAGGATGGTTATAATAAGAAAGATGTTGCTTGGAGGTTGAATATCGGATAGAATTGTTTTTAATCTGAATCTGGGAAGGCTTGTTTGAAAAGCCATGTTTTAAGTCTTTTTCTGAATGTCAGTAAGTAGGGTTCCTGTCTAAGTTCCGTTGGTATGGAGTTCCAAAGAGTGGGTCCTGCTGTGGAGAAAGCCCTATCTCTGTAAGTTATGTGGAGGGAAGTTTTGGAAGGCGGTACTTGCAGAGACTCTTTGTAGTACTCTCTTATGGGTCTGGAGGAAGTATGCTTTATGAAAGGGATTTGAAGGTTGAGAGGAGCGATTTGTTGGATGGATTTGTAGATTATGGTGATTGACTTATAAAGAATTCTGAAATGGATTGGCAGCCAGTGTAAATCTTTAAGGATTGGGGAGATGTGCTCTCTTCTCCTTGTATTTGTTAGAATTCTGGCTGCCGTATTTTGAACCATTTGTAGTGGTTTGGTTAATTTGATTAATTTCTTCATCTCCCTCAGTTCTACCAGATATTCTTCTTTGTGCTTCTCCCTTTGGGATCTTTTATATTTCTTGAATGCTGTTCTTTTAGGGGTAGATTTTAAAAAAGAGCGCGATTGCGTACTTTTGTTCGCGCAGCAGGCGCAAACAAAAGTACGCTGGATTTTATAAGATACGCGCATAGCCGCGCGTATCTTATAAAATCCTGGATCGGCGCGCGCAAGGCTGCCGATTTTGGGCAGCCTGTGCTCGCCGAGCCGCGCAGCCTGCCTCCATTCCCTCTGAGGCCGCTCCGAAATCGGAGCAGCCTCGGAGGGAACTTTCTTTCACCCTCCCCTCACCTTCCCCTCCCTTCCCCTACCTAACCCACCCCCCCGGCCCTATCTAAACCCCCCCTTACCTTTGTCCCTCGATTTACGCCTGCTGGAAGCAGACGTAAATCTACGCGCGCCAGGGGACTGCTGGCGCGCCGTCATCCGACCCGGGGGCTGGTCCGGAGGCCTCTACCACGCCCCCGGGCTGGCGCCACGCCCCCAGTCCCACCCCCGAAACGCTGTCATTAGGCCCCGCCCCCAACACGCCCCCTTAAAAAACCCCGGGACTTACGTGCGTCCCGGGGCTCTGCGCACGCCGGCGGCCTATGCAAAATAGGTGCGCCGGCGCACGAGGGCCCTGCTCGCGTAGATCCGGGCGGATTTACGCGAGCAGGGCATTTAAAATCCACCCGTTAGCGTTTATTTTGTCAGCCACCTCCTTTGAGAACCAGATAGGTTTCATTTTTCTTTTGCTTTTCTTTACTTTTCTAACATATAGATTAGTTGCCTTGGTAATTGCTCCTTTTAGATTGGCCCATTGTTGATCCACATCTCTCTCGTTCTCCCAGCCTTTTAATTCTTCCTCCAGGTACTTCCCCATTTCATCAAAGTCTGTGTTTTTGAACTGCAAAACTCGGGTCTTTGTGCTTCTTTTCCGTATCCTTTTTGTGATATGTCTTGTTTGCACACAAGTTTACTCGGACTGAGCAGAGGCATTCCTGGGGACAAGGAGGGGCTTGCACTTTAATGTATAAAGTTTTTTTGTATTTTCAAAAACATGCACATAACATTTCCTGAAAAATTTCTTTGCACAATTTAGCAGATGTAATGGTGTGCAGTTAGTTTATGGGTCGATGTTTGCATAGATAAATGCAGGTTTTACTTTTTGAAAAATTGCATAATTTTTGTGTATTTGCTGTCTAATTTAATTAATACAGGCTGTTGCCCAATTACCCCTCTTAATATAATGTAATAGTATGTTTTTCATTGTTCACATTGAAATTATTGAAGGTTCATAATTCCCTTCTCTAGGCCTTGTGATCAATCTCTGGTTGATTGATTTTTCAAGTATTAGTTGGAGCATGTGAAATTACATAATAGATCTCCCCTCTCCTTTCTCTGGACTGCTGTTGTTCTGTTCCCCCCCCATCAACTTGTTTATGATATAAAGAAAATTCTACAAGCCTGCTCATTTTGTCAGAATAGTGACCTGTTTTTGTCTTAATATTTTGTGTACCATGAAGCTTTATTATGCAAGTGTAAACAGTTAATAATATTCTGCTGGCTTTGAGCCAGCAGGCTTTGAAGCCTCTGTCAGTAAAGTTTACTTTACTCTTATAGGGCGATAATACTCCCTACTATCGAGCTCTGAGATGAAATTAATGTACTGCTTATTTATGCTTCGGTCAGGTACATAGTTTATCCCTGACTGAACACCCTTTTGTACTACACCACCTAAAAGCGCCTTAAAACTCGTTAAATGTTTCAGAACTGCTGTTCACAAAGGAGACTACTGCAAGCAGGCTTTTAGTGCGAGTATTCCTTGCACTCACCATTTTGTCAATTGCTGTAATAATTTTGCATTTAAAAATAAAACAATGTACACATCAAAGAAAAGTGTCAGTGAAAGAGTTATCTTCTGCCCCCCCCTCTTACGGGCCGATACAGTAAGGTGTGGTAGAAAGAGGTGCGTTAGTGCCCGGCGCACCCGCGTTTGCCGCACGCACAGTTTGGATCACCTACCGCTCGATACTGTATTTAAATGGCATGCAAATGCAAGCCGCGTCCAACGCGCGTCCATGAAGCGCAATCCATTTTACTGTATAGGCGCTATACAGTGCCTATACAGCATCCTGGGTGCGCTGGTACCTGTCATTTCAAACGTCATTTCAAATGACGTTTGAAATGACAGGTACCAGGAAGTGGATCCCAACTTTAATCAAAAGAAAACCTAAGGCGAGCAAGGCTCAGGGCGAAAAGCGACTCGACATGCTATTAAAATATTTTAAATAAAGTGTAACAAAAGTTAACTTACTTTTTCTTACAGTCCTCTCTGTCCTCCTCCGGAGGCGCGCACCGTGGCTCCCTTGCCTCCCAGGGGCAGCCGGCGGCGAAAGCGGCTTCCAGTGGCCCCCGCCGGCGAAGATGGATGAACGCACGCCCGTAGTGCACGGGCGCTTGTCAGCAAAGGCGCATGAACGGGCGTGCGTGACTTCACGCAAGCCCGTTCATACACTTTCGCTGGCTTGAGCACCCAAATTGACGGGCGTCCAAGTCAGCGAAAGCTTATGAATGTATGCCGTGACGTCACGCACGCCCGTTCATGCGCCTTTGCTGACGAGCGCCCGTGCACTACGGGCGTGCGTTCATCCATCTTCGCCGGCGGGGGCCGCTGGAAGCCACTTTTGCCACCGGCTGCCCCCGGGAGGCAGGAGAGCCGCAGTACACGCCTCCGGAGGAGGGCAGAGAGGACTGTAAGAAAAAGTAAGTTAACTTTTGTTACACTTTATTTAAAATATTTTAATAGCATGTCGAGTCGCTTTTCACCCTGCGCCTTGCTTCATGAGAAGGGGAGAGAGGACTGGGGCTGCCCCGGAGACCGGCGGCCAGGGCAGGTGAGCGAGGGCTGGGGGAAAGTTTGCCGCCTACCCTTACCCCTGCCTCTAACGCAGGGGTAAGGGTAGGCGGTAATTTAGCAGGTTAAAGACGTGGCTAAACTGCAGGTTAAAAAGGCGATAGTCGGGGCGCGTGTTACTGAATGGGAGGGAATAGCTAAACCGATCGTTTACATATCATATACATGCCGCGGGCGGAAAGGGTTACCCGTTGATTTAAAGAAGCGGTAAGGATGGGTTAAAAGGGATAGTGAATCGTGGGTTGGATTACGCGGCCAAATTGTGAGTAAACAGCAGGTTAGAAACGGGGTAACTGCGGCCACGCTTTACTGTATCGGTCTGTTAAAATGGTAACTTTATGAAACACTGCAGTACTTATAGTCCTGTGCATTAAGGGGTAGATTTTAAAAAGGAACATGTGCGCGTCCATGTGTGCGTGCGCATGTTATAAAATCCTGGTTGGCGCGTGCAAGGGTGGGGTAGAATTTTGTGGATTCGCGTGACGACACATCGTCAGGCTTCCCCAGTTCCCTCCCAATACGCTTAAGGAGTAGACTGGGAAGGGATTTCCCTATCCCCTATCCTATCCCCCCCCCCCCCCCATATTTTCTACTTACTTTTTGCTCCTGCAAAGGAGCTGGAGCAAGTTGCGCAGGCCGGCACAGTGGCAAATGGCCGCTGTACCGGGTGCCTCTAGCCCTGCCCCGGACCGCTCCTCTGCCAAGGCCTGGCTCTTGTGTGCGTAACGGGTTAAGCGTGCGGTTGGGCAATGCGCGCAGCGTGCGCAAGGCCCGGCCGCATGTGTAACCCCTGTGTTTTACACGCGCGGGCCATTAAAAATCCAGCCGAAATTGTTGCAGACTTTAGCATAGCCCCTAAAAACGTTAAGGTGCTATTGAACTAATCCCTTCCACCTCTCTTATAATATAACAGATAATGTTTAATGTTCTGTTCTAGGAAATCATGTCTTTTAAAGTCAGCCCCAGCATGTAAACATGGTGTGTGCTGTAAACACACATACTGAAATTGCTTTTCTCACAATAGTATAAATAAAAGCATTTTGCAACTGAACTGTGGTTCAGCAAATAAACTGCTATTCATATTACTGATGTCTGTAAGTCAAGATGCTGTTAATACAGTTTGGCACATAGTATGTGTGACAGTGTATTTAATATACTTTCAAAGCATTTTTATTTCCTTGTCATTAAGAAAATGATGGTAGATAGGGGCCTGTATATGTCTGCATGCATAAAGCCAATCTAGTCTGCCCATTCCTGCTGTAACACCATAGAGCTTACCCGATCTAGAGCTTTACCTTCACATCCTAAAAATCATCTGTTCTTATCGCAAACTTTCTACATGCAGTGTTCTTTTTTGTTTGATGAAAATACAAAAATTAAAGTTGATTAATTTCTTCCTTTTGTTTCCAAGCTGTCCAGAGGGGAAGGATTCCGCCCTCTCACGCCAGCACCAGTCCCAGTGCCATACCCAGCGGGGATTATTTCAATGGCCAGCCAGTTTCAGAACTTATCTCCCAACTTCTGCGGGCAGAGCCTTATCCCACAGCTCGCTTTGGTTCTCAGTATGCTCAGCAGAGCACAGTCATGGGCATTGACAACATCTGTGAGCTGGCAGCTCGGCTTCTCTTCAGTACAGTGGAATGGGCTAGAAATATCCCTTTCTTTCCTGAACTAGCAGTCTCGGACCAGGTAGCATTGCTTCGCCTGAGCTGGAGTGAATTGTTTGTTTTGAATGCAGCACAGTCAGCTCTTCCACTTCATATGGCACCCCTGCTTGCTGCTGCAGGGTTCCATGCTTCTCCTATGTCTGCCGACCGGGTGGTCTCTTTCATGGACCAGATTCGAATCTTTCAGGATCAAGTGGAAAAACTGAACAGACTGCAAGTGGATTCTGCTGAATACAGCTGTTTAAAAGCCATAGCTCTTTTCACACCAGGTTAGTTGGTATTGTGAAGTAGTAAAATACTATTTTAACTACTACTTTAGTGTTGAGCAAGGCTGTATGAATGGCACATTGTTTGGCAGAAATTTCCTCTGGTTAAGGCTTGCGAAAAATAGAACCTCAACTATTATCTTTGAATCATGTTTTGGCGCCATCTGGTGTTGGAAACTATTCATATCCTTTAGAAAGAAAAATATACATAACAGTATATATATTGGGTACACACATGGTGGTGGCAATTTTCATATAGCCCACATAGTTGCAAATTTAAGGGTACATTTTTAAAAAGGGTATGCGGGTGTCCATATGCACGTAGTTCCTGGCGTGCAAAAATGAACACGCCGATTTTTATAACATGAGTTTGTAACGTTATAAAATCCAATACCCGCGTGTACATGCATGCCCGATTTTTATGTCAGCGCATGCATGTGCGGGCGGGTGCCAACTCGTACGCGCAAGGGGGGATTTTTTAACAAATGCACGCTGACGCGACTAGGCCTTTGCCCAGTTCCCTCTGTCCACTCCTAAACCCCCTAGCTAACCTTCCTCCTTTTTCCCTTCTCTGCCTGACCCCTAAAGCCCTCCTAGCTAACCTAATTTTTTTTATTTTTGAACTTACCTGTTCTCCCAAGCAGCAGTAAGTTCCACGCGCCGGCATGATGCTGTCCCGGCTGGCCCCTGCCCCGCCCAGACCCTTCCTAGGCCCGCCCCTTTTTCAAAACCTGGCTCTCCCATGCGTACTGGGAAATACGCGCATGGCCAGGCCACTTTGAAAATGTGCGTGGCCCACCCACGCGCATATCTCCTGGTATTGGCGCGCACTGGGGGATTAAAATTAGGCCACTAATGGGCACTATTTTTGACCTGGAATTTTCTTCCTGTTCCTTTATACTTCTAGCTCAATCAGAACCAGGGCTGGGGTTTGGTGCTATGAGCCTTCATTCACAACTATCCAGGGATTTTTCCCTTATATTTTATTCTCTCGCCCTCATATGGCCATGCACTAGGGTTCCTCCTGGAACTCTGTATTCCTGGGCCCTGAATACAGCCACTTTTCGTCACCCTTAAGCAATGACCACAACTTCTTCCACTCAGATGTGTGGGTGCTGCCTCTGCAGGAGTCCCAGCCAACTTGGGATGCGGAAGACCTGACACAAGGATTGAACTGAGAACCTGCCATATAGCAGTACACAGCACTACCACCCAGCCACCAGGCTAGCCTGTGTGTGCACTCCTAAAGTGTGTACTTCATGTACATTTTCAAAGAGAAATTACATGTCTTTCCTTTTGAAAATTAACAAGTGCAAAGTGTGTATGCTGAAAGCATCAGAACATTGAATCTATTTTTATGTGGAGCTAAGAAGGTGAAAAATAGCACTTGTACATTTGAAAATTGAATGTACATGTACTATTTTCCTCCTCAACCTAAAGAATGCCTTTTTTCCTCATGGCTAAAAGTATTCTCACTATGCAACTTGCACATACTTTTAACTGCATTTGAGGCTGCAGTTTTCAGTCCTCTTAGTTTGAATTAGCAGAGTTTTGGAAGTTGTATGAGAAATAGTACCATTCATAATGTGATAACTTTAAAACATGCACGAGCGCACCTATATATGCAGCTATATGAATGTGCACATGCATGCACACAGATTTTATATTGTGTGCACAAATGCATGCACACTATATAAAATACGGGTAAATCTACTCAACATTCATGTGTATCCAAAAATATATGGCATATATTTAAACATAGCCAGATAAGTTTTGACTTATCTGGCTAAGGGGGTCATTTACCAGACTGATCGCACGCGATAAGGGACGTTTGGCATGCGAAAAGTCCCTTATCGAATGCGATACCAAGATGGGGGCGGAGTCGGCCCCGGAAGAGGAGGAGTCGGGGCGTCACTGGGGCCGACTCCGCGAAGACGCCGCGGACGACGAAAAGGTAAGGGCCTTTTCACGTCCTATTTCGTGCCCAATAGCTACACCTTCTATGGTGGCGCTACTGGGTGCGAAACCGGCAGCGATCGCACCGCGGCGGTGCGATCGCTGCCGGCTAGCACAGGACCGCCCCCCGCCCCTCATTACCTAAAGTATCGCAGGCCTGTGATACTTTGGAAAATGAGGCCCTAAGTAAGATAGTTGGATAAGTAAAAGAAAAGCGATACTTAACTGGATAAGTAAGATAGCTAGCTTTTGAAGATTTATCCAGCTATCTTATTTATCCGCTAAGTAGTGCTTTTTAAGACTTATCTGGCTAAGTGGCAATTATACAACCACTTATCGTAATAAGTCAATTTATCCAGATAAGTAGCAGACCTGCTATGAGCGTGTATTTGTGCTCCTAATTTTAATCATTTACACAAGGAAATGTAATTCACATATTTTCCTGTAAATTCTCAAATTTTATAATGTGTGCATGAAGGAATTACCAGTTTTACCAATTAGTCCACCTATTTGCCCAGTCTATCTCTAAGTCATCAAGACCCCCCGGTTCTTCACCTGCACCCCCAGTTTATCCAGATCCCTCATCCAGTCAATATTTGGATATAAAGAATTCCATTCTGACTTACACAGATAATTAACAGGTGTACTGCAGGTTATAAAATAGCACCTTACACATTTAAATGTTGGTTTTGGACCACTCCTAGCCTGCCCCTTTTTTATACAAGCATTTATTTGTGCATCAATACTTGAGCGTGTATGTTTGAGGCTTATAAAATAGCACTTGTGTGAAAATACTGTTTGTGCATGCATGTTCTCATTTTTTATATGCGCAACTCTTAAAATTCTCCTTTAAGGTTTCAGCCGTAGCTACTGTCCATTTATGCATCTTTCAGAAGCATTCATAATTGTTATTTTTAAAAATTAAAAAATATATCAATTAAAATCCTTAGGGGCAGATTTTAAAAGGGTTATGCGCGTATATTTCTTTCCCTGCATATTTATTTATTTATTTAGAAACTTTTATATACCGGTATTAGTGGGGACATCATACCGGTTTACATTTGAACAATGAAGGCTTAAAATTACATTTTAACAGGGGGAGTGAACTGGGAGGGGGGATAACAAGGCGCAGAGTGGAAAAACAGAGTAACGTAACATTAACAGGTATAAATAAACAATATAACTAGTTCCTTAATATAAGGAGGATGTGGTCACCAGGGGTGGTGCAGGGATAGAGTATGAGGGAAACTATTCTGGATATGCCTTTTTGAATATTTGAATATTACATGCGTAACCGCGAAAACCTGCTCCTGTGCGCGCCGAGCCTATTTTGCATAGGCCCGGCGACGCGCACATGTCCCGGGGCTTGAAAAAAGGGGCGGGGAGTGGGTGGGGCGGGACCGAGGCCTCCGGCACAGCGGCCGTGCCGGGGGATCACATGCCGGCACTTGGCCGGCGCACGCAACCTACGCCTGCCCAGAGGCAGGTGCAACTTATTTAGCAAAGGTCAGGGGGGGGGTTAGATAGGGCTGGGGTGCGGGTTAATTAGGGGAAGGGAGGGGAAGGTGGGGGGGGGGGGTGGAAGGAAAGTTCCCTCTCAGAGGGAAAGGAGAAAGCCATAGGGGCTCCCCTAGGGCTCGGCGTGCACAAGTGTGCACCCCCTTGTGTGCGCCAACCCCGGATTTTATAACATGTGCACGGCTGCGCTCTCATGTTATAAAAGCTACGCTCGCGCGTAGCTACTAAAATCTGGCCCTTAGCTTTGAAGATTGGCTATCACGTACAGGTTTCAAACTTGTGCCAGTTCAGCCATTTTTCTGCATGTATATGTATGAGATATATGCCAGTGTATATATGAGAAAACTGAGATACACTTGAACATTGCAGGGGCATAGGAATTGGGATCTGTATTACTGTGAGGCAAGGGCAGAATCTTTGATTCTTGGGCCTGTCTCTTTCCCTGTATAGAGCTAGGAAAAAATCACACTCACACCTTTGCTAACCAGCAAAATTTCAAGTTCATTTCCAGAACCTTGAATGACCTTGGGAATCAGAAACAGCCAGGAGGGAATATTACAGTGCTTTTATGTAAATTTCTTAAAGCCACTATGACAGATGGTTGCAAAAACATTGTTTTACCTTAAACATTTTTACAAATACTGTTTCAGATGTGAATATGGTGATATTCACTTTGACTTTGCATTCAAGTTATTCACACAGCCTTAATGCTTAGCATTGTCTCAAGGACAAATTGGAATGTACTTTCTTTTCTGTTGAACAGATAAGCCAAGAGTGCAGCTGTTAATGACTTTGAAGTAGAATATAAAACACTTAACAAGTGCCTTTAATTTTGTACATAGTAATCTGAGTTATCAAGCCCTGCTGATACCTGGGAACTGTAGTCTTTTTCAGCTCAGTCCTTTAGGATTGCAGTGCACTTTAGGTTGCTAGTATAGAGGCATTGCATAGTTTTCTAATGCATATTCCTACAGAATTGCAGAGATTTAGTGTACACCCAAAAGCTAGTAGCTTCTTGGATGTTGGAGCACTGAATGGGAAGGCCTGAATGATACATTAGAAGAAATGACCAATGTTTTGTTGATCTTAATTAATTAGGTTTCCTTATTCTCCCACCAGTGGGTATTGCTCCCCTACCAGCAGATGGAGCCAGAGAAAAAAATTAATTGATTTGATGGTGTCACCCGTTTTATAGGGAAGTGTGCCACCTGTAGCCCCTTAGTATTTCTCTTTTTCCGTGGGCAAGCATAACAATAGAGCTGCACAAGATAGGTGACGTGATCTGATGGCACCAAGTCTGTTTAACTGCACTTTCTGAACATGTATGGGAGTTCCCATGCTGTTGTCACTATGCACCTTTCCCATAGTCTTTTATCATCCACTTTACAAAAGGTCAAAATATTCTCTCTCTCATCACAATGTTTTTGTTTTTGGCAATCATTGAAGAACTAAAAATGTCAACTACTAAATCCTTCTTTGGACAAAAAGTGCAAAAGTCCTTTAAAATCTTGTGAAAGGTATGACATAAAATAGCAATAGCGGATCTGCACAGCCTTGGACTGGATCATGATAGTGCCAGTTATGGCTCCTGTGGTAAAATGTTCCCATGGAACTTAATCTCAAGTATCTCACAAGCTCAATTGAGCAAAATAGAATGAAGCATTGTGATAAAAAAAACCATCATTGATCCTCTTCAGATACCTCATCAAAAAAGTTCTGTGCAGAAGAAACATTCAGCGCTGAATCCCCGAGAAATTTTGGTACCTCGGGATCAAGGCTCGATATCCAAGGCACTGAGGCATATGGCACTCACGCTTCAGTGCCAAAACATCACAGCGCAGAGGCATTGGAGCCAAAACACAGCACACATATAATTGTGCTGAAAAACCATTGTGTAGAGATATCATTGATGAAACATCTTAGTGCAGAAGAATTGACCTCAAAGCATCAAAGCACAGCATCTTCAGAGCATAAAAATGATGCAGAGAGTGACAGAACTGCTTCAAGAAGCAGGTTAGAATCACCACCAATATTGGAACCCATATTTCCTTTTCCAGCATTATCTGATTTTCATTTGTTTGTACAGAAGCTCTGGTCAGATGCTGTCAGAACATATATAAAGAAAATACCTTAAAAGAAAAAAAATTCCAGAAACCTATTCTGAGAAGTTGAAAGAAGAATGCTAAGCTAAACTTCTTGTATCCTATTTTGAAAAACAAAAGGAAAAGTCATTGGAAGAAGGCTCAAAATCACTGTCTGGGTCACACATTGAGTTACTATCAGAGGATTTGCAAAGCTCTCCTGATTCATTGGAGTATGTGTCAAGAATTTCATCTCCTGATCCACCATCTGACCTGGCCCCAGAACCAGATAGAGCTTCTGCTTCACTGAAAGATATAACATAACCAGCATTTCTACAAAAAATGTCAGATGCTATACCTTCTAGTCTGGAAGAAGATAATGTGAATTTGTTTGAACTACAAGGAGTTCTAAAGTTCATTCAGCCACCAAAGCAATTTAAAGCAGTACCAATGCATGAGGATTTGTTGGACGTTCAAACTAAATTATGAAAAACACCCTTTTCTGTGTCACCTATGGTGAGAAACGTTAAACAAATATAGAATTGAGAAATATCCTGTTCACAACAAATTTAAGCTTCCACATGATTCTTTGATCATTGAATCAGATTATTAGATATAGTGGGGCAAAGGGTATTCCAAGGGGCCAAAATTGCAATCAAGGATTAATGCACATCAATTGCAGATGATTCAATATCTGTACAATAAGCTGCAAAAACTGAATTAACACTCCAGTAAATTACCAGAGGATAACTTGAGACTTTTCAATGACAGAAATAGAAGATTGTGCAAAACATATGACTTGTTCCTTCTGTGACATATTTGATACTACTTCTAGAATATTAGCATCTGCTATAGCAGTGTCATGGAGGCTGGAGTCTGGAGACACCCTCTCAGGAGTGTAGGGCAGGACCACAAGGCATGAGCTGAGTTTATCTTCTGTCTAGCCAGCTCCCTCCCCCACAGATTGATCCCTTGAGTTCTGGGGGCCAGCACGATTTAACTGCACAAGCTTGGACAAGGTGGAGCAGATACAAGCTGGAACTTAAGACATAGGATGGATATTGTGGGCAGAGACAGATTAGAAGCAGAGGTCTGGGTACTGGAACAAGGAAGTAGCTGAGAAATGGATACTGGAACACACTGAGGACCGGATACTAGAACAGGTAAGGAGCTGAGGACTGGATACTGGGACAGGAGTGTAGCAGAATATTGAACAAGGGCAGGAACTGGATACAGACGTAGGCTGGGAAAGATTCTGAGCAGGGATTGGCCCTGGATACAAACACAGGCTTGGGCAAGGTAAAGCAGGAAACGGATGCTAGGGCTGGACTGGGCAGAGCACGACAAAACCAGACTAAGAAAGGACTAGACAAGACAGACTAGGGTAGGACTAGAAAAGGCAGACTAGGGTAGGAGCAAACAAGGACCACACAGAACAGAGAACACTGAGGCCTGAAAGCACCAACACAGAAGGCCTGGAAGCCACTAAGCAAGGGGGGGGGGCCTGAGTAAGCCACAGAGCAAGGCCTAAGGTAAGATAAGGCCTGGAGGCCACAAGGCAAGGTAAGCCTGAGTAGGCCATAAAGCAAGATAAGAGGGGCCAGATCAGAGAACAAAGGGTGATTCCATGAAATGGTATCTAGGCTCTGGCAAGGCAAGGTTAAATGGGGCTGGAGCTTGGGTATGGTTCGAGCAATGAGGTGGAGCTTGGCAAGGCCAGAGGTGAAGCTCACTGAGAACCCCTGGTGGAGAGGAGGCTATACCAAAGGCTGAGTCAGGAAATGAGATGGCTCGGAACAGAGCTCACTGGAGGCTTATGCTGGTGGGGAGGTATCATAGCGAACAGGATCAAGGCATGGTGAGGGTGAACGGAAGGCGAAACTGTGTCTCATCAGCAAGGATATTAGCTTGACTAAGGGCATCTGGACGAGGGCGGGGGGAGGATATGCATGAGAAACTGGCAAACATATCATGTTCAGGGAGCAACTTGTTTGGAGATAAAGTGAGAAATTGTAGAAGCGAGTTCTGCTCTCCAGTCATTTTCTTCAACACAAATGCATACTTTGGCTCAAAGAAGATTTAAACAAGAAACATAAAAAAACAAAATTCTACTCCAACAGAATGATACAACCCTTATCACTTTATAAACAATGTACAATCTTTTTGCCGCAACTTAAGCTGCCACAACGAATGCTGCAACAGTCCAGACCAAGATATCAATATAAACAGAAGAGGCAGGCCCAGCAGCCTCCGCAGAGACTATCCTCTGGTTTCCCATTGATAGCAGGGCTGAATTAGCCATGCTGTCATGGGAACTGTCCATCAGGGCCCAGGCGGAGCTTTAACAAGCAGAGATTAGAGCTTTGAGTCTCTGCGGCTGCACGTATGTTCCCGTGCTGGAAAGTAACGGACTCTCCTCAGTCTGTTCTTTCCGTGCGCGGGAACACACGCGGAGCTTATTCTCTCCTCAACATGTCTAAATTGAAAAAGCCATCCAGCTTCAAACCTTGTCCCTGCGGTAAGGTCATGTCCGTAACCGACGGACATGACCGTTGTTACTGCTGCCTGGTGTTAGCAGCGTCGGCCGCGGCAAGCTGCGACCGGGACCGGGTGTTATGGCCGCTGGCCGTGGCCGGCCGCGACTGAGGCCAGGCCAATGGGCGCAACAAACATAGCTTACCCGGGTCGCCGGGTATGGTCGAGGGTGCCTGCGGTGGCAGGCAGCCCTTTCCTTTTCCTTCTCCCGGCCGCTGCCATTGCGGAGTTCGGCAGCGTGGCTCCGCGATCATCCGGCTCCTCCCCCTCTGCTCTTGGAGCCGCGTGCGCGGCTAAGGGAGATTCTTAAAGGAGCCATGACAGGAAGTGTCATGGCTCCCCCTGAAGCTCCTCCCCTGGCTTCCTGTACTTAAGGCAAGGGCTGAGCATTCAGTTCTTGCCTTGGTATTGAGGTTCCTGCTGGAGTGTGTTCCTGGTTCTTCGCTCTTCATCCCGCTCTGCTCCCCTGCTCCGTGGATTGATTCTTGGCTTCGGACGTGTCTTCTCCTGGCTTGATTCTGGTACGGCGTTGGACCTTTCTCCTGGCTTGATCCTGGTACGGCTTTGGAACCTTCTGCTTCGACCCTGGGCTGGACTCGGACCCCGCTTGTGTATCGAACCTCGGACCGGCTTTGGACTCTTCTATGACTCCGTCCTCAGACTGCTACGACCTGCTGGGGGCGCCAGCCGTTGGGAACCCACGACCTGCAGGAGGCGCCTGCATCCAGACCTTCCTACAGTCTTCAGAGGAGTCACCTAAATCCCAGCAGCCGGACCCCTACAGGCTCCTCCTGGGGGGGTTGTGTGCTTCCAGGGTGAAGTCTTCTATCAAACTTCTTCATTCCAAGCGGCCTCGCCCTTCGACGGTAGTATCTACCTCGAAACAGGGGTCCACTTTCATAACACCTGGGACTTTCTCACAATCAAAAAGACTGTGAATTTTGTTCAAGAATGTCACCAAGGGCCCAGCAGTATTGGGCCTACAAAATGTTAGAGCTCCAAAGCCCATTCATCCCCGGGACCAACTAAAAAACCGGGCCGCACCAGACGAAGAGCATCATCATGGGACCCTCAGGCCTTAAAAATGGGAGGTAAGAGCTTTGCTCAAACCCAGGGACCTGGGGAGCAACTACCACCAAAGTTGACCCAACTGGCGCCACAGAGACACGGAGCGTCGACACTGACTCAATGGAACCGCGCACCCTTGCAAGAATCTGAACATCCAACATCGAAGACGCGAAATCCGGCGCCGAAAATGTCGCAACCGGCACCGAAGTATGTGCAACCAGCGCCGTACATGACACAATCGATGCCGAGCCCAGCGCCGAAGACAACACAGCTGGCGCCGAAGCACTGGGCGCCAAAGACGGTGCAATCAAACCTGGAAACACATATACGACGCCGGAAGGCGAAAACAAAGCGTCGAAGACTGCACACTTGAAGAAAAGCGCACTCTGAACAATTGATGCCAGGGGAAACACAGTTGCACCAAGTTCATAAAGAAGACGGAGGTCATCGTCGAGACATTCCACCTCCCGTGGCTCCACATCAAGTCTTGGCCACAAGTCCCTATCTCGTCTAAGGGATACTAAACGCTCAAGACAACACAGGACTCACCATCACAGCCATGGCAGTCACCACCATAAACATGGTCACAGGCATGGTCACAGACATCATTGGGAACACTCCATGACTCAACTATCAGAGGTCAGTCTTTCCACATCTAGATCTTCCCGACAACCATCGACATCAAGATTGCTAGGTCCGTCCGAACAAGAAATTATTCCTATACCATCTTCTTCAGCCTCATCCCACTCTCGCAGTTTATCGGAGTGGACGGAACGGTCTAGTTCTCACTCAAAACACGACGACCCTAGTATTTCTAGCTCAAAAAGAGAGCGAGACACGTAACACCGCAACCTCCCCCTCGACTGGCAATACCACAGTCGCCACAATATGGAAAATCTCAAATGCCACCACAAGCTAGACAGGCCTTTTTGGAGCAGTCTCAATCACTCTTGTGATTTTTTGAGTCCCTACAATCCTCCTTTGCTTTACCGGAGGAGTACCCGCCGAGCCCCAAGAAAAGACAGTCATCAAGGGACTTGTCTATAGAACCATTACCCCATCCAGCACCCCTGATCACCGAATCTCCAACTCGCACTGAACCCAAGCAGGGAGACACCACGTCCCCCTCAACTTCTCCTACCTCCTCAATAGGTTATCCTTCAGACCCGCCGGAGCAACCACCAGAACCCTATTCTCCTCTGGAGGACCTCTCTTACCCTAAATTTTTGGATAAAATGGCTTCTATACTACATCTGGAAGTACAAAAACTACCAGGTCCCAGAGCGGAGACACTTGGTCTTTTAAAAATGTTTGACACTCCGGGGGAACCTACATCTCTTCCCCCACAAAGTGTCTTGCATAGCGTATTGCAGAAATCCTGGGAAAATCCACACTCTTTGCTGGCGGTGTCAAGAAAAATGGATTTAAAATTCAGAATGCGTAACATTCCACCATATTCCCTTCCACAACTTCCACATGCTTCCCTTGTGGTTGAGTCTGCACTTCAAAGATCTAAACGATCAAAATCGCATGCCTCTGCTCCACCGGGCCGCGACAATAAGACTCTTGATGACTTCGACAGACGCATATATCAAAATGCAATGCTGTCTGCCCGCATTCAAAATCATCTATTCTACATGATTCAATACATCTACGAATGCATACAGGCAACTAAGGGCATGCTTTCCTCCACGTGGCAGAATGTTTCATCCCTGCTACAGGATATGGAAGAGTGCTCTTGTCATCTTCTAAGGGCCGTCTACGAAGCTTACGAGACATCGTCTACAGCCTCTGCTACGGCGATTGCAGCACACAGATTGGCATGGCTCAGGGCCAGTGCCATAAAGGAGGAATTGCACGATAAACTAGCTAACTTACCTTGCACAGGAGATAATCTCTTCGGAGATTGCTTCCAGGAAGCAGTTAGTGATCTTAAAGACCAAGCATTAGCGGTGCAGTCATTAACCACTCCAACAAACTTCTCAAATGCTAGACGGTACCCCATCAGTTCGCATCGCTAACAATTCTCACGTAGACCATACCGGTTGTACCAACCATATAGAACACAATCCTACTCCGCTTATCAGAGACCACAGCCACATCAACCTCAACAACAAAGGAGAGGTAAATCAAGGTCGCAAAGACAACAATCGTAACCATCAACGACCACTCTGAAGACACAACAGTCTTTTTAAGTGTGCGGCCACCACCATCCCCTACAGCCCCTCCAGGCAAAATCACATCTCATCTCCCTGCCTGGAAGGCCATAACGTCCGACCAATGGGTACTCAACATAGTCCAAACCGGTTATCAACTCCATTTCCAATCCAAGCCCAACCTTCCTTACTTATCCATGCGAACACCGAAACTATCTCATCCTCAGATCGCCCAAGAGATAGCAATACTTCACAAACAACGGGCAATCAGACA